>NC_090941.1:472124866-472436075 GCF_040938575.1 Ambystoma mexicanum | reverse complement strand
GAGCGCAGCAACCAGCATTTTGTGAAGTAGTATTAGGCCCCTTGCATGAGCGCAAACACCACTCCCTCCCTGGCCACGTCTCAGATTCACAACCTCCTCCATTGTTCAGAAAGTTACAGGCGCTCGCGCCTAGGAAGAATGCGCCCTGCAATGTCATGTGAAGGGAGCAGAGCGCCTCTTTGCAGTACCATCCCATGAAACAGATAGCAAGGCCCTCCTGCCCCAGCCCTCCCCACATGATGAGCAATATAGATTTTGCCATGCTTTCATCCCACCGCAGGCCACAGCACCGTCCAAACCCAGACCACCAACCATAAAACCTTTGCACCCCTCGATCGATCACTAAGATCAGAAGGCAAGGCTATCACGCCTTCAGTTATGGTTCCCATGATTTGTGCAGCTAGGTGCAGGATTGCATCAGAATTATAGCCTAAAACTACAGTGGAGGACCTTGGGGGGTTGCAGATTGTCTGGGAGCAAGTGACGTGTGTGTGAGTTAGTGTGACCTCGGCTCTCCCCAAGCCCATCCCTTTATCTGCCAGGTGCATTGTTACCACGATAGAATAACATTGTTTGTCAGAGTAGCCAATTGATTGTTGGGTCAGCTCACTGCGGATGACGAGCCCAGCAGCACCCACGTGAACGAAGATGGACAGATGAAGATGGACCAACGGCCTGGCATTCCATATGGAGCAGGCCCTACATGTATAGGGCTCCCCGAATTCTTATTGTAGAATTCTACTATATATGATTAGGTCATTAGTGACGCGGTTTGAACTCTCACAAGGGTGTGATAAACACCTATCTAAACCTAAATCTAAAGATGAGAGCAAGCTACAACCATCAAATAATAAAGAATGCAGTCCTAGTGGAGTCTTGTCAACATAAAATGGCCTATACTAAAAAATAATTATTGCCAATCCTTACTACTAATTTAAAAATAGTGTGGGGTGAAGTTCATGAAAAAGTAAGAAGTGTTCACAAAATTATAAGTCAGCATGATTGGGCCGTTGGCCTTCCTTCCCCACATTTTCAGCACTGTGCAAGGAGGTTCAGCCAAGCGAAGCACACATTCTGGCTTCTGCGGGACGAGGATACAGTTCCATCTTCTCAATTCAGGGTCTTCTGGGTCCAAGCCTCTTTGCATCTCGCAAGTCTCTTAACTCAGAGGGCCTGGTGTACAAAAGACAACACACAAATGTTCTTTTCTTTGGATCCCCCTCTTCCGGGCTCAGATCACCTTCAAAACAATAACCAGAATATTCTTTCTTGGGTGACTCACGGTTCATCCCGGATCCCACTCAGCCGGGCTCAGATCTCTTTAATTCACTCAATTAGTCCTCCTCAGCCGGGCTCAGACCAATTATGTAGATTAAACTATCGAAGACTTTCGAATATGCACAGGATTTGACTTCACCCGTTGCATGACCACTTCAATCTCAATATTCCTTTTCTCACTCAGCATCAGTTGGATACCTAACAGACTTTTGAATGTGCACCCACATGGCGCCGGACCCCTCTGTCCACGGTATCTTTTCCTAGCTTCCCAAAGTTCAATCACTCCGACTCACCGGCTGGGCTGTCTTTACTGGTGCTGCTTTGTTCTGCAAAGTTTTCGGTCAGGCTCGGCTCACCTCCTGTCAAGCTCTCAAGGTTCACAATAAAGGCTTCCCTCAGCCAGACTCAAGTCTCCTTTCAAAATTCTCAATTGGGGAGCAGGTGCAAGTGGATCTAGGTCACCTGGCCTAAGCCCCGCCCACCTTCTTAGCCCTTCCTCTTCCTTCCTACTCTTAGATCGTTGGGCGTCTGAAGCAAAGGGCAGACAAAGAAAAGGGCAATTCCTGTTTGGGCCTGTTCGGACCCAGGACCCGAACCCCTGCCCAGACAGCAGGTAAGCACACACCAACATGTGTTTACTCCCTCTGTCCCCACAGGCCATCCCCATCCCCTCTGGTCCCCTTGTGAGGTTCACTTGCGCCCATCTCCCTTCTCGCACACATGCGTTGACTGTTTTTCTTGATTCCTCTACTCTGATTCCCCCCTCTCCAGCCTACATCTGCAGGAGTCTGTCCTGATACAATCTATCTGGTTTCACCATCACCTTCTTGTGGCCAATGCTGGATTTGACTTTAATGGACTTCATTGATTCACAGTGAGTCACCCTTTCTCAACTCTCATGCTGGACTTCCTTTGCATCTTGTACTCCTGGTGGCCCTGAATCATGCTGTTCCCATCTACATCTTGTATCCTGACTTGCAACATTATGTGTTACTACTGACTTCTGCAATTGTATTTGCTCTCCCCTCTTGCTTCTCCACTTTTCTTGACTGCTTACTCTCCTCCTTTCCCCCCAACCCCATCTCCTTCCCTCCTCCCCTTACTATCTTCTATGCACTTAGTCTATCAGAATTGTCCCTGGACCTAGTATGATAGCAACCTAGTATGATAGCAACCTCGTCTGTCTCCACCACTCTTACTGGTCTCCCCCCCCCCCTCTTCCAGCACTATCTGAAATGTCGTTGGGCCAAGTACGATAGTTGCTTGTTTTGTTCCTCCCCTCCCTTTCTGCACCCCTCTCCCTCACCTTTTGTTTTTCTCTGGCTCTACCAGAAATGTTGTCAGCCCTAGTAAGGTAGTTACCCGTCTGTTTCCATTTACTTTCCCACTCGCCCCTCCCTTCCTTATCTAGGTCTTAGCTCTTGCACTATCTGAAATGTCCTCAGGCCGAGTGAGATAGTTAATTTCACATCCTTACTGATAATGGCCTGTAAGAATGTCATTGTATTTTCCCTTGTTCCCTTCCTTGCCTTGAAGCGCTTTGAAACATATTGTGTATAGGCGCTATATAAACTAACAAAAAATAAAAAAAAAGGTTTTGGGATTCCTAGTCCCAGAATGTATGGGCTAATTTCGCTCCCACTTCGCAGCTCCCGAAAACAGCTTTTTCTGGCATTGGGAGCTGCAAGAGCTAAAAGGTGATGTTAATCGGAGGTCAGGGTCTCTCCACCTGCCCCTCAGAGACCTGGCTTGCCTGCCTGGCCCAGGGGAGGTGGTTTGCTGCGGGCACCGCCAAGAAAGCCCAGCTGCCACTGGTCTTGCCTTCTGGCGGTACAGTTCCCTCCTCCACACTACAGTGAAATCTGTGGGCACCATGTTGAAGAAAAACTGGGTGCATTGCTAACCCTTGGCGCAGTTCAGTTTGCAAACACAGCCCAAAAAGGACCATCATTTCTCACCCCCTGAAGTGGCGACTGGTAATTGCATTCACACTCCAATATCCCCCCATTAGTAGAGCGTCAGATGCACATGGGACAGCAGCTGTTTCAAGAGACGAATTCCAAGACTATTTAACAACATTAACACAAGCACTCCAATGTATTTCCTGACGAATGCACCACCCCGATCCAAAGAAGTGCCAGGTGCCACAGCTGACTCCACAACGGATTCCTCACCCACTCACCCGCTGCTGCCAGGAGAACTGGTCTACGTTCAGTCCTTTGCCAGCAGGTGGGATAGCCCCAGATTCAATGAACCGTTCGGAGTGGTATAAATGGATATATAGGTGCCCTCAAACGCACAAGGAGACGAGCACAAAGGGCAAAATACGACACCTACCACAGGCTTGGTCCTGACGCCATAGAAGATGTGGGTCACCCAGAAATGTCTAACAGTTGGTATACTGGGATGAGCTCAGTGGGGAGAAACAAAGTGAATGGCAGTTATGTGTGTTAGTTGATACCGCGTGTGTCAGGGGCACCCAAGGTCCTAGTATCACAGGAAGTACCAATTCTAGAGGTGCAATGCCTAGTACATCTTGCGCTATGTAGGCTCTAGGAGCACATTCCAGGCACACAATGTAAGGCTCAAACTTTTTCATCCAGGCAGCCGGCAACGTAACAAAAATCCAAAATTTGGCAAATGCATGGAAAGACCTTACCTGGTGATACAATGACTGAAATACATAAATAACAAATGGCAATAAACAACAGTAACCTGCATGGCAGAGTGATGGGATACGAAGAAGAGTTCTGGCACAGGTGGAGGCAGTATGTGCACCATTCTGGACTGAACACATCACAAAACTAACATGGGTTGAGGCGATGTAGACACCAGTGAAAGTGCAGAGAAGAATCATATGAACTTTGCTTTTTGTGAGAAACCAGAAGGTGTCTCACCCACTAGTCCCCGGGGATCTGTCATCCAGGTGGCCAGGACACGGCCATCGCTTCGAGTGCGGGAGGATCACTTGGGCGAGGGGTCTTTGGGGAGTGGGACACCGGATAGTGAGATGCAGTATTCCCTTCCACATAATACCTTTACTCCATCCTATCGGGTAGGATATTTAGGAACTCTACCCCCCCCCCCCTTTTAAAACAGGAACACTTTCACAAACAGCCTGCTATGGGAGAAAACAGACTAACACCTGACGTGTCCCAATACAATGGTCAGGCGAGGTCAGGCAATAACTGACCATCACACACCTGACTTCCATTAAGCATCCCCACACGGATAAAAGGCAGAGCACGAGAACACACTGCGAGTGAGGCCAAGAACACGAGGAAACAGCAGTTTCGAGACGGCAGCTGAACGAGAGAAGAAAGACGGCAAAACAGAAGGGGACCGCAAGGAGGGAATTTGCCTTGACCTTTTCGACAAGGAACCGTTACTTTCCAGAAACCTCGAGAATAGAAAAGCGTAAGACCAGGAAACCAGGCTGAAGAATCCTGCATTGTGTGTCGGAGATACCCGGGCCCTCCTGCGTCAATCAAGGCGGGGAGAAGCAGCAGCCACTGTGGTGCTGTTCTTAGCTCGAAGAACAAAGCAGCACCAGTGAAATCAACACAGCCAGTAAATTGGGGAGACTGACGATACAAGACCAGTCTGTGTTGAAGCCAAGGTTGCAAGCAGCAACATTGTATGGCGAGTGCTGGAACGAACAGTGTTAAAACGCGTGTGATAAGAGACGCAAGTAAAGTTGAAATGCTGATGAGTGATTTAAAAGCAAGATACGATACATTTGACAGAGTGGTCCGGCACCGTGTGGGTGCTCCATCGAAGGTCTCTAAGGTATCCAGCTGAAAAGTGGCAAAATTGAAAGTGAGAAAAAGGTTATATCAAGAAGAGAACAAGTAATTGTGAATCGAAGTGGTCCTGCGACGGGTCGAGCAAAATCCCACGCACAGACGAAAGTCTTTGATTTTGATGAAGTAAAGAAAGTTTGGAAAAGTAGATACATTTGGTCTGATCCCAGCAAAGGGAGACTAATCAAAGGTTTTGTGTTAAAGTGGGTCTTAGCCCAGTGAAGGGGGACCCGCGGTGAACGGAAAATCCCCAGAGAAGTTATACATGTGAAATCCTAAGAAGAACTGAACTTTATTGTTTGTTGTGTTGCATCAGGCCCTCTGAAATAAGAGACTTTGAATGGCAAAGAGACTTTGGCACAGAAGGCCCTGATGTTGACGTTTTGAACTGTATCCTCGTGCTAGAGAAGCCAGAGTGTGTGCTAAGCTCGAGTGTGCCGCTTTGTCCCGTGCTGAAAACATGGGGAAGGGAAGTCAACGGCTTGAATATCCTGACATATGATTTCTTCAACACCAGGTAAGAGAGTAACTTGTTCTTCGAGGGGATTGGGTCCTCCGATGTATTCCATATCTATGACAGACTCTCAAAGCAGTACAATGCAAGGAGTTGGGAAAAGATTTTAGAAAGCAGAAATTTAGAATGCCCAATCAAATTGCGGAGTAAAGGACCGCCTTGCCAAAGGCCAGATACTACCCACGGATGGAATTGAGGGAGTAGTGACGTACAAAAGTATGTACCGAAGCCCAGGTGGCTGCATCACAGATGTTACGAATAGGAACACCCCTCTGTAGGGCAGTAGAGGCAGCCATACCCCTGGTAGAATGGGCCCGCAAGCCAACCGGTGGGTCCTTACCCACCAAGCGGTAACACTCAAAGATAGCCAAAACAATCCAGCGAGACAAAGTCTGTTTCGTCACAGCTTGTCCCAAACTCTTTCCAGCGTAACCAATGAAGAGTTGATCATCCACTCTGACCTGGGACAAGCGTGAAATATAAAAGCTTAACGCTCTCCTAGGATCCAGCCTATGGAGCCTCTCCTCTTCCTTACCAGAATGTGGAGGAAGATAAAACGCCGGATAGAACAACCTTCTGGTCTAAATGAAATTACGACACCACCTTCGGAAGAAAGGTAGGACGAGCTCTAAGGACAACCCTGTCCTTATGAAACACAGTGAAGGGTGGCTTAACTGAAAGTGCCTGTAACTCACTCACTCTGCGAGCGGAAGTGACCGCAACCAAAAATACAGTTTTAAGAGTTAACAGTCTCCAAGGGCATGAATGCAAAGGCTCAAACGGAGCACCCATCAGAAACTTGAGAACAAGGTTCAAATCCCAACCGGGCACCTGGGAAGGTGACGGAGGGAACACATTAGTGAGCCCTTTCAGGAACTGAGAAATTAAAGGAATTTTAAAATAGGAACACTCTTCAGACGAGCGCTTAAATATGGACAGCGCCGCCAAGTAACCTTTAACGGTACCCACTTGCAAGCCCCTGTGGGCCAAAGAAAGCAAAAAAGACAGAACCATAGGAATGTCACATGCAAAAGGATCCACATTCTTAACCCTGCACCAGTCGCAGAACTTACGCCAACGGTACAGGGACTTTGTTGCGGGCTGTCTGGCCGAGCGCAACACCTCCATCACGTCTTCAGGGAGGTCCCAATCCTTATACCTCAACCTTTCAGAAGCCAAGCGTGAAGGTTGAGGGATCTGACCTCTGGATGGAGAACCTGACCCCCCCCCCTCCCGTGAGAGCAGATCGTCTCGGTAGGGAAGACGACGTGGAGGGCAGATTGACAAATCGAGAAGGTCCGGGTACCACGTCCTCCGGGCCCACGCCGGAGCAATGAGGATCATCCGGGAACCAAACCTCCGTAACCTCTGCAGTACTTGCGGGATGGTGGGATCTGGAGGAAACGCGTACAGCAGTGGGAATGACCACTCCACCACGAACGCATCTCCTAAAGCTCCTTTTGGAGGAAATTCCCGCGAGCAGAACCTCTCGCACTTCCTGTTGACACTGGAGGCGAAGAGATCCACTTGAGGGGTCCCCCAAAGGGCAAAGATCTCCAGGAGAATCTCCTGAGCCAACTCCCACTCGTGAGAGATCGCGCTCTGCCTGCTCAGAGCGTCCACCGTCTCATTTTTGTCTCTGGCCAGATGAACTGCTGAGATCGAAACTTCGTGCTGGATTGCCCAGAACCAGAGCTGCATCGCCTCCCTGCACAGAGGAAGTGACCCTGCCCCCACCCCCCATTTTTGTTGAGGTAGTGCATGTCCACCGTGTTGTCTGTCAGGATCAGGACATTCTTCACTAGCACAGTCAGCAGAAAAGCCTTCAGGGCTAGCCTGACTGCCCTCAGCTCCAACAGATTGATATGGAGTCTGGGCTCTGACGGAGACCAACGACCACTGACTGTCAACTCGTTGGCATGAGCTCACCACCCCGTGAGGGATGCGTCCGTCACGATCGTCACCTCTGGCCAGGGTAGCCAAAATGGAGCCCCCTTCATCAGATTGTCTTCGACGGCCCACCACAGAAGGTCCTGGGCGACCGAGGATGGCACCTGAACAGGGTCAGACTACCTGCCGGAGGACTGAGACCACTGGAGCTTGAGTGCCCATTGCAAAGATCTCATCCGCAACCTGGCCTCTGGCACCAGAAGAATGCAGGATGCCATGAGGCCGAGCAATCTCAAGAACTCGAACGCCGGGAGACTCTGGGCAAGCTGAAATTTGTGCACCATCTGCTGAATGTGATGAGCCCTCACCTGGGGAGGTAAACACTGCCCTAGGGACGTGTCGAGCATAGCTCCGATGTACTGGAGCCTCGGAGTTGGTGTCAAATGGGACTTGAGGGAGAAGCCCAGCTTGTGGAGGGAGTGGCAGGTGACTGACAGATGATCCAGGACTTGCTCAGGAGAGCGCGCCCTGATCAACCAATCGTCCAGGTAGGGGTAGACGTGAATCCCCCCCTTTCCTGAGGTGCGCTGCCACCACTAGCATGAGCTTGGTGAAGATCCTCAGGGCGGAGGTCAGTCCGAACGGTAGGACCCGAAACTGAAAGTGCGAGTCGCCAACCACGAACCTCAGGTACTTCTTGTGCTTTGGACTGGCTGGGCGGTATTTTCACAGCAAAGACTTGCCCACTGCCGGGAGACTCCCGGAAGCAGTCCTAGCCGCCACCACCCTCCTCTGTAGAGCCATATGGAACGGCAGTACCGGGTCAGTTGGTGGACCTTGGTCGAGGATATCCATAAGGTCATCCTGAAGAAACTTCCTTGGGGGAGCAGACCATCCCAAGTATAGACATAAGGCGCCGGTACAAGGAGTCGGCATGAGTGCCAGGCTCAGGCCTACAAAACTCCACCTGCGGAGAGGTGTTCAGCCCACTGGCATCGTGCAGGGACTGCCGCAGGTCCTCAATCTGGCTATGGCCCGAGAGAATCTCGTCTGGCACCGTATCAGGAACCATGCCATCATCAGAGCCCTCATCCACCTCTGAAATAAACTCAAGATGGCGGTAAGAAGGCACAGAATGTGGAACAAAGCCATGCTTGACCTTGGCCAGAGCCTTTCTAAGGGGTTCCCCCGTCGAAACAGCTTAGAAAGGCGTCAAGTGAATCGGCGTCGACAGCATCAATGGCGTCGACACAGGCCTCGAGGACGGAGCCCAGAGTGTGTCCCTCGACAGCCTGGGCGCCGATGGCAGTGACGACTTCTTTAGAGGCGGGGCCTCGAAAGAGTCAGTCGACGACCTCTGCAACACCGGCGTCGACGTCTTCCTCGAAGACACCACTGGTACACACGGTCTCGAAGGAGTCGAGGACCGGGTCCAGGACCGGGCATGACGACAACGATTCCCCTTGTCCGAGCGGGACCTCTCCCACGAATCGTGCCGATCACCCAAGCCCGGAGGCGCGGACGGACCAGTACCCTGCGATTCGAGAATCGCTAACATTTTCTTCCCGAAGGAAGCCCATTCCTCCGGCGTTGCATGCTTGGTGGGATAAGCGACCCGCCGACGGGCGGAGTCCTCGGATGAGGACGGGGAAGGTGACCGATGACGGCGCTTCCGGGAGTGCCTCGAAGAGGCAGAGGAGTGGCGGGACCGAGACCCACTGGACTTCCGACGACGAAGCAGAGAGTCGACCCTCGAATCGTCCGTCGAAAGCCCCGCAGACCTCGACTTCCGTGGCTTGGACACCTTACCTACCGACAACTTCTTCTTGCGCTCCCGCAAGGCTTTGGACGTGAGCGACTGGCAGTCGACACAGTCATCCGTGTCATAGGCCTCCCCGGGGGTACCAGAGGCAAGCGTCGTGCAAGTCCGTCACCGACATCTTGGACCCACAGTCCCCGCACTTTTTAAAGCCCGGACGCAGGGTGTAAGACGAGGTAGAGATCTTCACGAAGAATATACTTCGCAATACGAACAGGTTCGAAGAACCGAGAAAGAACAGAAACTCCAAAGAGTCGAGGCGTGCTGAGATCTCCGAAGCGAACACATTTGCAGAAAAAATGGAACTGAGGCTATGGGCGTCGTGCGTCCTACTTATAACATCTAGTGACGTCAGCCGTCGGAGGAGGTCCTCAAGGACGGCGTATCGACGTCATCGACGCAGGACGCCGAAGATTTTCCAAAGCAGCACAGCTGTGGTGTTTACATGTCATAGATATGGAATACGTCGGAGGACCCAATCCCCTCAAAGTAAGGATTGGCAATAGGTTTATTAGTATAGGCCATTTTATTTGGACAGACTCGACTAGGACTGCGTTATTATTTGATGGTGGCAGCTTGCTCCCATCTTTAGATTTAGGATTAGATGGGCGTTTTTCAAACCCAATTGAAGTTCAATTATCACCCTTGAACTGCGATCACTTGTGTTTTACTGTTTGATACCATGCCTTCCTTACATTTTACAGTGCCAGACAGTATCTGTAGGGGCCAAATAACATTGCAACAAGACTTTCGCTCATTCGTGATCTGAAGAAAAGCATAGTGGCAGTGATGAATTACTACTGGGTGTGCGGCCAGCAAGCGTACTGGCACTTCCCACTATCATGGAGGGGCTATTGTTTGCTGGCCATGCTGCTTTCAACCTAATCCCAGAAATACATTTGCAACGAGGGCCGACAGACTTTTGCCCCTACAACCTTTCCAACCTCTGAAGAAGAAACAAGAAACCCATTGCTAGAGTTCCACACCTTCCCTGTGAAAGAGAACAGTGTAACACTGCAGAGGAATAAAAGAGCGAATTATCTCTCTAAGGACTCATTAAATCTGCTCGAGGATATACAAGAGGAATACTGGCTTTTCACCAAGGCAGAGACTTTCTTTGCGTCCTTGTTGTTGCATGGTGTGCACGCTGTGGCCAACGCTAAATGGCTGCAGATTGCAGATACAGCTGGCCAACGACACAGAGCAAGGGTTGAATGTCATAAAAGTGGAACTCGGGGCCCTAAGGCTAATGACTATGCAGAACCGCTGCATCCAAGATATACGTACTGCTATGGAGGGAGGCTTGTGCAAAGAAATTGTCCATTCCTGCTGCACATTCGTGCCTCCCGAAGATGCTGAAAATGTTTCTCTGTCACACATAATCAAAGCTGTGCACATGAAGAAAGAAGCTGGAATACAAAATGAAGACTGTCTCGACCTCACGTTCTTTTGGGCTCCATCCTTGGAGAGATTGTGAAAATGCTAGTGCCCGTCATAGTCTTCATCTTGGTTATTTTTTGCACCTGCCAAATGGGACTCCAATGTTGTGCTAAAGCAGTGTCGAGTAGCGCAATGATGGTGGGTCTCTATTGGGGTGGGGTGGGCCAAAGCACCTTGCAGCACCACAGAGAACGGTACCCAGACAGACGACCCCAACAAACACTGCATGATAGACTTTACCACCGCTTAAGAATTTACCACCTCTTAAACCACCATGGCACCATAACCACACCCCAACCTGACCCTGAAAAGTATACAAAGCACTGGGAATATTTAGAAGGGGATGGGGTTGTATTTATATGACATGTACCCCAGAAGAATATGCACAGTCTGGAGCAGGTTTACGAGATGTTTGCAGAGCATGGGTTCCAAAAGACGGGTCGTCACCACACCTGGAAGCTAGAGCGCAGAGGGGGGAGGAAAACATATATTGGAATGTAGTTGACAGTGACACTGAAGGGGAGTTTTTTAGTTTAGGATTAATGGAAGGATAGAGGATCTTCCCACCCCCCCCAGGCGATACCGAACAAGAACTAGATGCTAATACAGCACATCCAGGAGCAGGGGGGTGCTTAATTACCTTAGTGCATGCATTATGAGCTATATGGTAGATGCGGGTGTGATCATCATCTTGGGAGATGGCAGCCATTTTAGAAGTTAGGCCCAAGCGCTGCAAGCAGAATTTTGTGTGCTAGTATTAGGGCCCTTGTATGAGCGCGAACACCACCCCCACCTTGGCCAGGTCTGAGAGATTCATAACCTCCTCCATTGTTCAGAAAAGTACAGGCCGTCGCGCCTGGGAAGAATGCGCCCTGCAAGGTCATGTGAAGGGAGCAGAGCGCCTCTTGGCAGTACCATCCCACGAAACAGATAGCAAGGCCCACCTGCCCCAAATATCCCCACATGAGAAATACAGCTTTTGCCATGCTTTCATCCCATGACCCTCACATGCCACAGCACCATCCAAACCCAGACCACCAACCATAAAACTTTTACACCCCACGATTGATCACTAAGATCAGAAGGCAAGGCTATCATGCCTTCAGGAATAGGTCACGTGATTTGTGCAAGGTGGCATCAGAATTATAGCCTAAAACTAAGGTGGAGGACCTTAGGGCTTGCTGATCTGTCTGGGAGCGAGTGAAGTGTGTGTGAGTTAGTATGACCACAGCTCACCCCCGAGCCCATCCCTGTATCTCTCAGGTGCATTCTTACCATGATAGAATAACATTGTCAGTGTAGCCAATGAATTGTGACAAACCCAGCAGCACCCACGTGAACGAAGATGGACCAATGGCCTAGCATCCCATATGGAGCAGGCCATACACGTATAGGGTTACTCCAATCCGTATTGTAGAATTGTACTACATATGATTATGTCATTAGTGATGCTGTTTGTGGTTATAATGTATCGCACATGCCCGCGGAACTCAGAACGTTGGGGACAGCAGAGTTCTTTGCTGATGCATATTTATTTTATAGAAATAAATACTTGTTATCATGGCAAACGTGTCTTGGGCCTTTTTCCCTAGCGGGCTGTATTTTTTCTGATGTGAGCGTGCAGGGGTGTACCTTCAGGTCGCAGGTGCAGAAGTCACTTTCTGCTACAGGATTTATGTCCGGCTAATCGGTGGTTCTACACTCTGGCAAGGTAGTTCCTGGATCTGCACAGCTGGATGACCCGGACATGAAGAAAGGACTACAATGTTGTCTATGCCTTCGGAGAAGTCCCAGGAAAAGAAGCTGGCAGCAGATAGCAATAGTCAAATAGTGCTCGACATCCTACAGCACAATTACATATGTAGAATTAAATATACATAAATACACAAAGGAAAACAGTGAGTTGTCCAAAATGGACGCAACCCACATTTTAAAGCAAAAATCTTGATACAACCGTAACTACAGTAGAATATACTGTTGGAATGGAAAGTAGGCAGGAAAACAGTCCAACGTTTTACAGACCATAGAAACGAGTGCAAACCAACTCAACTACCAACGCCGACTTAAATCTAGCCTTTGCCCCTGAGAAACAGGCCAACCAAAGTAATAGCCGAGTAACCCAGGAGAGTTTTTAGAGAATAGAGAAAGTTTCCCATAGGCTAACATAGGACAAATTCAAAAGGTCACTGTGGTTTATTGTGCTATGGAGAGGAAAAGGGGAGCTGCTGCCAATCGGGGGAATCAAATTGACCTTACACCAAATTTGCCATCAAGAATCAGCACCATAGAGGAGGCTGCAAGTTAAGACTTTGCACCCTATGGAAATGTACGATGTCCTGGGGTGGGACAAAAATGAGTATGCAACCAGGCACAAGACACTCTCACAAGAAAGATTAGCGACTCCATGAAAGTAAAAAAACTTGAGATCTCAAAGGAAGGTTAGAGTCCACCGGCTCAACGGAGGGAGACACCTCCAGTAGGCCTCACCTGGTCTAGAAAGGCAGAGCTTTGTCTTACGGGAGCTGACCCGGTCAATTAGATTTGTAGCAGCATTCCCTACGCTCTACAAGGTCCTCTCAGTGTTTCAATGCACAGCTTGCAATCAGAAGCAAAACCCCATCAGAAAAACAAAATTTCTAGGTTGGTGTTCCCCCAGCCCACCTATCAGTGAACACGCTCCATTCAAACTCAGAAGTTATCCAATCCTGGGTAACCAGTTTAGAGACACCTTTGCCATCCGTCAAGGTGAGGATGTGTATTTGGGTGTACAAGACACTAAACAAGTCCATATCAACTCTTTGTATACAACTGCCCCTCTGGACAGAGCCTGTGAAGAAGCATGATCAAATATGTCCAGTCCCACCTCTGAACTGGAGGAAGCAGGAAAACAATGGCGGTGGTCATCAAGGTAGACATTTTGGCCACTAATACATAGCCAGAAAGCTAATTTGCAGTAAACCTAAGGGCGCAGGTAAAATGCATAAAAATAAAGACAATGCCAGAGGGACACACTGAAAAGAATTTGTGAAAAATACACTTTTTAGTAAATGAAGCCAGGGATAGTACCCCTCCACCAGTACCCATAAACTGAGGTAGTTGTGCCACATAAAAAAGGTAGACATGTTCCAAGAAGTTAGTTAATAGTAGCAAGTGGGATGATAATGATGTTATTTATATAGAGCCTTTATACAAAGCTCCTATATAGGTACTCCTTTATGGACCTCGGAAGGATGAAAGGCCGAGTAGGCCTTGCCGGGATTTGAACCTGTGACCTGCAGATCACGCTGAGATCGCAGCAGCAAGCGCTCACCCCGCTGAGCTATCTTACCGGCTAGAAAACGTACCACTTGCCCAAAGGGTCAGAAAATACGGTACTACCAACGTGGGCGCGCAACATGTCATCAGCCACACTCGACTATATCTTCGCGTCTGAATCTGTGTACCTCGACATAATGTCTTTCGAAGTAATAAGAACTAAGGACAGCGACCACAACTTGCTGAACCTTATCTGCACTAGTAATGCTCGTCATTTACAAACCTACGAACCATGTAAGATCAC
Source organism: Ambystoma mexicanum (assembly GCF_040938575.1). NCBI lineage: Eukaryota > Metazoa > Chordata > Amphibia > Caudata > Ambystomatidae > Ambystoma > Ambystoma mexicanum. Next base: position 472,421,772 of record NC_090941.1, on the reverse strand, counting down.
TGAACAATACAATAGCCTAACGTCTTACACTGCACTCCAAGAGGCCGCCTTCAGGTCCAGCTACAGTCTCCTGCTTCTTGCCTTCAAAAAGCCTAATAAGAGTCATAATAACTCCATCCATCCATCCATCCATCCATCCATCCATCCATCCATCCATCCATCCATCCATCCCTACAACCACGAGTATGAAATGACCCTGGTTACCAAACGTAGATACCTGAGAAAGTTGAAAAGAGAGGCAGCTACCACAAATCTAACCAAACTTTGGGAAACTCTCAACTTTGAAACAAGAAAATACAAGCAGTGGCTCAGAAACACCAGATCTACCCTATACCAATCTGATGCAGAGGCGTTGATGACGGCACTAACCAACAAAAAATGTCGTGAGTTTTGGTCGCTCATTAACAAACCCAACAACCACTCAAATACTCATATGATCAACCCAGTCTCGGAAGAAAACTGGACCACCCACTTTTCAAAACTGTTTGAACCTCCAAAAGAAAAACTTCTTGAAGCCAAGCGACCAAATGATTCAGTTTGGGTGGATCTGTCAGACATTGACGAGATAAAAAAAATCATACTAAAACTGAAGACGTCGAGAGCCCCGGGCCCTGACGGCCTCGCCAACTGTGACCTGAAGCAAAATCCGGACGACTGGTCAATTCTAATCAGTTCAATCGTCAAGGACTGCGGAGAAAGGAAAACAATCCCTGACTCGTGGACTAAAGCCGTGATAGTCCCGATTTTTAAAAAGGGCTCCACCGAAGACCCCCTGAACTATCGGCCAATAGCCTTTTTCGATGTTAACGGGGAAAGTCTTTGCTACATTACTTTTGACCCACTTCCGTAAATGGGCTCACACCTCGTCGAGCGCTGATCCCCTGCAAACCGGATTCCAGAAAAACGCTAGTACAAGTGCTAACATAATGCTCTTGAGCATACTTAAGGAAAGAGTCCTGTCAGGCACACCGCAAGTCTTTCTAGTGTTTGTTGACTTGTCCCAAGCGTTCGACAAAGTGGACAGACAAAAGCTATGGTCCAAACTAAGGACCTGGACTTGCCCAGAAGAAATTTTGGACTCCATAATTGCCCTTCATTCGGATACCAACATTACAGTCTGCCTAAATCATCAAGGCCTAATTTCCGACCCAATACCCTCATACCGCACCGGCCCTTTTCATATCCTTCTTCGGCGACTTCAAAGACAGTCAAAACAAGATCAGGTCATTCACACCAAAAATAGGAAATAAGACGGTCCCAAGACTCTTATATGCCAATGACCCGATACTACTTGACCTCACCCAGATCGGCCTCCAGGACAGCTTGACAACCTGACGCAATATACTAAAGAAAATAACCTCGAGATTAAAAAATCAAAAACCAAAATACTGATCTTCCAAAAACCAGGGACCAAAAAGAAAGAGACCCTATAGTGGTACCTTCACGATACGAAAATCGAAGTCGTCCGAACATTCAAGTACCTCGGAGTCCAAATTGACACCACCAAGAAAGCCTTGAATATGAAACAAGTATTGTGGACAAAGGATAAGAACCTAGCCGCCCAATTACGTGCAGTCGATAGAAAATATGGTACATTTTCACTCCAGCCTGCCATTAACTTCTACAAGGCTAAGATCATTCCGACATTGACTTATGGGATGGACGCTATACCGACAATCCTTCCTCTGTTGTGGCAAAAACTCGAAGGTTTCATTTGGAGATCGGTATTAGGACTCCCAAATTCAACATCACCAGCTGCGATAAGACGTGAACTTGGACTTCTCTCTCTGAAAGCAGTGATGGACTACAGTACCATACAGCTTTATAGAAAAATCCAACATCCTGAGAGTCTTCAAATCTATCGTATGATAGCAAAAGAAATTATCAAAGGAAACAATTTCTGCCTGAATGACTGGGTAAAGGCCCAAAAACACAAACTACGGGAGATTGCTTGTACAGAGGAAGAACTAACAAACAACCCATTAAGGATTAAAACAAAAATGGAGTGTCTAGACTGGATAACCACAAACGAGAAAGCAGCTTCAAACAAACTACTAGCTCATCTTCCCATGACATTAAACAAATTGAAAGAGCCCATGATGTACTGTAAAAAAATACCCAAGCAAACCCCTAATGAGAATCCTACTGCAAGCACATCTGAACTTATTACCGACCCAGGGAATACTAGCCATTAGAACAGGATCTAAGGAAAAAGCATGTAGACTTTGCAAAAACCCAGAAAGCAAAGAATCTATTAGACATCTGCTGATGATCTGCCCTGTTCTACATCAAGATCGGAAAGCCTTTTTCAGCCCCCTGCTCGCAAATTCTTTCATCAGCAATGAAGCAATATGGCGGAACCGTCTCATCACAGGCGACAAGACCAGATGGTCCACAGCGACAGCGAAGCTTCTGAACATTGCAATGGAGAAGATCAAACTCGGCATTGCTTCCAACAATCTCTACTTGAAAATTTGATCGACGTGAAGACTGTTTGCTGTTTTTTTATTTGCAACCGTGAATGAAAACTTCCTTGTAAAAATCTAAATGATTATAAACAAGCAAATAAAAAAAATAAAAAAAATGCTAAAGATCTCAGAAATGATTTTCCCTTTTCATGCTTTTTAGAATTTCTTAATAAACGAGATGGAGACCGCTGACAGTTCAAGAAATATTGTTGTCGCTCTTTAAGCTTTCAATTTTCAAGCTCAGTTACTGAAAATATCAACTCTGTCAAAAAGGAGGTCTAAGAATTTGGAATGGAAATCTTGGGCATTCCATGAATCCAGGAGTGCTGTTAGGCCAAATCACCCGAAAGCATGAGAATCACCAAGAGTCCAGCCCTGTCTGTAGGATCTACTTAGCATCTCTTTCACAAACTATCTAGGGAAAGGGATCTCGCATGTCTGGAAGGAGGATATCCCTGCTACCTCACTAGCCACATCCAATGAGTTACAGGTAGAGTTGCTGCTAAGCAGTGACAAACTGCTGGAGGCAAGAACAATGCCCGCTATGCACCACACTTCTGTTGACACTCCATCCAGGGGGTTGTTCAGGAAAGCTGTTGGCTTCACCATAAAGCTCTCTGGGGTGGGGTTGACAGTACAATAACAATGTAGGCCCAGCTAGTTTTTTCCTCACAGATCTGGAAGAGAGCCATCACTGAGGCTGGCTTCTACAATTTAGCCATCGTATGCTCTGTGAAAATCTCTCTGAAGGGCAAAACGGGTGAATTGGCAATCTCACTGTGAGGAGAACTATCGATGCTGCTCGTTTCCTTGAGCCCTTTGAACAAAACCAGTGATGATGGATTGAAAAGGTCTATCTGCATTGAACTCCTCAGGAAGGCTGAAATCCCAAACTTCAAGAAGGCTCCAAGCTAAATGCTGTATATTTCCTTAATAAAAAAATAACTAAAATCAAGCCCCAAAATTGTGTCCAAGCTATAGAGATAATTTTGATATACGTGGATCTTTTTACTGAGCGGCCAGCCCTAATTTAACACCCACTGGTATACAGTTCTACCGCACAATTCTGGGAAAAGAGATAAGCCATTTGATTAAAAAACCCAAATTTATGTAAATAAAAACTTGAAGGAGGTCGCCTTACTTCGTGCGGGGGGAAGTCACCACAAAGCATCCAATACAAATTACATGGGCGTGTTTACCCAATTAAACTTCTTGCCTGCTTGTGAAAATCTCGCTAAATATAATACAATGCATGCACTTTGTCACACAACAGAACTATTAATATTTTTGCCAATTCTAATCTTTAAACATACAAGACCATCTCTAAGCAGTATTGAATTCAATGACCATAATACCACTTATTGGTCAGTGGATTAAAACACTTTACTTCAAAACATTTCTAAAACACAAAGTTACATGACAAACTATTCAAAGAGCTTTGCTTTACCCAATAATACCAACAAGTGCATGAATCAGAGAATTGTTGCATGCATCTCATTTCCCATGTAAAAATGGTGTTCTGGTTTTACTTGTGTGTGTGTGTGTATATACACTTTCAAAGTAGGTTTATAATGAGTTGCAGCAGAATTCTGTAGGTTTTGGGTTAGGAAAGCAGAGTCATCGATTGAGAACACAGGATTTCAGTTCACCACAAAAAATAGGAAAACGGTTGTGAGGAATTCAACCATCCACATAGTGGGCGTTTGCTCGCCTGGGCTTTTTTGAAATGTTTAATTAAATGGAATGATGGTAGATCAACCTCAGGAAAACGCGAGGGCTAATCCACACACATTTTCCTCTGCTCACACCACGACAAAAGCATAGCCCCATGTACTCTGGCGCGGACACAGCCTACAGGTACAGTCCGTCACTCTCATATTTAGTTGACATGTGACAGCCAGGAGTACACAATGTCATCTGCAGGAAGCTGCAGTGGTTTACCAAGGCAACAGGTACATCTGAAAGGTGGTTGGGTTTCCTATGTGAACCAGAAGCCAGCTCCTGCCCTTGGTATCAATGACCGTGAACTTTCATATCTGGGTCTGTTGTTTACAGTAGGCCACCCCGCTACGGGGACCCCACTCAGAAGGAACGAGAACGTGGTTTGCAGGAGCCAGGGAATCTGGTCTCACTGCAGGGTCAAGAGAGACCTGCCGCTTTAACAGGGACCACACAGGAAGGACCATTAACCACATAGACTCTTTGAACACAACAGACATGAAGATGGGTGGGACTTAGTAGCACAAGGGAGTGGGCTCAGAGCTCCTTCTGTTGAGAGAAGGGTTCAGCCATTTGAGTTCCAAGGCACACCTTTTTCCTGATTTCACCCCTTTACTTTTCCTTTTGCAAAGCACTCTGGTTATGACCTCACACATACTGAAGAATGTTGGCAGGGACCCCAGCGTTGGTTCATTGAGTAGGCTTAGCCTACACCAATCACTGTGGCCCACTTGGCTTTAAAAGAGGGCTGAAACCCTCTTTTGGCAGATCACCTTAAGACTTCACAAGAAGTCAGAAAGAAGAACTCAACCTTGGATATTGGCTAAAGGTACAGTCTGCCTTACATTTACAGCCAGTGAAGGAAGGAAGGGATATCCAATGAGGGAAGCAAGATCCTACCCCTAAACTTCTCCCAAGGAACAGAGTGAGAAAGGAACTCAGAGGACCCTCCCAGCTGCTCCAGAACTGGTACCCAGCCAGCACACAAGGTGCCCTGCTAGGCTCAGCAGTAAGATTCTTAGATAGGGAGAGACATAATGTCTCTGAACCTTCAACCAAGGACGTGGCATCTGCCTGCAACACACTGCACAGCTTTGGGCCATCCGCCTTAAAAGACAAGTCCACTGAAGAAGCTGGTAGAAGTGCCTCAACAAGAACCTACCGCCGCCTGTCTACAAGGACATTTTCGAGCCAGTCTACTTCTTTGATCCGCACCTGACTGCAACGCGACCGTTGTCAAGCTGCAGTCACTTATAGACATCCGGGACAGCTCGACCAGAGCTTCAGACCCTCAGGACAGCACAAAGCCGCTGTCTAGGCCAGTCTGAAGCCGTTCGTCCAGCTTCGCTCGCCAACCTGTCTTGCCATCTGACCCACAGATGACTCCCGTCTCGAACTCCGTCTCAGAATCCTGCAAAGCGCCCTGAAGCTGACTCAACCCTGTCGAGCACCAAGAACACCAACAGCTAAAGTTACATTGTGGTCTGTCCCCTTGCTGGAACAAGTTACCGCTTGACCTCAGAACTGAACAACCGTACCCTAAATTCAGGCACAAGATAATCAAATGGCTGCGCGCCAATGACATTTAACCCGACTAACACCTAGCTTACTCCAACCTTGGCCTCTACCTACCTGCTGCCTGGACATCCCAAGACATGCCCTGTTCCTGGGCATATGTTTGTATATATTCTTGTACATATTTGCTCTTCTTACCGCTGTGTTTTATAGACATATGTTTGTATATATTCTTATATATATTTGATCTTTCTGCCGTTGTGTTCTACATATTCATGTCAAATACTGTAACAAGCTTAAGTTTTCATGTAATCTGTTGCGCCCGGCTACCCAAGGGTTTGGCGCGCATTACCAAATAAACAAAACAAACAAACTTGTTCCCTTCAAAAAAGCCCCTAGAGACATTTTAAGACCCTTTTCCCCTTTTGCTGAAGCCAAGAAACCGGTATCAACTACTGTGGTTATTAACCATACCAACCACTCTCCTGTCAGTATCCCTATTGCATCCCTTTTCCTTCTCCGAACTGTCGGTCCTCTGCATTCCTTTACAGGGTGGGTTGTATTTCGTGGTGTTGGTAGATTGTCTGTTGTGGAATAATAAAAGTAGATATTTTTATTCAACCTTAACTAGACGCTCCTTTTATCATTGGGTAATAATTGTATTTTTCGCTGTGCTGCAACTAACCAACGATCCACAACCTTTAGAGGAGATAAGCCTGCTGTTCCGCCCACATTACCAAAATTGGACAAAGAGGTTTATCATTTTAATTGTATGCTTGTTTATTCCAATCTGTTCTGATCCATTCTGGTATATCTGAGGTGTGGGGCTGATTGATGGTTTAGAAACGATATTCACCCCAGGACCACTGGTACCCCAGAATTTGATTGGTCACAATGGTTTTGTGATTTTCGGATCTGATAAAAGTAGGAGTTCCCCCATTGCTTTTATTTCACAGATTGAGTCCCACTGGCACCGGATTCTTTTTCTCTATGTAAAGTCAAGAGTGAGGGGTGCATGGGATTTACATTAGCACAATTATCTTTCGCAGTAGAAATGACACTACTAGAATCCCTTTCATTTCCCAATCCTGTTTAAGTATCAATGGCTTTCCCGGGATCACATCAAGCAATTTTAGGCTCTGGTGTGGAAGACTTCGAATCACAGCGCAATATTAATTATTTCTGTGAAAACGCTTTCGGTACAATTGAATGAGGTTATTTACCACGAGCTGTGCGCAGGATGCACAGAAGCGCTATCTGTATCACACTGGGCACACAGCTCAAATCTAGTTTTGGGTTAGATTGAAATTACATTTCACTTGATCTTAAATGCAGCGTGTATGCATTGTTTATTTCCTATTACAAAATCAATGTATTTAAGTAGTCCCCCACTGCCACCATTCTGAGACTTAACAGAAAAACTGTATAGTATAGAGAGCATATATCATTTCATTTGGGAAATTCTCATAACTTTGAAATTATCCTTTCAGTTCATTTTTGAACCGGCATGGACCATTTTACATTATAAATATCACAGTCTGCAAGGCCCCTTCTGATCTCAGTCTATTCAGTTAGATCTGCCTCAGGTTTCCTTCTCTGAAGGTACCCTTCTGGATAGGACTCATCCACTTGGAACAGGAATACTCCCTTGTGCAGCTCTTAAGTTGGTCTCTCTGACTAATCAATCCGTAATGATCAATTTTCTGTGTGTTTCCCATTTATGATCTAAAATATTCCCACAAGGTGTCGTCAGTAATGCTGCAAATTTTAACTGGTCAAGTCCTTCCATTAACTTGCCCAACAAGTCAACATTCCAACCTCAACACAGCACTTCATCTCAATCAGATGTTCAAATATATGAATATGAAAAAGGTTGGGGACAATTTACTCAGAGTAACATCACATTCTAAAAATAAGTTTTAAAATGATTTTCTGTAGCACAATGCAACATTGATAAAACACGATTTCTATAATCCCCAGACCACACACAGGTCTAGATGTGTGGCAGAAATGTTATCACATTTATTCATAAAGTTATGAATATTAATCATTTTATTTTCTATGAAAGTCGAACATTCGAGTACAAAAAGGTTAGATGAAGGATCTAATGATAACAGCGCACCCTTCTCTTGTTTTTACAGAGTTCTACTACATCATCTTTTTTTGTATTGAAAATATAATTGTAAATATTGGTTGCATTTAAACCACAGAGAACAGACATTACCAGGCTTTTCCTGCAGTCAGCATAATGGCTCACGTAAGCAAGTCTTTACAATACCTTCAGCCAATGATTGAAGTGGATATGACTGGTTGTCTTTATTCCCTTGAATTGATAAGATATGATATGGCATTTATAGCGCGCCTGTACACAAGTGTTTCTAGGCGTGACAAGACAAGTAGGGGGAAACAAGGCAGGACAGAATAATGATCTTACTAGACCTTGTGTCATTCAGATCATGCAAGTGCGGGGAAGGGGAGAAGTGCCAGGGGGTGAGGGGAAGGGAGAAGTGCAGTTAACGCACAAGTGCAGCCAGCGGGTGGCTCATAAGTGCAGAGAGAAGGGATTGTAGGGTTGCAGATACAGATCCTTAAGTGCTGGGGAGCCCGGAAGCAGTGCAAGGGCAAATGGACATGCAGGAGCCTGGGCCAGAGTTCAGAGGGTGACCAGTGCGTGGAGCAGTATGGTGCATCAGCAGGGGAGAGGACGAGAGAAAACAGAAGCGAAAAGGAAGGTCTTGAGTTGTTTCCGGAACCAGAGGTGGTTCTGCTCAAGTTTGAGAGAGGCAGGGAGGCTGTTCTAGAGGGAGGCCCCAGCCGAGGAGACAGATCTGCCCCAATCTTATTCTTGGAGAAGCATCTGACCCTCAGAGTGTTGGAGGTGGATGAGTGGAGATCTCGAGAAGGAAGATGTTTTGGAAGAGAAAGTTGGAGGTAGAGCAGTCCCAGGCCCCAGAAAGCCTTGTTGATGATGCAGAGGGTCTTGAAGTTGATCCTTGCAGCCACAGGGAGAAAGTGAAGAGATTTCAGAGCTGTAGAGATACAATCCCTGGGCTTGAGGTCAAGGACAAGTCTTGCAGTCCTGTTCTGGGTAAGTTGTAAAGGTCGAAGAGTAGAGGCAGAAAGATTCAGAAAGAGGCTGTTGCAATAGTCCATCCTAGAGAGGAACAGAGCTCTGGAGACAGTGAGCTTCTGGAGGAAGGGGGCGGGGGGCGAGAAAAGGAAGAATACCTCTGAGGACGTGCCGCTGATGGTTTGATTTAGAGACGTCAGAGATTTGTGGAGAGAAGGAGAGGGTGGAGTCGAAGATGACACCAAGGTTCTTAGCCTCACAGGAAGGAGCAGGAAGAGGGCCCAGAGTGGGCAGCCAGAGAGAAAGAGGAAATGAAGGAGCGGGTGCCCCAATGAGGATGATCTCGGTCTTATTGGCATTAAGGCAGAGATCATTGGCGGCACACCATTCCTGAATTGCCGCCAGACATTCGGATATGAGAGAAGAAGCAGAGGTGGATGAGGGGAGCCTGAAAGAGCGCCGAGCGTCATCCGCATAACATTGAAAATTGGAGCAGAAATTAGCGATGCGGTGGGCAAAACGTGCCAGGTAGAGGTTGAAGCGCCAGGGAGAGAAGTTAGACCCCTGGGGAACACCACAAGTAGAGAGCGATAGTAGAGAGGAAATACCAGAGTTGGACCTGAGAGGGTTGGTCGGTGAGAAAGGAGGTCAACCAGGCCAGGGCCTGATCAGTAATATCAAGGTTGTCCCGGAGACGATTAAGCAGGATGGCATGGTTGACCTTGTCACAAGCAGAGGATAGATCAAGGAGAACGAGGAGTCAAGATTGGAGAGCAAGTCTTCACCGGTGCTCAGGAGAGTAGTTTCTGTGTTTCTGGTAGCTCTGAAGGCAGACTGGTGGTCATGGAGGCAACCAACAGATTCAGTATGTAGATTAAGATGGGGGATGGCCAGCTTTTCCAAGGGTTTTCCCAGGAAAGGAGTGATGGAGATCGGGCAATAGTTAGCCTTAGAGGAAGGATCGGCCGAGGGCTTCTTTAGAAGGGTGTGCACAAGAGAGTGCTTAAGGGGGAGGGGAAGTTCCAGTGGCAAAGGAGCGATTGTAGAAAGCGGCCAAGGCTGGAGCAAGGGTGTCAATGTGGTCCTTGATTGTTCTGGATGAGCAGGGGAAAACCTGCTTTGAGGAGACTTCCATAGATCGAACATGTCTAGAAACATCTTCAAGGGTGAACAGGGGAATTAGGCCCACCATATAGCTTGCTTAATTGCAAGAGACTTTAAATGTGTCACTTTAATGGAATCATTTTCCTTTGAGGCTTGGTAATAAAAGAATAGAGCTTCGGCCATCTGGCCATTTCTGATGGTAATTTCAACCCCCACTGCAAAGTTCAGCTTCATGGAATTTACAATGTATTGCAAGGATATGAAAAGAATGGGGGCATGTTTGCTCCGAGTTGAAACTCTGGTCAGCTTATTTTGTCAACTCCCTATAATGCTGAAATGTAATCAAGCGTTATTCCAGCCAATACAAAAACCATGAGGTTTCTACACATGTACACTATAATGTTTAAAGTCCACCATGTGGATTCCAAGATGGCTGTCTGCAGGGGGAGGACGTGCTGATCACAGCTCATCTCCGGCCCCAATTGAAAAGGGGATTGATATGCTCTTTCGCTCCCTCCCCCACCTGCGGGAGTGTATGCAGTAAGCAGCCCCAGCCCACACCAGAATGGAAAAGGATTGATCGGTCTGGCAACCTGAGATGTACAGAAATATTGCTGCAGCCAGACCGAAGAAAGAGCAGGGTGTGGCGCTCCACGTGGACCATTGACACAATGGAAGCTTGCCCATCGAGGGACACAGTGTCTACTGGACAAATGAGAAGAGAAGGTGGATGAGGGGTGACAGAAGAGGAAGCACCTTCCCTTGAAGCACGTGAGTGGGACAGGCGGTAGGCACGCAATTGCAGAGGTGGAGCATAACGTATACTGGAGGGGACATGAATGTGCAGCGTCCTCCTGTGTAAATGGAATTGTGGAGAGACAGCAGATTTCCAAGGACAATAACAGTCCACTCTGGACTGGCGACACAAACGGAAAGAAGGGGGTGGCGCCTACATGCGCCCATACTTAGAACAAAAACTGTGTGAAGATTGGGGAAGGTGTAAAAAGCTGCGCCTCCTAGGCCCCAGGTCCAGCGATGGAGGCAAGTAGTGGAGGTGATGAGAAGCTGGAGTTTGGGTCAATGAAGGATTAAAAATGAGAGGGGTGGAATCCCCCTGGGACTTCATATTTTGGTAGATAACCACACGATCCCTAACAAACCTCTAAAACCATCGTCAGAGGGGGTAGACGGCATTACTTCAGGATCTTCAGGTGAGCCGGGGTAGTTTTTGAGGTCGCATGTTGTGGAGTGAGGGGTAAGTGTCTGAAGGGCATTGGCATTGCGGTCTGTCCAGACCAGAACTTTGTTGATGCAACCAGTGGGCATTAACGCTGTATGTGAAAGCAGACAACATTGCGCAATACAGGGCTGAGTGGTGTGGGTAACTTCTATGAACAAAGCTATCAATGGAGTGAGGGCTGTCAAGGGGAAAGCATCTAGGGAAGCATATGTCGCGCGCTAAAGGCCGAGGACGTAATAAAGGCACCCCGGCCTTCCCCCCAGGTGACTACAGAGGGCAGAGGGGACGATCACCAAGTTCTGGCAAACAGAGGCGAAGGGAACGCCCATTGAGACCCAATCTCCAATACCATGGTCTCCATACACCGAGACTCCAGAACAAGGGGACGTGATGGCGATCACCAAAGAGGAATTGATGTAATGCTTAACAGATCAACAGCGTTTAAAAGAAACGATCCAGAAATCTTTTCAACAGATCACTGCTTTAAGAACGGACATTAAAACTGCAGTCCAAGAAATAAAAGGGGAAAGTACAAAATGAGGACAGCGTGTGGACAATGCTGAACGAGCTCTACAAGAATTGGCAGAAGACTCCCAGAAACATGATAAAACCTTGGAACAACTTGCACAGACGACGCACCATCTTGAAATTCAGTGCCAAGATGTTCAGAAAAGATCAAGGCATTCAAACATTTGCACTAAGAATGTCCCAGAGCAGATCGCAGACAAGGATCTTAAACCCTCGATTCAGACTCTTTGTGAGGATTTGCTCTGGAGCGGGCCCACTTAGGAAAGAGCCGAGGGATCGACCCTGCGACATGCTGGCGGCATTTACGTCATATGGGCAGAAGCAAGGAATTCTGAGGGCAGCATGTACCGGTACGTCATTAACCATCAATGGCTCGGAAGTACAGCTATATCAATATCTGGCATGTTCCACCCTATTCAAAAAGAGGCTGATGAATCCAGTCACTAACATTCTAAACCAGGAGAAGGTTCGCTACAGGTTAACCTTTACTTTCGGCATGCTATTTTCTGGGAAGGGTAGACAGTTTCGAGTAACATCGTGTGAAGAAGGTTTGGATATTGTGGTACCTGAAAGTGGAGACCGGACTGGGACTGCGGAAGCGGGAAGCAGGACCTCCTATCCGAGGCGGCAATGGGAGTGGTCCACAGCAAAGAGAGACAGTAAGAAAGCCTGTTTTCCGAACACGCCACATTCCGAGGGGTGAAGGTGGGGAGACCAGGTAAACCAGGTACACTGGAGAGTATAGGTGGGACATTAGAAAGCTAAAGGGGGAGGGAGCACAGAGTTGGGGATGGTGGGCCGGGATGTGTTTGGGGGTCAAAGAAGGGGACCGGATTTGGATCTCTTGGAGGCTTAGTGTTATCTCTCCGCAGTTGGATAGCCCCAGGTAGTTTACCGGTTCAAGGACGGGGTCTCCCTGTGGTTGTCACTAGGACCCATGAACCGGCCTGGGTCAAAGTTTGGGGGATGGGGGTATTAGGGGAGAAAAGGGGAGGGTGCAATGGGGGAGGGGGATTGGGAGGGAGATCAGCAGGATTAACGTGGAGACAAGGCAGGCAGTGGTGGGCAAGAAAATATATGTGATTCAGTGGTCCAAATTTGTACATTTTATCTCAAAGATGACAGGCTCGGTGTGGATTTTTGGGCCCTGCAGAGGGAAAGGGGACAGGTTGGCCAAGGCCTTCACCATGGGTTTTAAAGTACTCGCATATAACATTTGAGGGTTAAATTCACTGGCAAAGCGATGTAAGCTGGGAACCTTCCTGAGGATTGAGAAATTCTCTCACGCGCCAAGAAACCCACATATCTAGGAAAAACTAAATTGTGCATTAGATTACAAGGCTATCCACAGATATTTCAGGTGAATATGAATGAGAAAAAAGAAGGGGTCCTAACAGCGTTCTGAAATAATCCAGATATGGTGATCTTGAACTCGGTGAGTGATAAACATGTTAAATGTTAAAGATATTTCTACCGCGCACTGTCACCAATGGCGTTGGCCCCCAGGCGCTCCGACGGATCTGCAAAAGAGAAGGTGCGATGGGTTAGTAGGGTGAATAGGTAGGATAGTGAGAGGAGTGGTGTTCTGTTGGCAGCTTCAACTCCGTATACACTGGGTGCTGAGTTTTTGGTGCGAGTATCAGGGCGATGTCAGTCCTCGTGTGCTGTTGGTGCGGTTTATGTGTTGTAGCAGTGTGGTGAAGTGCATGCGGATTGGGGTGCGAGTGGTGGTTGTGGTAGTTTGTGTGAGAAGTATGTAGAAAGATTTGAGCTTTTTTTGGTTAGTGGGTTGAATGTTTTGCAGCTAATCACTGTGTGGCTGAATGCCTGGTTTTCTCCCCCACTCTTACTCTCATATGCTGCTAGAATAGAAAGTCCCACAAGGGGAAAGAGGCTCACAACTGACTCGGTTTTGGCGTGACACAGGAATCGGGGTCTCCTCTTGTCCTATCATCTAAGTGAATATGTCTGCTTGAAAAGATTCGGTGATGGACGGGCCGTGATGTTGTGGATGAGTCGACTAAGTGGTTTCGGTTTCGTCTTGGTCCGACTATGTGTTCTGTCTGTGGTGTCGAGAGGTCTTGTGACTGTTGTGGGGTGCATTCTGATAGAGTTTGGTTGTTTGGTGGGGACCGATGCCAGTCTCTTTATTCTTCGTTGATAAGCGGTGTGGGTGGTCTTCTGCTAAGCAGTGAGGAGCCATGATTTGAGCAGTTTCCTGAATGCTAGGTTATTTCTTGTGTTCCGTATGTTCTTCAGTAGGTCATTCCATGTTCTCGGTGCCAGGTGAGAAAACAAGGATCCACATTTTGTGAAAACAGACCCGAAGGTGCGCCGACTGCTCTATGTCCAAAACCTGCTTCTCCCTTTTCCAAACATCCACAGTAGGCACAACTCCCCCAACCATTCGTGTCTGAGCCCCGCCTGCCTTTCAGGTGTTCCTCGGCTGGGAGAGTGCTGTTTATTCGGGGGAAGCTGAGCCCTCATTGCTACCACCAGACGCCCCCGCCACTTAGGCCCCAAGAGATGCTGGTCCAGAGAAGAGCGAAGACCCTTCCGGCTTACGCAGTGAAAAGCCTGGATTTGAGCAGTTTCCTGAATGCTAGGTGGTTTCTTGTGTTCTGTATGTTCTTCGGTAGGTATTCCATGTTCTCTGTGCCTGGTGAGAAAACAAGGATCCTACAAGTTTTCTTTTGTTCAAGGGTTTCGGTTCTAGGCGTATGTCGTTGCTTGATCTGAGCGTTCTTGTCGGCTGGTGTAGACATAATTTATCTCTCAGGAATTCTGCGCCTTGGTTGTGTATAGCTCTGTGCGTGATGCACATGGATTAGAATTTTATTTGCTGTTTTATTGGTAGCCAGTGCAGTATTTCTAGCACAGGTGTTGTGTTCTCGCCGGGGTAGTTTGAGAAGGAGTCTGGCCTCTGCATTTTGTATGCATTGTAGTTTTTTTTAGGGGTCTTTCAGGCATGCCCAGGTATAGGCTGTTGGCATAATCTACTCTGGACATGACAAGTGAGAGTTTTGCTGCCGAATGACAGGAACGGTAGGATCCTTTTTACCGCTCGTAGGAGAAAGAAGCATTTCTTGAGTAGAGCATTTACTTGTGGCTCTAGGGTGAGGCTGTTCATCAGGACCCCTAGGTTTTTTTTTTTTTTTTTACAATCGACGATGGTGATGAGATCGTACCGAGTTCTTTTGGCCAAGTTCATGTCTCCTCTGTTTTTTGTGACAATCATTATCTCAGTTTTACCCGGGTTGATTTGAGGTGGTTCAAGTTCATCCAATTGGAGATATCCCAAAGGCAAATCTCTAGTGTTTTGTTTTCTTCTCGGGTGTCTTGTATTTTGAAGATATAATTTGTGTGTCGTCAGCGTAGTTGGAGCAGGTGAGGCCATGTCTTTTGATGATTTTGAGTAATAGATAAAAGTAGATGTTGAATAAGAGCGGGGAGAAGGATGAGCCTTGTGGTACTAGGCATGTGGAGTCTCTTGGGTTGGATTTAAAAGGTTTCATCTACACGGTTTCCGTTCTGTTAGGAAGGATTTGATCCAAAGTAGGGCGGTGTCTGTTATTCCCAATCCTTCTAATCTCGTTATGAGGATGTCGTGGTTAACAGTGTAGAATGCTGCGGTTAGGTCAAGAAGTATCGGGCGGTGCTGTTGTCCGAGTTTGTTTTTAGGTCATTACATATTGAGAGGAGAGCTGATTCTGTTCCTCTCATTGGTCTGAATCCAACTTGTGCCTGGTCTAATAAGCAATGCTCTTCTTTGAATTCTTGGGTTGTTTTGAAAAAGTAAGTTTCTACCAGTTTGGCTATTTATGGGATATTGGAGATGGGCCTATAGTTGGAGAAGTCCTCTACGTTTCCTGTTGTGTCTTTGAGTAACCGCCTGATGTACGCTGATTTAAAAGCCTGTGGTACTTTACCTGTCGAGATTGAAAGGTTGAGGACGTTTCTATGGTACTCGAAGGGAGTTCCTTGTTTGAGGATTGATTTGTATATGTCCGGGGGGTAGGGGTCTTCCGGAGAGCCTGATTTGTTGCTTTGATTTACCAGTTTGACGAAAGTCTCCACTGATATTTCGGGAAAGCTTTGTAGTTTGTTTGTGTGTTCATCCTGAGGATGTGTAGGGTCTAAGGTGTGGTCGCGTGGTCTGCTTTGTATGGTTTGCTGGATGGTAGTGATCTTATTTTTGAAGTGTTCTCCTAGGTCATTACATAGTTTCATCAATGGGTTTGGTGTGTTGTTGCATCCCAGTGTTTTTTTTTTAATTTCATTTATGATTTTGAAGAGTTTTTTTGGGTGTTTGGTGCTTTGAAGATTTGGTTGTCGTAGTGTTTCCTCTACGCTTTTTGTATTTCCCTTTTGTACAAGCATATCTGTTGCAGAAATTTCATTTTGTTTGCAGTTTTGTTGATCCTCCATTCTGATTCTAGTTTTTTGTGTTTTCTTTTCATGGCGCCCAGTAGCGGGGTGAACCATTTTGCTGTGCTTTTTTTCCTGTGAGGAAGTGAAAGGATTTTCTTTGGCAATGTCGTCTAGAGTTGTTACGATCCATGTGTGGAGTAAGGCTACTTTTTTGACCAGGTCGGCTTCTTCCATAATTGATGCGTGTGGTTTGCTAAGTTCCAGGAGCTCAGTCAGGTTGGAATTTTTGATGGTTCTCCAATTTCGTTTAATCTTGGTCGGTGGTTTGTCTTGTTGCTCGTTTATTGGAATGGCCATTGTGATTATGAATGGGATGATGAGGTGGTCGCTCCAGAGTATTTGAAATGGAGGTGCCGTTGTAATGAGTTTATTGTTGGCGAATATTGCATCAAGTGTATGGCCTGCTGTGTGTGTTGCTCCTTTGAATAGTTGTTGCAGATTCATTGCTGCTAGTTGGGCGGTTAAGGATTTTTGAGTGGTTGTGGTTTCTTCGTCGAACCAGATGTTGAAATCTCCGAGGATGATTGGATGATTGTGCTTGATGGCTAGGATGGGGATTGCTTCTGTGAAAGTGTCTACGAAGGTTGCATCATAGTTTAGTGGTCTGTATATCGGTATGAATTTCAGGTTTTATTTGGGGTTTACTGATAGACGCAGTATTAAGGATTCGCATTTATCGATGTTTAATGGATCTTCCAGTTTGATAGCCAGTTGTTCCTTGTACATCATTGCCAGCCCTTCCCCACCCCCCGCCTCTTTTGGCTTTCCTGTTTGCTTGGATGCATTTGAAGTTTTCAGGCAGGCAATTGTTGAAGGTGATAGTGTAGTTGTCGTTTAGCCATGTTTTGGTTACAAATAGGATGTCGATGCCTCCGTCCGATAGGTCGTATATTTCGGTTGAGTGTTTGGACAGTGACCTTGCATTTATTAAATTACAGTGGATTCTTGGTGTGATTAGGTTTGGTGGTTGTTCCTTGTTGCCGTTTGTAGTTGTCCGGTCGTCGTATTTCTGTAGTCATATTGGTTGGATGAAAAACAGCGACGGCTGCTTCTTCATTGTAGAGGTCCACTAGGTTGATAGCGTGACCGTTTAATGGTGGCGCTTCTCCAGTGATGGCGATTGGTTGAAGATCAACAATGGCTTCTTCTTCATTGAATCGGTCTGTTAGGTTAATGGTAGGGTTGTTGGTTATCAGGCCTTCGTCGTCCTGTGTGGTATATTGTGGGTATTGATGGTGCTCATCTGTTCTTGTAATGTATGGGGGTCAGAGGGTTGGTATCATTCCACTCTTTTTGGGGGGGGTCTCGTCTTTTTTACGGGTGTTTCCAGGGATTCTTTGTATGCGTCAAGATTCCGGTGTTGGGTTATTGAGGTTCCGTTGTTGTCGCGAGGTAGGGTGTAAGATATAAGGACTTACATAGTTTGTTCTGGTGGTAATCGTGTTTGGCGGGGTGTTTCCTGCGTTTGATGCTGCTTCTGCTGGGTGCCGTTGGTATTGTGTGTTCGCGGCCATTGTTGCACGATCTTCTCTTTCTCTGCGTCCCTTTCTGTGTTGGGCATTTTGGTTCACTGTGTAGAGATAGTAGGGCAAATGGTCCTCTGTACAGTTTTGTGCAAGCACTGTATTGATCTTTCTCTTTAGACTTGATGCACTTGGAGGCTGTCAGGCTCTGTCTGTCCTTTCTGTCAATTGGTCAGGATTGTTTCCTATAGGTGCACCGTCGGGGTTGTTAGCTATTATGCCTAGCAGGAAAGTGGAGTACAATACTAAACACAGCTAGATTTAGGTGTTAGTAGAATTCAAGCATTTGTGTACGATATTAATCACAACCATACCGGAGGGTCAACTGAAGCAGTAGTGAACCATACCAATACTCCCAAATCCGAAACTACCGCACAGTGGGGGAGAGGCCCACGCCCAACAGGTCAGTTGAGTAAAACACCAATCACAGCCAGATTTGAGTCTTAGTTTATTTGAGGCAGTTGTGTATGATAATAAAACCTAGCTAGACTTGAGACTCCTGCATAGTGGGAGAGAGGTCCACGTCCAACGGTTGGGTACAATATTATACACAGCCAGACCCGAGGCTTGCACACAATCGGAGAGATGCCCACACTCAGCAGGTCAGTTGAGCACAATATTAAACACAGCCAGACCCGAGACCACTGTATAGTGGGAGAGAGGCCCACGCCCAACGGTTGAGTACAATATTAAACACAGCTAGATTTGAGATTCCTGTATAGTCGGAGAGAGGCCTACGCCTAACCAGTCAGTTGAGTACGATATTAAACACAGTTAGATTTTGTCGGTCTTGAGGGTGTGGGAGCGAGAGAGGCAATGGGAAATACACTGCTTTATATCGGTTTGCTAAGTGGCTAGGATTCTAGGGTAGATTAGTTGCCCTACTCCCAACCCAAGCCACTCCTACCTTACTGGTCCTTGTAGTATATGGTTGACGGCTGGCCACTGGCTTCCCCTGCGGACACCTACAGACACTTCCTGGAGCCGCCTTCTGCCTTGGGGCCCTTCGCCACAGGGGCTGCCCTGGAGGGACAGTTATGACCCAGGCAACAGAGATGGAAGCTCCAATCAGAGCAGGGGGCGGGATGGGAGGCAGGAGGGCTGCAATCAGGAAGAGTGAGCCGGGTGGAGGGAAACAGGCAAGATTGTCTCACAGGGCCTGGGGGTACAGGCTTTGCTGCAGCGCTATTACAGCATGCTCAACATGGGAGATATTTATTTGTGAAACTTCGCATTCAGAGAAAAATATTCACTGTAGCGACAGTCTATGCCCCAAATTTGGGACAGGAAGTCTTTCTGAAGGCAACGCTGGCGGCATTTGAAGGTATTGCCAGGGGCATGTTATATTGACAGGAGATTTTTAACAAGATATGGGTAGCAAAGATTGACAGTAGCCGAGTAGGATACATGCCACGGGGCACACCGTCACAACACCTTAAAGACAAACCCTGCGATTGGGGTTAGTTGATGTGTCGCGAGTCAATAGGGGCAAGGAGTTTATGATTTACATTTTACTCGCACATTCATAGGACTCAGTCGCAAATAGATTATATTTGGGTATCAGCCAGATTGGGACAAATTCAGGAAGTCTATGTGGGAGCGATAGCGGATCATGTATCCATGGGGCGAAATTGACCATGAAATCAAGTAATAGGGGGCTTTGAAATTGGTTTTTACCGGAATGGATCCGCACATATATGGTTTTCTCGGGGGAGATGGAGGAAAGAATTCAGGCCTATTTTGGGGAAAATGCAATGGCGGATACCTCCCCGGGGATATGGTGGGATGCCTTCAAAGTGGTAATCAGGGGGGGAAATGATAGCACGCAAAGCCCTGAGGGAAAAGATGAATCAGCGACTAGAGGAGGACTTAAGAGACATGAATATAATGCCGAAAATTGGTAACTACCCGACGAGGGATACAATGAAAACGTATAGAGCAATTAGAGGACAGCTTGAATTACTAAGGGCAAAAAAGGCGGAAAGGACCCTACTGAAAGCCAAACAACATTACTATCTAGAGTGGAATAGAGCGGGTAGGCTATTAGCACAACAACTAAGACAGAAGACGGCTACTCAAACGATCCTAAAAATCAGGGAAGGGGAAAACATGACAGATACAAAGGGAATTATGGTGTTTCGAACGGTTCTATGGCACGTTGTACTCTTCCGAAGGGATACAGGAGGGGCCGTTGAACTATCTGGCAGATACATCGCTTCCAAAACTACCTTGATCAGATAGGGAAGATCTTGAGGGGGACATCACAGAGGAGGAGGTCAATGCTGCTATAAGAAGCCTTCCCCTGAACAAGACTCCCGGGACCGGACGGCATTACAGCTGATTTTTATAAGAAATATCAGCAAATTCTGGCTCCCCACTTAACAAATCTGTATAACTCCTTTGAAAACACTGGGCACATTACAGCCTCAATTGACGAGGCCAAGCTTGTGGTATTCCCAAAACCGGGCAAAGACCAGACACAGTCTTGGTCGTATTGGCCAATAGCATTAATCAACATTGATGCTAAAATGTATATTATTTTATTAGCAACTCGACTGGAGGACAGACTCCATATGTTAATAGGACCCGATCAAGCAGAATTTATTAAACAACGCCAAACCTTCAATAATATGAGGAGGGCATCATGTCATCTAATTGAGAAAGTAGAACAGTGCGGGATACCAGCGATACTCCTCGTATTAGATGCCGAAAAGGCGTTTGATCGGGTAGAGTGGCCTTTTCTCTTTCAGACAATGAAGAAAATGGGGTTTGGCAAACACTATATTCATAGGATTCAAGCGAATTATCAAACCCCAACCCTCCGCCTGACCAACAATGGACAACTTTCGGGTCCGATTAGACGACAGAGGGAAACAAAACAAGGGTGTCCGCTATCTCCCTTGCTATACGCAATTTATCTGGAACTTTTCTTGCAGCGTATACGGGAAGCATCAGGTGTGAAAGGGGTCCACTTTGGGGGGGGGGTCGGAACTTAAAATAATGGCATCCGCCGATGATGTTGGCTATATCGGACCCCGCAGAATGTTTGAAGGTGATTGTCTCAGAACTTGCATTTTTTTTGGGAACTTTCGGGATTCAAAGTTAATTCACATAAATCAGATATACTTAATCTTACATTAGCAAGGGAAACTATACAGGGAATATGGGAATCCACCCAATTTCTGTGGGCAGAAGCGACAAGTAAATATTTAGGGGTCTACATTACAAAATCTGTGGCTAGGTTATACGAGGCAAACTATCCGCAGCTGCTTAAAGCTTTGAGAGTGGATCTGCAACGGTGGAATCCTGTTTGTATATCGTGGTTGGGGTGTATGGCTTAGATATAAATGGTCACCCTACCTCGTTTTCTTTATTATTTTCAAGCTTTACCGGTCTCTACTCCAAGGAGCTTCTTTAAGACACTTAATCGCCTTTTAACTGCATTCATATGGCACAATAAAAGACTGGGGGTGGCTTTCCGGACCTCAATGGCCACAAGGAATAGGATAGGAATGGCCGTTCCTGATTTCAGAATGTATTATTGGGTGGCTCAGTTAAGGGCACTGAAACAATGGCTCTCTGGAGAAGATGGCAAGCATTGGGTCATTATGGATGGAGCAGTGGTGGGTGGGTCATTAGATTATGTTTTATGGCTCTACAGGGCAGACCGCCCTCATAGTAAGAAGGCTTTGCGAATAACCACACTTATGGGCGAGGTATGGGATGAAGCGGTGAACCAGAAACACACTTCAACTATTCTGGGTCCTTTTACACCAATTTTTGGGAACCCCCAATTCACGCCGGGGTGGAGGCAAGAGCTTTTAGGAAATGGAGAGAGGCGGGCTGTGTAAGGCTTAAAGATTTAATGCATGGCCAAGAAATTAAACCGTTCAAACAATGTAAACAAACTTTTGACCTCACGGAAAGGGATCGGTTTTGTTACTACCAGCATCGGGTTCTTCACCCCCTCAAAAGACTCTCTGCTGTTAGACAACTCACCGCTTTCAAGAAATACATCTCGTCACACACGGGGGACACACATATTATCTCAACATTTTATGCTCCGCTCTCTAAAGCCGATCCCCGGGAAAAGAGGTCATAGCTGGGCAAGTGGGAAGGTACCTTAGATCGTCAAATATCTGAAGAGGAATGGGAGACAATTTGGAACAATATTCCAAAGCTAACTCGATCCATCCAACTAAGGGAAATGTGGTATAAAATCCTCACTCAATGGCATTATCCGGTGAGGTTCCGAACTAGGTTTACAGAGACATTGCTGGATTGTTGCCGCAAGTGCAAGGGGCAGGGGGATTGGCTCCATATTTGGTGGTCCTGTCCGGCTCCGAAATTATTCTGGGGCTGGGTGTGTGAGACACTGCAGGTGGTGGTAGGGGCAAATACACGTGTAGGGGCAGGGGAATGTCTTCTGGGCTTTTGGTCAAAGGGTATGGGTCCATGAGGAAGGGCACATAAAAAGGCATTTATGGTTTTTATTTTGGTGGCCCTAATCGTGATCGCTCGGAACTGGAAGAACTGGGAGATAGAGAGGACAGGGTTGGGGGTAAGTTATGTAAATTTGTGAAATGCCAATAAAAACAATTAAAAAATATATATAAAGTTCACTATGTTACTATAACCTTTGTATAACAATTATAAGTTATTCACCGTAGTGACCAACATACTCCTAGTCCATAGTCCCCTTTCCTCCATACTGTATGGGTGTCCCTCGCTAGGGACGGGAGACAGAACCCTTTTCACCAGAAAAATCATCTTCCCCTTTAAATTTAGATGCGCACGGGCAGGCGGCCCTGGGAGCCTGCGCTCCCTTGACTTCGTACCCCTGGCGCCTCTATGCAGTCCCCTTTGACGCGTCAACAATATTAACATTGCCTAATGACGCCAGTTTTATTAGGGGGAGGATGGAGGGGACGTATGTAGGAAAGGGGACTATGGACTAGGAGTAGGTTAGTCACTATGATGAGTAACTTATAATTACTCCTAGGTCCTGTCCCCTTTACTCCATACTGTATGGGCGATTACAACTGAATCTAGCCTCAGGGTGGAGAGTTGACCGTCTTAAGAAAACAAGTTCCATAACACTGCCTGACCAAATGCTGAGTCCGACCTTGCACTGGCATCCAAACAGTATTGCTTGCAGAGGCCGTGGGAGTAGCCCAAGTGGCCGCCTTGCTGATAACCTGCCACGGAACGTGTCTTTGGAAAGCTACTGCCGTGGCTTTCACTCTGATGGTATGGGCATGCATGTTTGCTGGTAGCGGCTTGTGCTGCCCTTCATACGCCTCCTTGATGGCCATAACCATCCACCTTGCTATGGAAGCCTTGGAGGCCTAACAGTCTGGTTTTGACCGCGCAAAGGTGACAAAGAGTCTGATTTGCACAAGCTCTTGGTAGAATCTTAGAGCACGTCTGACATCTAGACAGTGCTGTACTCTCCAAGCGTCATCCTTAGGGTCTGCAAAGAAAGTTGGTAATACTATCTCCTCAGTTAAGTGACAAGAGCAGACAACCGAAGCCAAGAATGCGTGGTGTGTTCTGAGCACCACCTTGTCCGTATGAAAAGTAGTATATGCCGCTAGCACCTGGATCTCACTGATTCAGCGTGCCGAGGTTAAGGCCCACTTGGAGGGCTGTCTTAATGGTTACTAGCCGGATGTCTACGGATGCCATCGGCTCGAATGTTTTATGGGCCAGGGCACCCAGGACCACATGGAGGTCCCACACCGGGTGCGGCTTCTATATATAGTCTAGTTAGGCCAGCTAAGTGCCTCTAAACTACCACATTCGAGGATAAGAAGACCTTCTCCCGAGAGTTCTTGTAAGCTCTAATGGCCGCCATATAAGAGCGGCATGTGTCTACTTGCACTCCTTAAGTGTGCTAGGTGTACCGAGAAGGAGAGCACAAAGTCCAAGTCAAAGGATCGATTTCCTTTGACTCTGCCCAGTGACAGAACCTGGTCCACTTGCTTTTGTACTGGCTCCTGGTGGTATCACTCCTGGACCCCTGTAAAATGGCCAGGTTAGCCTGTGACAGGTGCAGATGCTTCAGGGAGATCTGTTCAGGAACCACGCTGCGAGGGCTCACTTCTGTATGGAGGGGTGGATGACTGTGACCCCCTGTTGAGAGAGTGGGTGTGCTGGGCCCAGCAGGAGGTGTACGGGGGTCTGGTCTGACAGGCTGAGCAGCTCAGAGAACCAGGGTCGTACTGGCCACCATGGGGCTATCAGGATGATCCGAAGGCCCCTCGACTCCCTGTTCCTGCAGATGACCCAGAGCACTAGGGGGGTGGGGGGGAAAACGTAAGCGTTCATGTTGTTCCACTGGATCTGCATTGCGTCGCCCAGCGAACCCCTGCCAGGAGGCAAACTGAAGGCACCTTGTGTTGGCACTGGTGGCAAAGAGGTCCACCTGTGGATGACACAACCTGTTGAATATCCCCCTGAAGGACCTGCTTGTTCAACTGTCATTCGTAGTTGTCCAAGCCCAGCCTACTGAGCCTGTCCGCCACTAGGTTGGACTCCCCTGGGAGGTGAACAGATGACAGATTTATGCTGTTTTCCAGAGCCCACTCCCAAATGTCGACCTCCAGTCTGCAGAGGGGAGGAGACCTGGCACCACCCTGCTTGTTGATGTAATATATGCAGGTGGAGCTGTCTGTTTGAATGAGAATCGATATGCCGGTCATAATAGGCAGAAAGGCTTTGAGAGCAAGCCAGATAGCCATCATCTTGAGCCAGTTGATGTGCGCTAGCTGCTCCTGTCGGGACCATACTCTGTGGATGCTGTGACTGTCCAGGGTAGCTCCCCATCCCTCTAGGGATTAGTCTGTGGTAATGGTGACCTGAGATGCTGGTTGCCTGAAGGGCCTGCCTATCCACAGGTTGTTGTCTGTACCCCATCAGATCCTGGTCGAGCTGTTGTGGTATGCTGACCTGCTCTGCCTGCGAACCCTTCTCTTAGTTCCTGGAGGCTGAGAAATGTAGCTGCAGCTGCCCCATTTTGAGCCTCGTATGTGGCACTGCAAGAAGACATGCTACCATAACGCCCAACAGGTGTTGGTACTACCACGCTGAGGTCGTTGCTCTGCTGAGACAAAGTGCATTGGCCCTCTTGACGGCCATGATCTTTTTGGAGCTTGTGTGCCAGATAAGTCCCAGGAAGGTCAGGCTCTGTGTGGGCACAAACAGACTTTTTGAGATTGATAGAAAATCCAAGGTCATAGAGGGTATCCATGAGGGCGGATGCCGTATGTTGGACTGCCTCCGGAGATCTGGCTCGGACTAGCAAGTCATCTAGATATGGGTAAATATGATGGCCTTGCGCCCCGATTAGGGCTGCCACTGCGTTCATTAGCCTTGTAAAGACCATGGGGCCGAATTGGGTAGAACCCTGTATTGAAAGTGAAAACCCATGATCCTGAACCTCAGGAAGGACTGATCGGGTTCCCAAATCGGGACAAGTAGGTAGGCATCCTTCAGATCCAGGGAGCATATTCAGTCTCCCGCACACAATGTCTCTGCTATGAAGGCTGGGGTAACCA
This sequence comes from Ambystoma mexicanum, assembly GCF_040938575.1. Classification (NCBI taxonomy): domain Eukaryota; kingdom Metazoa; phylum Chordata; class Amphibia; order Caudata; family Ambystomatidae; genus Ambystoma; species Ambystoma mexicanum. The sequence continues at coordinate 472,396,615 of NC_090941.1, read as the reverse complement.
TCTTGAACTTTTGGAGGGGAAGGGAAAGGTTCAAGGTGGAATGGTCTAACAACTCTCAGGCTAGCCTGGTTCTTTTTTTGTATGGTGAAAATTTGTGAATAGCAGCCCATGCCCCGCTGAGAGGCTGGGACTTCCTCCACAGCCTGGCTCGCTACCAACGAGCGTATTTCCGCCAACATAGTTGCTGTACCAAATTTCAGGAGCGGAGGGGAGGAAGGAGCCGGAAGCCCATAGATACCACTGAGAGGATCCATGAGTCCGTAAACCTGGTCTGCCAGCGGTGTGTGTGTGAAGGGCAAGCCTGCCCTACACCGGAGACTTGTGGATCCGGATGGGCCTGTCACAATTTCTTCCCCTATGAGCTTGGGGCCGAGGAGGGGGACTGAAAAAACCCTTTGTTAGCTGCCTTGTGCTGTTTGCCCCTGTGCTGGCTAGGGTACCTGTCCGGGTGCCTGGACCGTCTCTCCTGAAAGCCTCTGAAGCCTCCGCAGGACCAACCCTTGTCCAAGCGCTGGTGTGTTTGGCTGTAAGTCTTAGGAGTGGACTTGGTGAGGATCGATAAAGATTTAGCTGTCTGCGAGCTATTCTTTTTCTTATGGAGTTCCTTGTCCGTTGTAGAATGGAACAAGCCACCCGCCCCCACGAAAAGAAGGTCTAGTATGCGTACCTGCACATCTGGATTGAATTTGGTCACCCTTCGCCAAGCCATCCTTCTCATGTCGGTGGCGATGCAAATGGCCGACTTGAAGTGTCAATGTGAGCCAACGTGGACTCCATTATGTCTTGTGCCACGATTTTGACCTTAGCCAGCCCAGCCTTGAAGCGAGCCTGGCTGTGGGCAGGAGGCTCAGGGAAGAAATCGGCGATCTCCCACCATAGCTTCTGGTTGACAGCCGCCAACATGGCATCTGCGTTGGCCTGGCACAGGTGAAGATTGGCGTTGGAATACATTTTCTTGCGGAACACCTCCAAAATCTTTTCCTCACTGCCCAGGAGTGCTGAGGCAAAAAGTCGCAGAAGAAGATTGTGGCTTGGAGTATAGTGATGCTGCTGCTATCACCAAGGAATGTGGTTGGGGGTGCACTGACAGTAACAGGGGGTCCCCTTCCGTTTGCCTGTATTTAGCGGCATAATGCCTATTGGTAGGCTGGGTAGAGTGTGGCTTGAGCCATCCTGGTTTGGCAAGCGCTAGTACGTCTTTCTCAAGTAGGATTTTGTTTCTAGCAGTAGGGCGTAGCATGAGAACTTCATCCATTACCCCCGCCTCTAGTTGTCCCACCTGTGGCTGTGGGATCCCTAGGTACTCAGCCAGGCCCGCCAGCCACTCCTGAAAAGGTTTGGCTGACGACAGAGTGTCTGGGTCCTCCCCCTCGTCTGTGTCCACTGTTGTGTCCTGCAGGTCCACAGGAGCCGGAGGAGCGCTGGGCGCAGGCTGCTGTGGCATGCGGACCATCAGTGCCGGAGGCTGCTGAGGAGGCAGAGCCGGGGCTGCCGTGACTAGCTGCATAGGGCGATGTATTGTTGGGGAGGAGCTAGTGCCTTCCTGCACCCCGCAAGCACTTTACCGTTAGCCAAGACTGCTCTAAGAACTATAGCACTGAGAAAGCTTTTTTCATGCAACAATAATCACACACAGGCGTGGTGAGCCACCAAATGAAAATAGTATTTAAATATAAGGTGCAAATTAACCATTAGCTGAATTAATTTGTAAAAATGTTACATTGTATTTAGTTTTCTCAAAGCACAGTAAAAAGAATGGAACCTGTGCTAAAAATAGACTACAGGTATTGCGTGAGGCAGGGCCAGCTTGGGCAGAGCACACGCAGGGACTGAGCAGCTGTTTCCTGCTCATCAAAAGCCCATGTATACTAAGAATAGGAGTGTAGATGCTTAATGCACAACATGCAACATTATGGAAAAACAAGGTTTCTAAGCAGAATTACTGGACCAGATAAAATATGAGAATATGGGTGAAGTATGAACAGTATGGCGGGAAGGTGTGTTTATATATAAATGTTTATAATATAGCAAAATATGATAAACTGGAGCTACAATGTATTCTTGCCTAGGCAGCAGTATGCCAAGTAGTTTGTCCTAAATGGAAGCCCAGCCATCCAAGAAGTAAGACTGCAGCACCCCTTGTAAGGCAGGAAGAACAGTTTTGGATGAGCTATGCCAGTATGCAGTAACCAAGTTGAACAGTATATAAAGGCGTCTGCTTGCCATCAGTCTGAAGAGCCGGCCACAGAAGAAGGACAAAATGCCTAGCGGGGTGCATTTACTCTGGTGTGAGAGTGATTAGGGGTACCCCAATATAATTAAGGGGTAACCCTGTAAGTTGGGCTACCTTTCAGTATACCTGCCCTGAGAAGTGGATGGATAGGATGTGGACCAAGTGACAGGGGTTGACCAATCCCACCTGGATGCTCTTTCCCCTGCCTGGTCTCCGAAGGGGAAAATGCATCGGGTGAGCCGCCATTTTGTCTGGCCTGGTGGCCATTTTGTTTTGTTCCGTGCCAGCATTGTAGAACTTGCTAAGCTGGGACCGGGTTCCACCAGTAGGCTGATCGGTGTTGGTTGAGGCCTACGATGCACCTCAGGACAGTGCCTGGTAGGCAGTGTGTCCTCTGCAGTGGTGCCGGTAGTGCTGCGTGCAGGCAACCCCTCAGGCATGGGTCCAGTGTTAGGCCGTAGCCCCTTGGGTTGGGACCTGGTAATAGAGCCTTGCGGCCCCTCAGCTGTAGCACCGGTAGGATCTTGCGACCCCTCCACCTGGTGGTCGGTAGCTGGAGCAGCATTGGTGCTGTTGCTGGTCTTAGGACCCGTTAGGTCCCTCCCGCTTGGGCCCTTCCTTGGGATGGAGTCACCCTTGCGGGGTGCGGAGGAGAACAGGGCACCTACCTTGGGCCTGGTCTTCTGCTTCACAAACACTTTGAGGTCTTCTGGAGGCGATCTTCCGAAGAACTCCCACCACCTGCCTAGTCTGTTCTTGAGCGGGCGCGGAGTCAAGGCGTTGCACGCGGTACAGCTGTCCCAGCCGTGGTCTGGTCCAAGGCAGCGGAGGCAGTGGGTGTGGGAGTCAAGACATTGCTGAACACCTGCTGAAGCTTGCCATCATCGACATGTGCCGGGGAGGAGCGTGGCGCCAGAGGACAAAGCAGTACCTGATAATTGATAAGAAAAAAAGAAGACAAGAATACTTCTCCAGGAAAGAGCTGATGGAATTACTAGGCCGGATGCCTAACCCAAGAGCGCTGGTCAAAGTGGTCCATTCCAGTCGATGTGGAAAAGAGGACTGGGGAGTGGCGGCAGTGGACCTCAATTTAAAGGGGAAGATGATTTTTCTGGTGAAAAAGGTTCATCTCCCGTCACTAGCGAGGGATGCCCATACAGTATGGAGGAAAGGAGACAGGACATAGGAGTATGAGAGTTGTTGGAGAAATCAATGCACTGTTGTCACTTCATATTTCCCCTGCTTTCCTTGAACTACATTGTTACGTTCTAAAAACCTTACAATAATGGTTCATTTTATATGCACAGCAGGGAAGTGTTCCATTTAACAAACATGGCAACATCTTATGAAATGAGTACAGGCAATGTTCTCTTTTATATGCAGTTCCATGATTTAAAAGAAATGTGATTATTGATTAAATGCAATGCTGCTTTTATATTTTTCAGGCTCCACATCTCTTCATTAGTATAATTCCATACAATAAATTGTTGCAATGTGGTAAGGTGTCATGAATACAGAGAGTTCCTTTATAAATGGGGCCCCTCTGCATTTGTTGCTTTCACTTTAAATTGGTTAAAACCCAGTCTTTGGGTGAAATGTACTGAACAGCCAATAATGTTCCTGCGACAGTTTAGTTTGTGGCAAAATTTGCCTCATGTGTTGGGTGCTGTCTCTTAGGCACGCAGGGGACTACCTGCATCCCACAGGTGTACCCTATTCGTAGTAATGGAAGAAATATTACACAAGTGAAGCGGGGATAGGCACTATTTTGGCCCTTCTCACTTTGAAGTCCGGCAGTCTTCATTTTTCTAGATTTTCTTACACTGTCCTCTGACCAAGCCACCTCCACTCTGCATGCTATCTTCTAATCTGCTCTCTATTCTCAATTCACATTTTCTGACTCTTTTTGGCTCCTGTAAACCTTTGCAACTCTAGTTATCTCCCTCTTATTTTCCTCCGGACTTCCCTTTGCAAAGCTGAATGCCAATCGAAGAAATCACAATCGCCAGATCTTGCTGCTTTCTCGGTTCTTCACACCTTATACGGCTCAGTCTTGCTCGATGCCAAGAAATGTTACTTTTCAGCTCTTATGCAGTCCTGTTGTCACCATGTCACTTTTTCAACTCATTAACAGTATAATTTCCCCCAGTCCTCATGATCCTCTACACTTTCCTCCAGACTGCCGACTATTGCATTTTAATGTATTTTCCCTACGCTCTTCTTTCACTCTCCTCCCAGATCACTACTTGTCAGTCTCGTGCCCTTCCGGCTTTCTCTTTTTTTACTGATTCCGACACTAATTCTTTCTCATCTCGTGCCTACCCTACTGCCTCTCCGCTCAATGCTATTCCTTCTACCTTAATTCCATCCATTTAACCCAATTTGATCCCCTACTTCGCCTGTCTACCCAAATACCATTTCTGCTGCCTTCTTTCCCTCCTCTTTCAAACATGCAGTTATTATTCCTGTACTGGAAAATACCTTCCCTTGATCCTACACAGAAGTCAATATTTCACTGTACCTCTCTCCTTTGCCTGTAAACCTCTCGAAAGGGTAGTCTATAGTCAAGTCTTGAACTTGCACTCTGTGCTTCCTCTTTATTAGGGGAGTTTTCCTAAAGTCCGACTGATAAGTAAGACTTTAGCAAGCTATTCCAGTGGTTTGTAGATCTCCAACTCTTAGAATTGGTCTGTACTAACTCAGGATCCTGATAGAGGGGCAGAGCAGTCAGGCTCACCTTAAGAGGAAGATGTGAGCTGTAAGCAAGTACACTGAACCTTCGCTAGACATGGACATCAAAGAAACTCTTATTTTATTTACGCCAGAATCACTTTAAATACTTTAGACGTTTACACTAGAACACTTCGAAATACTTGCTATTACATTTCAAAGGACACTTTCACTTTTGTGTTTGTTCGCGGTTACATTTGTAGTAACGTTAGAAAGGGAAAAGACAATATCTCATTATCGGCTATTGCGCGCACCTGCAGGTTTTTACAGTTTATAGGGTAATACATTTACTCTGCAAACAGAGTAAAATGGTTAGTGTAACATTAGCAAGGTTCAAGGTTCGAGAGAGGTTTTCTTCGCACAGTAAGTAAACGCAACCCTAGCTAAAGGTAGTTGGGAGAGGGCTTAAAGTCTTGACAAGCAATAGAATACAAAGAGTTCCAGATGAATTCTTCTAGCCTCTAGTGTTATAGAAGCAGCAAGTTAACTAACAAGGGAGACCTGTAAAAGGACTCGAAGGTTCACACGCAGCGGCTTGAGTCTGAGGTAAGAGTGGGTGACCCTTGACACTTCTAGGTGCACTCCAACGCTATGGAGCGACTTCAGGTAAGCAATACCTTTTACCCCACAATACTTTAGGTTTGAAGAAAATGTTCATGCTGGATGCTCCGTGATGTTGCAGCTCTGGACCCGACCTCTGGACTCCTTGGTCTGATGACTGAAGGCAGGACACTGGACGGGATCTCTTAGCAGCAGTCTCGACGCAGGACCTGTGGCATGACTTCTCAGCAACTTCTTTTTTTCTCTCTGCGATTTTGGCACCTTTTCTGCAACACCAACAAAGGACACGTTTTGTCTGGTCAATAATATTCACTTCCTGCAGTCCCGTACTCTGGTGAGGGGATCTAGGCGAGTTGGATCGGATCTCTGGAGGGTCCTTACGGGTTCAGAAAAGATTAGCACAAATTCGGCCTTTCCACAACGATGCACTTGAAAGGGGCAGCAGGTCTCCTTGTATTGGGGTTTTGCAGCTGTGGAAGCTCCTAGGATCTCGGGGGATGACAAGTCAAAGTACATTTTGGCACTGGTTGTTCCCACCAGCAAAAGGGAAGGAGCTGTCTTCTTCGGGGCTCCTCTGTCGCTTCGAAAACAGGGTCAGGACAGCAGTGGTTGCTTCACGGTGTTGCAAAGGGTCTGCAGGGGTCTCTGGTTGTCTTCTTCGGTTACTTCAACTTCCAGTGGTCGACTTGCTTTTCACTCCAGAAGTCTCACCTTTTATACAATTACAGCATACACACTCCTCTGTAATCTCAGCATTTTATAGAAAGGGGCGTTTAGCTGTCCAATCAGGACAGCCAGACCCCCTGTGGGAGCTCGTCCTATTCAGGCACCCTGGCAGACAAAGGACAGGGAGGTGGCAGACTCCTCCCCCACTTCCTGCCTGCCCAGACACTCTGGAGCCAAGGCAGGGACACCCAAGGGCCACCCACCCACACACCCACACCCACACACTCCCAGAATGGCAAAAGAAGGGCTACTACGCTAGTAATGGAGTAAAAAGAAGGTTGGCCCCAAGTTGGCACTTGGGTGCCCCTATTGTGCACTGCCGAGGCTATGGACAGAGCCTGTGGTATAGAGGCTATGGACAGAGTCTGCGGCATAGAGGCTATGGACAGAGTCTGCGGCATACAAATTATATATAATAGTTGGTACACGCCCAATGCCACCAGACATAACTAGAAGATTGTTTATGTGACTAGAAAGTCACAGAAGTAGAGAGAAGGGAGATACTAGTTATCCCTTTGGCACTACACTGAAGGTGGTGCATGCCAATCTCTCAAACTATAGAGTTTTGAGAGAGATACTAAGCATCTCACGACCCTTAAGAACTGTAGTTACTTGAGAATACAGAGAAAGAATCTTAAAGGAGGACCCTAAGTGTCCCCAGCAACACTGCCCATAAGGAGCTGTGTGCTGCAGGAGTAAAAACACAGATGCCTTTAGGAGCTATGGAGCAGACAGACTCCATAGTACAGGTAGAATACAAAGAATAGAGTTCCAAAAGACAGAGCCCACAAGAAGGAATGAGTGGAAAAAGGCTCCACTCATTTAGGATTTAAAGAAAAGGTCCAGAGGCCCAGCAAAAAAGTGCTGGCGGTCTCACTAGAAGAGGGGATAAAGCATAAAAATGATAAATCTCTCTAACACTCTTCAATCTGGTTTTCGTTCCGCTCACTCCACTGAAAATTCCCCTCAACTCTTCTCTGCCATTCACAATAAATGCTCATCATTCTTATTCTCTTAGATTAATCAGTTGATCCTCCCTTTCATGTTGTGCCTCAAGGTTCTGTACTTGGACCACAATTATTTTCACTTCATGCTACCTTTTTGTTTGCACTCGGACGCATTTAACCTCAAATGCCATGTCTATGCCGACTACGATCAGATGTTCTTTTCTTTTCCCTCCTTTTCCGATACTCATGCCACAGTCACAAGTGTCTGAAGCAGCTGTGCGTGTTTTGCTGCGGGAGAGACAGTGCGGTTTGACACTCGATTGCTTGGACTTGCTGGCCTCTAGGGCCTTTCCTCTAGCCTCTCACGAGGAAGTGAAGCAGCAAGCATTGGAGGAGTGACGGAGGACAGACTGAAGAACCTCCACGGCACTCGACGGCTTCCAAATCGCAAAGAATTGGGACACCCCCCCCACCCACCGAGGCTGCTGCGGTTAAACATGGGAGCCTCCTTTTTGAGCCCGAGCTGTGGGGTAGCTGTGCCCTAGTGATAATAGATGTGCGAGACTGTGGCTCTGCCTTCTTGCCCTCCTGCCTGACCCGCCCACATACTAGATCATTAGATTAATAAACCAATTGTGGAAGTGAAATAGCACCGCTGTATAGCTATTTGAGTGGGTGCTGAGCAGTAAAGCTGTCAACTCATTTGGATATTGACTTCTACATAGTGAGGACCGAAGTGCTGCTTTTGCCAACTGAGCAGTATTTCAGTGTTCCATAGATTGGGATACTTAGGGCTGTGGTCTTCTTGCTACTGGGAAATGTCATTATAAGAAATATCTGGGAAGCGCTGCTTTATTGGATGAACTCAGTGCACCAGAACAGGACTCCACGCGCAAGGGAGAAAGAATTAAGCAAAAAATAGAAAGACACGTATTTAAACCATACTTAACGGGAAGTGGCTACTTCCTTCCCCCGGCTAGTTGCTACATAGAGGATAACCAAGTGGCAACAGGGTCAGGGACAATAGAAGCACTGGAGCCTGAGAAGAGAATTTCTAAGATGGAAGCATCGACGCCGGCACTGATAAATATGGCAGGGGTTATAGCCTCCAATCTGGAGTACACCCCAGTGGCAATAACTTTGAAAAGCACAATCGCTGAGTATGTTCCAGTAGACCCACAAGGGCCAGGGGCAGACGCTGGTGAGGGGCTCATAAGACAGGAGCAAGGGATAACCGGCGAGCAGGATACACAGAACATATCGCTTGAAGGGATACACAAGTCCCGGGAAGAGGAGAACAGAGGGGCTTTGATGCCTCAAAACTCCCTAAATGCATTATATGCGCTTAAGGAAGTATCAAGGATTGCAGGGGAGAACTGCAACAGAGAAAGGGCAAAATAAATGGCCCGGTTACATATATCAATGCAAACAGACCAAGGAGGCGATACCCTCAGTTGCGGCTTTAAACTTTGTACTAACGTCATTGGTCAAGGTTTTTGAAGCTTTAAAACTAGAGGTACCACAGCAGGCTGGTACACTATTGGAAATAACAAAAGAGTTGGAAATCAATGAAACTTCAATAACAGCCCTTACATCTGTAACAAATGATGTTTGGGGGGGCTTCAGTAAGGGAACTTGGCTCAGAATCTGAGAAGCATGCTGAAAAGCTGGACTGGCTGGCTAATAAAACGGTCAGAGGAAAAAGAGGCGATGGAACGTGTGACCGGTCTCTTGCTAGAGAACAGAAGCCAAGGACTAAATCAACCAACGGAATTGGGGGACAAAATCCCTTAATCTATACCGGCGGAACCAGTAATCAATGTGATGGATGATACACCACTTTCAAACTCGGCTTTGGAAGAGCTGGGCCAATTGGCACAGACAGCAATTGACCCTGAGAGAATATCAGATACGACTCCTGAACGGATAAGATCCAGGGGGCGACACCAAAGAAGAAGCTGAAAAAAAACAAAAGGCAAAATAAAGCCCAAGAGGGAAACACAGGGGTTAATAAACAGACAAAAGTGTAAATAGTAAAAATATTGACATGATCCAGTTCCTAAAGCATCTAGAGAAAGCAGAGAAAGATATCTCAAAAATCCCCAACCCAAGAAGGACCATAAAACGGAAAGAGAAAGCCAACGCAATAGAGAGTAATGATAAAGAACAAGGATCTCAGGACATGAAAGCAACAGTAGGTAGTCAAACTGAGCTACCTCAGTTACCGCTGAAGATGGCACCTATATTCTTAAAAGGGAAAAAAATATGGCGAAATTAAAATCCAACGCAAAAGCACCTATCTTTTTGAAAGCCAAAGAAATAAATATGAAAATAGGGAAAAACACAGATATGGAATGAACATTGGCCAGGGAGAAACAACAACAGAACAAACCTCAGCGCCAAGACAAGCCCAGATACCCGTATACATGGATGCAGAGAGGCTTACTAAGGAGACAGAGGAAGCGATGAAAGCCTTGGGGATCCTTCCAATGTGCATAGGAAAGCGTGGGATGGAAACATCTCAGAACTTCAGGAACAGTCCATGGGAAGAGACCCCAGTGTACATCATTAAACAAGATCAAAGAAAAGCGATGGGACTTCTCTAAAAAGACCTCTAGAGGGTTCAACTCAAGAGTGGAGGTGATGAATTGGAAAGAGAACATCGTATTATCGTCCTATTCAGATCATGAATGAAACTTCCCAACCGCAACTTTTCACCTCTGCAGACATTGACTATGTGCTATTTCCATATACGCAATCCACAGATATAGAGGAGTTAGGGTTAAAATTGGATCTAGTTATGGACGCTGGGCTAAGGGCAAAAGGAGAATTGTTCAGAAAGGGATTTGATGTCAGAGTGGATCTCCCTCAGAAAATGAACGAATATTCTAGAGGTGAGCAGAACGGCAGGACCATGCAACCCAAAAGTGCTACTCTATAGGGAAAAATCTCAAGTGGATATCTATAGTACCGAAGATCGTAGCACCAATTCTCCTTAAATTGGGGGTTGGTGGGGTTTCAAGAAAAGCATCTCTAGTAAAAGAGGTTGTTAATATAATGTCCTGCAACACTAGGGCTAACAGATCTTTTAGAACAGAAAAACGGGATTACATTTTTGAAAACTTCGATTCGATTGTGTTGCAGGAAACATGGCTGCAGACTACTTTTGGGGTAGACGTGTTTTCAATATATGTTATGTTATCAGCAGTTAGCAGTACGGGAAGGTGCACGTCGACCCTCAGGAGGCCTTAGTATTGCCTGCAGAAATGAGGTATTTAATAACACAGCTCTCCTCTCAAATGATAAACCAGGTATATTGGTAATAAAAGCTGATGCAGGTGCTGAGCGGGAGGGAATTAAGTGGATTATTGTCAATGTTTATTGGAACCCCCTAGCGAATGATTTACAAAGTTTCCAACAGTCATTGTCTGAACTGCTACTGTTATATACAGAACAGCTGTAGGGATATGAGCTGTTGGTATTGGGGGATTTCAACGCGCAATGTATAAAATGTCAAGCACCGGAGTCAACGATGGTGAAGCTGCCCTCCTTAAACTGTAAACTCTGGTGTCGTTTTTTTGAGGACTGGGATCTTCTGATGGCAAATGGTTCAATTGAGGGAGATACACCTCTGCAGTTTACCTAGGCGAGAGTGGAGTGTCTCCACTATCGATTATTTATTCCTGTCTAGATCCCTGTTCAATGACTATGTGGTTCCTAGTTACCACTGCATCCTGGAAGCGAAATTTGCAAAAAGAATTTTAATGAATAATCAATGTTTTCCAACAGAATTAAAGGTTAATGATGCAGGGAATAGAGGGACTAGATTTAGAAATGGAGGGAGGCACTTGAATAATACTGTGGGGCAAACCTTTTTAGATATGTCAGAACAGCAAAGGTGCTCGCTATGCCACCCTGCTAAATTTGTGGAATTTCTGTGGAATATTAATCCCCCTGTGAAGTCAATAGCTAAACAGATAGAATGACATCCCCATACCTTTGATGAGCAAACTTGGGAAAGGAAGAGGACACTAAGGCCCCAATTAAGGCGATTGAAAATTGGCAAGAGTGGAGCAGAAGAGATAAGCTATGGTAAAGAGGTTAAAAACCTGAAAAACGCTTATAGAAATTGGTCAAGATCACAGAGCATATCGAGCAAAGCAGGAGGGGGGAAGAGGATGCTGAGGGAAGTGGGACAAAACAACTCGCAAAACTTCTGGACCAATATCAGAGCGTGGGAAACTCCAGACAAGGCAGTACAGGATGGAATAATTCAGCAACAAAGGTGGATTGAGCATTTTAATGGTCAGTTTAATGCTTCAACGCAGCGAACAAGAAGAGAAACTTGAAGTGTAGAGTGGTCATTAGAGTTCTCAAGAGATGACATAAAAACACGTATTAGTAAGAGCTCTGCCTCTAGGTCGCCAAGACACAACGGTCTGAGTAATGAGATATTGAAATCAGACCCCGACCTATGGGCAAGGGTACTAGAGGTATTATTTAGGGGCATCATAACCAACAGATGCCTAGCTCATGGAGAAGAGCAATAGTTGTCCCTATTTTTAAGAAGGGGGAATCGGGCGGATCCTTTAAATTATCGTTCGATCTCCCTTCTGGACGCAGATGGTAAGATCTTTGCTGGCCTTGTTCTGAGAGTTCTGGAGCAATGGGCCAAAACACAGCATTATTTCGAAATTGCAGGCAGGCTTTAGGAAGAGCATATCAACTACTCTGAATGTGCTAGTCTTAAATGCTGTCAGTAGTGAGGCTGTTTCCAAGGGAGGACGACCATTATATGGAGCCTGGATAGATTTTACCAGAGCTTTCGAAATGTTGATCGAGATCGTCTGTGGGCTAAGTTGAAGGAATGGGGACTACCAGAACATCTATTGACCATATTGACAGAATTATATAGGGACACTGAACTGCAGGTTAGATTAGACAAATCGGGCCTCCTATCGAAGGCGATTATTATAACAAGTGGGGTTAGGCAAGGATGTTTGGTGGTGCCACTCTGGTTTAATTTGTATCTGGCCGACCTGGTAATTTGGATGATGGAGTCGGGGTTAGCCTGGCTAAAATTGGATGGCTGGTTTACACCAACATCGTTTTCCTTGATTTTACACAGATCGGCCTGCAGAGGCAATTGACAGCATTTCAGAAATATGCAGAATTGGGGGCGCTGTTATGCACGCTTAGGCCACCTAGCGTAGGAGCTCCGGTTCGGAAGAAATCCTTTACAAAATTAATCCGGTCAGCAACGTCCCAAGCTCGAAAAGTCGACACACCCTGGTAGCAGAAGCTACGCTGCACATGCCGGTGTAAAATTGTGTGAAATCGGAGCCGGGGTGCTGAGAAATCCTGCGTTGCAGATTTGGCGGTTGGTGGAGGCCGCCTGATGGCTCCGCGTACGCCTGACTGAAAGCGGAGGTGGGGGAGGAGCACTGCATGACCTACGACATCCTGCCCGGGAAGGAGGCCGAGAGTTTGGCCGACAGAGATGGCGGACCTAGCCCCCCTGCCCGCGATCACCCTCTGAGATCCGCTTGAGGCGACGGGGGCCCTGCTTGAGCTGGAGGAGGCGCTTGGGGGAGTTGGATTGCCCAGAGGCTGTGTGGGCCGCGACCTCCTCCATATCGGGGGGACTGTGGCTGTGGCGTGGTCGGGCCCCGACCCATGGTGGAGTCGGACGTGGATCACGCCCCCCACCAACAGACGCGAGCCAGCCCCGGGGGACCCCCCCTCGCACCAAGTAAGTTGCCACGAATTACGGGGAGAGCCCCGCATCGGGGAAGGAGGAGGATCGTGGTGGCTGCGAGAGAGGGAGGCCCTGCTCAGTAACTGGGACTGCGACCTGGGCCCACTGTGCCTTGCCCCACCCGGCACGGGGGCAACAATCCTACAGCACCCTAAGTTGCTCCAGAACACCACCCTGGGATTTTCCGGCGCATTATAGAGGCCCATCAAGTGATATCCGGGAGAAAAGGCATACATCCCTAAGTAGGCGGAAAATCCACCGTGACCACAGACCCTACACCGCACGGCGCGGCAGAGCTGCCGAGTGGCGCTTGAGCACAGCAAGAGCCCCTTGCGAGGCCCTTCTACAAAAAGATACCCACTCTCCACACCTGTGCCACATAGCGGTACACGGGGCGAAAATATGTGGGGGAACACAATCCATCCTACCCTGCAGGCCGAACCACATGGGCCGCACCGAGAAGAGGGGGGGCAGGTGGGAAGAAAATTGGCCTGATGGACACCTTCACTAGCTCGCAGCCACAAGAAGCAGCTAGCAGGGAGCCACAACTACCTAATGGGCAGGAAGCCGACCCGATAGAACGCCTAGCTACGCTGGTTCAGAATGGATTCATGGCTATGAACGTAAAACTAGATGATATAGTGGCGACAATCGGATCCTTGAAGGCACGTGTTGAAAAAGAAAGCGTGCGTGTTACGGAAGCGGAAAAACAGGATAAGTGCAAGCGAGGACACGATACTACAACACAGTCGAGATATAGCTTACCTCCAGACAGAATTACACAAAATCCAAAACAAGTGTGAGGACCTTGACTCAAGATCCCGGAGAAACAACATCCGGATTGTCGGGGTATCGGAAGAGTTTGGCAAGGGCCTCATGGAGAGACAAGTTGAGGCCTTGCTGAAAAACATCCTAGGCGCCGACTCCTTCTTGGATCACTTTCTGATTGAAAGAGCCCATCGCACCCTAGCACCGCTCCCGAAACCAGGAGCTCCCCCTCAAAGTATAATTGCACGCCTCCTAAATTACAGAGACACTATACTCCGGCTGTCGAGAGAAAAAGGTACCTTACGTTTACCCGGACTTCTCGACCAACGTGCAAATGCAAAGGCGATCATATGAAGGGCTGAAAAGGCAACTACGTATGCAAAATGTGCCCTATGTCCTCATAATTCCCGGCGAAAATGAGAATACAACATGGGGGACGGGCCCACTTCTTTGAGAACCCCACAGATGCCATGTCGTACGTGGAGTCTTCCATCCCTTTAACCCCCGGAGATCGAATGGCAAACCAAAATGCTAGTCCATAACTGAGAGGTGAGAGGAGAGAACCGACAGAGCGGAGGGGAGGCTAAGGTTCGACTACCCGCCATATGGCAAGAAAATAAAGTAATTGGAAGGTATGTAATTGTGACGAGCTGAACAAAAACTGTTGTTTTTCCGGGCCGTGAGCCCCAGCCTAGAGCGCGCCAGATGGCTGCAATTAGTAACCCTCAGGAAAGTTCCACATGTTTCAGGGACTTTTTATTGTGGGGCAGAATTGTCAAGTTGGGGTTGATGATGTGGGTGGGGGATTAAAATGTTGTAAGATTAAGCAAGGCGGGGCGAGGGGGGAAGTTCGGGAACTGGGACTCAGTTGGAAGAGTCTCACAAGTTAAAAAACGTGGTGACATTGCAACACATGGAACTCTCCTAAATAAAAGCAAGGCAAAAAATACAAACTGGGTATACAGACATGGCTAACTCTGTCAAAGCAGCCCGAGGGCTCAAATTGAAACTTCTTACTTGGAATGTCCGGGGGCTGAACAATCGAGCCAAATTGAGAAAAGTGGGAGCTTATATTACTCGACATCAGCCTCAGATTGTCATGTTACAGGAAACTCATGCGCTCCCGGAGTTTAATGCCGAGCTCTTGAAAGGGTGGGGTGTTCATAGGTATTGTACGGAATACTCCTCGGTGGCAAGGGGGGTAATGACCCTGATTCACCCATCAGTTGGGTTCCAGGTTGAGAGGAGTAAAATAGACCCAATGGGTCGCTACGTTATAGTTTGGGAAAACATCATGGGGGAAGAATTGATTTTGATAAATACTTATGGTCCAAATATAGACGACCCTGATTTTTACACAGATGTATTACATAAGATTGGTGCGAGTGGGGGCAAACAAATATTGTGGGGAGGAGACTTTAATACTATTTTAGACATAGAACTAGACCGCTTCACCTCCACACACAGGAACCCCACGAAAACAGCTAACGCTCTACAACAAATCATCTCGCAACTGCAGCTGGTAGATGCCTGGAGGACACTGCACCCCCAAAAGAGACAGTATTCCTTTTACTCAGTGCATGACACCGAGTCCCGTATTGACTACTGGCTGGTGTCAGCGTCTCTCATGCACCAAATTAACGAAAGCGAAATATTTCCTTGCACCCTATCGGATCACTCCCCTATTGGGTTAGACATGATACTAGGTAACCTTAGACCCCCTGTCAGAAGATGGAGGATGCCTTCTGACATATTTAAGGACCCCGCAGTAGTAGAGGAATTACATACCGAGGTAGAATATTTTCTCAAAACTAATAGGGAATCAGTAAATAGCCCTGCGACATCATGGGAAACATTCAAGGCATGGGTGAGGGGTATCCTAATATCCAAATCCACGGGGCTATTGAAAGCGGTTAGGAAGGAACTAGCGGAGGTTGAGAAACGGCTGCGGGAGCTAGAGCAACGATATACATCCTGCCATGAAGACAGCACCCTTGCAGACATTAATAGCAACCTACAAGAATTGAATAAACTAGCTAATAGGGAGTTGCTGTATATGGCCACTCCAGCCAGAGCTCGCCGATATGGCGAAGGTAATAAGGCGGGGCGCCCCCTGGCTAACCTGCTGAAAGTTGACAGAGGCCGCACCTTGATCTCCAGCATAGTGGCGAGCGATGGCACAGTCCAAACGAGCGAAGAGGGTATTAATAGGGAGTTTTCCCTTTCTTATAAAGAACTCTACGCTAATCATGATCTAAAAACCCCCAATGACATCAAAATATACTTAGATAGTATCACGCTTCCAAAGTTGATTGCTGAAAATAAGTCACTGTTAGACCAACCCCTTACGATTGAGGAAATTAAGGAAGCAATTAAATCACTGGCCAACGGAAAAGCTCCTGGCTCAGACGGTCTGGGAATCGAATTATACAAGGTGCTGAGCGGGGAACTTGCCCCGATATTACTGTCCATGTGGGAGGAGGCCACAGAAGTAGGGACGCTGCCACCATCCATGAGAGGCCATAATTACGGTACTCCCTAAACCCAGTCGTCCCCCCAACGAGATGTCCTCATACAGGCCACTGTCCCTTATAAATTGTAACGCCAAGATATTTGCAAAGATTCTGGCCAATAGACTTCTGCCACATATGCCAGTATTAATACACCCTGACCAATGCGAGTTCATCCCCACTAGATCTACAGCGCTTAACTTACGTAGGCTGTTTGGTGTAATGGCCCAGATCAAACCGGAGGCCCAGGCGGTAGCTGTGTCCCTAGATGCTGAAAAAGCGTTTGACTCTGTGTCGTGGACATACCTGTTCATGGTGTTGGAAAAATTCGGGCTGGGCCCAAGCTTTCTGAACTACGTCAAGGTGTTGTACACTAACCCGGGAGCCAGGGTGTTGACCAACCATACTATGTCAGATTGGTTTGAGTTGAAGAGGGGTACTAGACAGGGCTGCCCGTTCTCCCCCATACTATTTGCCCTGACCATGGAACCAGCTGCTGCCGCAATTAGGGAACATCAGGAACAGAGGGGTATATGGATGGCGGGCCTGACCCAATCAATATCTCTGTATGCAGATGACACCCTATTATATGTCCGAGAACCTGACACACACCTGGGTCCAGTAATGGAAGCAGTGCACAAATTCGCAGCATACTCGGGATACAAGACTAACTGATCTAAATCTGAAATCTTCCCCCTTACCCCTGCTACCAGATGCCCAAGCAACACTCACGGTCTACAGTGGTCCCCAGACAAGATAAGATACCTGGGGGTTATAGTTTCGGGAGACAGAACATCCCTATTTTTGAATAACCATGCTTCCCTACTGACTACGATTGCCACTAAGCTTCGCTTTTGGGCCAAACTTCCTATTCACTTATAGGCCGGGTGGCCATATTAAAAATGGTCATCCTCCCTAAGCTACTGTACATATTTACTAACATTCCGATTTGGCCTGGTCGGCGGTTTTTCGACAATCTTCGATCCATGGTGGTGGATCCATGGTGGTGGAATTTATCTGGTGCGGGGGGGCCGCCAGAATGAAATGGGAGAAAATGGTGGAACCATATAATAAAGGCGGAATAGCAGCACCTGATTTTGAATTGTATTATCTAGTTGCACAGGCCCAATTTGTTAAGCACTGGTATGACGAACATGACACCTCACCCCACATTTGTCTTGAAAAACATGCAGCACGCCTGACCGACATAAGGTCAGTCATTTTTAAAGTCAAACACAGAGATGAATGCACATTTGACCCAGTTAGTACGACAGCACAGGCATGGTTTAAACTCTTTCAAAGGCTTGGGGTGAAGACGCCTTACTACGCTGAGGCTCCGTTTTGGAACTTCCCAGGTATAACACCCACATACGATCCAGGTATATAAAACCGCCCACCCCCCCCCCCCCTCTGATTGGCTTCTGCCTGCCTCCCTTCTGGGCTACTCGGCGCCCGCTCCCCCTGCTCGCTTCTTTGTGTAGCTGAGCGTGGGAGAGCGGTCGCCGGTGGCCCCGAGGGAACTGCAGGCCTGGAAGCCCTGCCTCGGCATCCGTGAGTAGATTGTGTTTGTTTCTTAAATATAAAAAAAAAGAAAAGTTTCATCTGCGCTCGTAGCACGTTGTTGTGCCTGCTCTCCCCCTCCCCTCCCACTTCCTGGTTCTCCTCTCCCTCCCGCCTCCCTGCCCGCCCACCCCCCCCCTCCCTCTCCTCCCTCTTCCTATAACTACACCCCCTTAGCCCCCTGCGGCTAAGGGCCCCAAGGCCAAGGGCGACTCCTTCAGTTGCGGCTCCCTGTGTGTCTGCAGGTGTCCGCAGGGGACGCAAGGCGCCTGTACTTTGCCATTTCCACCTTCGCGCGGCCCACCCCACCTACACCTGGTCTCTTCCTTCGCATGGTGTCTTCACCTCACTGTGTTCCACAGTTGAGGTAAACTTGGGTTTTTCTCCCCTCGCAGGATTCTCTAACTTAGGTGGCCTCTGTACCTAACTCATTCACTGTTCTGAAATGTGGTAAACTTGGGCTTGCCGCTCACGTCCTGCCTGCGTGCTTCTCGTATCGTCTGTCTTCCCGCCCCCACACTCCCTCCTACTCCATGGTGCTCTCTATCTCGCCTATCTTCTCCAACTGCTTCTCTATTGACTATCCTGCTCTCCTCACTAAATCTGGTAGGAAAAAGTTTAAAAAGGACATCCTGGTCTCCAACCCAGGCCTCCCTATCGCTGACACCTACACTAGTGCCTGCTCTAAGGAAACTCTCACTGACATCCTCTTTTTCGTGCCTTCACCTGACCTATGGACCCTTCATATGGTCTCTGTGCTCTCTCATTTTTCCTCTTCTCCAATTAATGGTGGCACACGTTGGGATGTCCTCTAGGCCCCCTTCCGCTCCTCTAAGGCCATCATTAATGTCTACGTTAATGGGACTGTCTTGGTCCAAGTCCCTCAGGCCAACCTTCACCTCTTTGATAGACGCTTCCCTCGCCTCATCAACTTCCTTTCCTCCCCTGCTGTCCCCCCCTGTCTTCGGCTACCTTGCCTCTACCCTCCCTCCCTGCCCCCTCTCGCACTCCCACTTCACCTCCTTCTTCTACACCTCCGCAGGGCGTACCTCTGATCTGTACCCCTCCCCGGAAGTCCTTCAAGGATGGCAACCTTCTCCACTTTGCCACTCTTAACTCTCGCTCTGACATCAAGCATTCCTCCGATATCTGTCGCCTTCTTGAGGAACTGGACCTTGACGTCCTCGGTCTCACTGAGACATGGTTCACAGCCAGCTCTGTCATGAGCTTTGACACACTCCTACCTGAAGGTTACAAGATCCTCTCTGTGCCCAGGCCCAACCGTGCAGGGGGGGGGGGGTGTTGCCCTTATCTTCCCCGATTGGATTCCTGCCACTGTCACTCCTACGCAGACCTACTCCTCTTTTGAATGTCTTGTCTGCCGACTCTCTCTCTCTCCTAGCCATTCCCTTACCGTGGCTACTATCTATCGGACACCAGGTCAAATTTCCTCCTTCCTCTCTGAGTGGGCTGACCTCTCCTCCTCACTCCTGTCCTCTACCACTCAACTCCTCTTTCTTGGGGACTTCAACATCCACCTAGATGCCTCCTGTCCCCCCACTGGACTCTTTCGTGACCTCTGCGACTCTCTCTCACTCTCTATTCTCCCGTCTGGGCCTACTCATTCTGCAGGGCACACTCTTGATGCTCTGATCTCTTCTGACCTTCCCCTCTCTGTCCCTCTCTCCACTCCTCTCTCCTGGAGTGATCACTTTCTCCTATCCTCCCACCTCACCCTCCCTACCCCACAGGCAAAGCCACCCTCATCATTGCCACCCACCTTCTCGGTCATCCGACCCATGAAGCGCGTGTCAGTTGCGGCTTTCGCTGCCACCTTCTCGCTCCCCCCTCCCCCTTCGGCTGACTCCCACCCTGACACAGCCCTCTCCTTGCTCCACTCTGCTATATCTGATACTCTTGATATCCTTGCCCCTGTCATGAAAATCCGCCTGAAGCCCAAAGCCAAATGTAACTCCTGGTATGATTCGGATCTCGTCACCCTAAAACGCAAGTGCAGGGTGGCAGAGAGGAAATGGCGTGCTTCATGTTCATCCTCTGACAAACTGGCCTGCTGCCTGCTCCAAAGGCAATACCGTCTCTCTGTTCTCACCAAGAAGAGAGCCCTTATCCAAGCCCGCATCTCTGCGGCATCTAACAACTCGGCTGAACTCTTTAAAATCTGCAAGAAGCTTGCCAACCCTGCTGCAGTCTCTACCTCTCCTGTCCCCTCCCAGGCCCTCTGCACTGCACTGGCCTCCCACTTCATCTCTAAAACTCAGGACATCCTATCCTCACTCTCCTCCTATCACCTCCCCCCCTCTCTTCCCTGCTCTTCCTCTGGCCCTTCTGCAGCCACCCCTCCTCCCTCCTTCTCTGCCTTTCCCCTTTTTTCTGCTGACGAGGTTTCCAGACAAGTCCGATCTATGAAAGTCTCGTCTAAACAGATTCACCCCTGTTCCTCCAAAACTATCAAGGACCACATCGACTCCCTGGCTCCTGCCCTGGCTGACTTTTGCAACCACTCCTTCGCCTCTTGAGTCTTCCCATCCCCCCTCAAGCACTCCCTTGTGCACCCTCTCCTTAAGAAACCCTCTGCCGACCCCTCCTGTCCGGCTAACTATCGCCCAATCTCCATCACTCCCTTCCTGGGCAAGCTCCTGGAGAAACTGGCCATCTCCCAGCTTAACCTCCATGCTGAAGCTGTTGATAGTCTCCATGACCATCAATCTGGCTTCAGAGCGGCCAGAAGCACGGAAACTGCTCTCCTGAACATCCGTGAGGACCTGCTCTTGAACCTCGACTCCAACACTCCGTGTGTTCTCATTCTGCTCGATCTCTCTTCTGCCTTTGACACTGTCAACCATGCCATCCTGCTCAACCGTCTCCGTGATAACCTGGGTATCACTGATCAGGCTCTGGCGTGGCTGACCTCTCCTTTCCAATCGACCCTCCCAGGTCCAACTTGGGTCCTTCCTCTCTGACATCTTTTTCTCCACCTGTGGCGTTCCCCAGGGATCTAATCTCTCTCCCTGGCTGTTCAACCAGTATCTGTCACTCCTTGCCCACCGCATCACCGCCCTCTGCCCCAACTTTCAGTGCTATGCGGACGATACCCAGCTCATTTTCAGGCTACCCTCGGCCTCCTTCTCTCCCTCCCTCATCTCTGACTGTCTGTCTGCTATCCAGGAATGGTGTGCTGCCAACGACCTCTGCCTTAATGCTAGTAAGACTGAGATCCTACTCATCGGCACACCCACTCCCTCCTTCCCTGCAGCTCTCTGGCCAGCCTCTCTTGGCCCTCTTCCTGCAAGGCAAAAAACCTTGGGGTCATCTTCGACTCCACACTCTCCTTCTCTCCTCATATCTGACGTCTCTAAGAAGTCACATTACCAGCTGCACCTCAGAGGTATTCTTCCCTTCCTCTCCTTCCCCCAGAAGCTCACTGTCTCCCGAGCCCTGGTTCTCTCGAAGCTGGACTACTGTAACAGCCTCTATCTTAATCTGCCTGCCTCCACTCTCCGCCCTCTGCAACTCATCCAGAACAGAACTGCGAGACTTGTCCTTGGCCTCAAGCCCAGGGCCCGTATCTCTCCAGGACTGAAATCTCTACACTGGCTCCCAGTGGCTGCGAGGATTAAGTTCAAAACCCTCTGCATTGTCCACAAGGCCTTCTGGGGCCTGGGGTCTAAATACCTTCAACTCGCTCTTCCTAAATATCTTCCTTCCCGAGCCGTACGCTCATCCGTCTCCAACTCCCTCAGGGTCAGCCGCTTCTCGAAGCAACGAGCTGGGGGTAGATCTCTCTCCGCGGCAGGGGCCTCCCTCTGGAACAGCCTTCCTGCCTCCCTGAAACTTGAGGAGAACCATCTCCGGTTCCGGAAGCACCTCAAAACCTTCCTCTTCACTTCTGCTTTCTCTCTCCCTCTCCCCTGCTAAATTCTTCACCAATACTGCACTGATTCTGCAACTGGGCCTCTCTCACCGACCTCGGTCCTGGGCCCTGTCACTCTTCACTTGCACTGCCTCTCTGGCAACCCCTGCACTGCGGAACTGTCTCTATCACTACAGCCCCCCCACCCCCCAGCACTTGTCTGCACTTACCTTGCACTTGCCACCAGCTGGCCCTATTTATTTATTATTTTATTTCTATTCTACTTACTTGTACTGCACTCCCCCCCTCCCCCTTGCACTTTTTCCCTTCCCCCTACCCCTGCACTTGCGCGGTCTGAATGACACCTGGCCTAGTAGGATCGTGGTCTGTCTTCCCCTTGTTCCCCCCTCCCTGCCTCGTCGCGCCTTGAAACACTTGTGTATAGGCGCGTTACAAATGCCATATCATATCATATATCAAATGGGACCCAGACGAAGAATTCAAAATTAAGGACATATTCCCTAATGGTAAATTTATAACACTGGAGGACTTCAAAACAGGGATGGGAAGGGACCCACTGATGATTTTGCAATATCACAGAATGAGACTGGCCTTGCTGACCCTGGCAACCCGAGCGGGAACCAGCGTTTCGGGGCTATATGCGGCCGTGCAGGCTAATACCCCAACGTTAAATGTAATTAAGGCCTCGTGGGAAACAGTCCTGGGTGAAGAAATAACGGACAGACACTGTGAGAGGTACTGGGAAATGACCAAAAAGGTGTCTATGAACGCCGGCCTCCGGTTGATTCAGTTTAAGTTGCTAAATAAGCTACACTATACCCCCCAAAGGGTGGCAAGGTTCACAAACAATGGTCCTGGTACGTGTCCAAAATGTGGGGTGGATCAGGCTGATTCGATACATATGTTCTGGAGCTGTCCTCATGTGCGCGCTTTTTGGGGCGAGGTTGCAAATATCCTAGAGGAGGTGACTCAGATACCCGCAGACCTCACACCACAAAAATATCTGTTTGGGGACATTGGTAAACAATCAGAGGTGACGAGGAGACTCTTTAACATCACATGCGCAGTGGCAAAGAAGTGCATTTTACAAAATTGGAAGAGTGCACAGGCACCGATAGTGAGTCACTTTCTTAAGGAATTGATGTATGTTAACGAATGTGAGGAACACTATATAATGTCACTCCCGAACCCAAGTAAACCGAAAGACATATGGGTCCAGTTTAGAATATATCTATGTGAAGCGGACTCGACCTGTAACAGCCCGGTAGGGCCAAGTGATCCACCAAATCAGTAATGCTGTCTTTGCTGTAATGTAACTGAACTGAACATTGATGTTCCAAATATACGCAATATGTGTTGTTGTTGCAATGTCATGTACCACAAGTATTAAATAAAGTTTTTTTTTAAAAAAAAGAATTGAATGGATTAAAAACCAATCCGGAAAAATCTAAAATACTGATTTTTTAAAAAATTCGATGAAGATCACTAAACCCTTCACTTGGTTTATGAATACAGATGGTCCCCGTAGTGAAGGAAATGGTAGGCTTGACTGTAAGATCATACCAGTTGAAGGGTGCAGTGTTGGCCGCGCTAGATGAGAAAAGCTTTCGGCTAGAATCACAGATGAAGAAAATTGCTAATAAATGCTGCAGATTTTCACTCCTGACGCTTATTAGGTATTACATAGGAAAGGTATTACCGGCCCTACTGTTCTGCTTTGATACAAATCCAGTCTCCTTGTCAGTGGACTGGGAAAGAATAGTGGGGATGCTAATGAGACTAGTCCTAAATCTCCCGACTGGGGTGCCAATCACTAGTTTAAGGTACGAATTAGGACTATCGTCAATGAGATCATGTGTAGAATGGAAGGCATTGACTGTGCATAGGCTGATCCTCTCCCCCCTCCACTTTCCCTGTATGAAGATGTACTAATGGGGTATAGTTTTTTTTCCCAATTTGTACTTAAAAAATTACAAGGGGAGTGTGCCGCTATTCTTATCGAAGCAGATTGTACGGAAGAGACACTTATCTAAAATCCAACGAAGGCTAAACAACTCCATATGACTAGGGATTGGATTTGCACCATAGCAGCAATGAGAAAATCTAGGATTTATGCCTCATTCACACTCTCAGATAAACCAAAAAGGTGGAGACCGAGGTACCTAGTAATATTTCCAGACCCTTCCATAAGAGCTAATTTTTTTAAGGTTCCGTTTAAATGTACTTCCCACATTGGAAATTCTAAGTATTAGGGATGTGGAGAGGACAGTGGTGCAAATTGCCAAAGATGCAATGAAAGTAAGATGTAAACTATTAGCCATTTGGTGACTGATTGCACTGGTACTGCTGAATTAAGAAGGCAAAGGTTGTGTAGCTTCGTGTACCTTTCCTGGTGGATAGAGACTGATAGTTTCGGGACCAGACTGTCTGCAGGAGATAATGGTTTTCTTACTGTGGAGGTGGTAAAAGTATTACGAGATCTGAAATTGCTGACCCCATATGTATGATTTAAATAATATTGTTGTGTTTTCGTTTTCTTTTGTTTATGAAGAATGAATTAGATCTTATCAGATTGATGTTTTATATTTTGACAATATCACATACATTTTTTTTTAAATACTCATGCCACCATCTCAACCCGTCTGTCTCTGCCATTCAACCTTTGATGCCTTCTTATTTTTTGCCCCTTGAAAAATAATTTTGGGATTTTTGTGTGTTTTCACATACGATCCAATTTGTGAATGAATTTATATCTAGTAGTGTGGACTTCTGCAATTACATTTATTTCAGTTTATACAAAGCATTGATCTGTGGACTCCAGAGGGTTGGAAAGGCAGCTGCAAGGGTTCTGCTAAATCTGGGTCGCAAGGATCACATCTTCCGGGCATTGCATGCTTTACATTGGCTCCCAGTGGAGGAACACACAAAATTCAAGGCGCTCTGACTCACAAAGTGTTCACCCACCGCATTGTCTGTAAGCTGTATTATTAGTTACCTTCTTAGAGCTCCCTGTTCTGCTTCGGACAATCATTTGATTACTCCCTAATTTACATTAAAAATAATTGGGGGCAGGTGAAGGGGGAGGGGGTATTTCACTCTCCATTCAGCAAAACTCTGGAACTCGCTACCAGTGACACTCGGGGGCATCGCAAATCCTATTGATTTTAGACAAACTGAAGGCCTTTTTGTTACCACCTTGATCTGGGGTTCTTTTGGCTTGGGGTTGGGAGGAAGTGTTATCTCCAACCTGGGCACTCAAAGGTTTTTTCTCTTGCTCAGCACAGTGAGGCCTTATCAAGGGGTATGTTTGCGCTTTATAAGTGTTGAAACAAACCATACACCTGAACAATTTAAAAGGCTGAAATTAGTTTCTTCCCTGCAACTCCCCTCTCCAACTTGGTCTGTAGTGTGCATGTGTGCGGTGGTTTGTTTGGACACCACAATCTCAACCCAGTACACTCAAGCTTAGTAATTTTAGATTTAAGACTCTGATTTCTGGTAGGGTATGTTATTATATAAAATAGTTTTGCAACCACTGAAGCCCACACAACCCCATCTACGAGTCAACTGCCACAGGTAAACAAACTGCCATTGGGGAACATTAACCAAGAGAATCCAAAAGTGTATCGGGATGCATACAGATTTGCATACATGTGGATGACCTGGATGAGGACTCATCAAGGGGGGAAAAAACAGGTTAACCAGTCAGAAGCAATGAAAACATTGACAAGAGGGGCAATTTAGGACTTTCAAATTCACCCCGTTTTACAGTCTACCTTAATCCCCTTCATACACAGTGGCCTTGATGGCTCAGCCACTGTTACAAATACAACTGTTAACAGCGAAACAAAGCAGAGGGCACAAATTCCTGCATACATCAGTAGCCAACTCAGGCCACCATACTTTGAGTTTGGGGAAATCCTCTTGCACCCGAAAGGAGCCCATGGTAATGTGGTCTCTTTCAACCATGACAATGGAAGATTAGCATTGCAGGGGCAACTAAGCTGCTACTTCCTTGGATATTCACTACACTTTCCCAAAACAAGACATTAGACTGGTTAATTCAACTGCTTTTACTGCAAAGAGACAAGCACAGACAAATGCACTTTCCAAACAATACACATACTTTGAGTGATGGGGCAATCAATACAGAATTTATATATTTTGACAAATAAACCAAAAGGGAACTTTTTGCTTAGACAGGAAATGTAATTTGTTAAAATTACCTTTGTCGAGTCTTCAGTGTTTTTTTTAATGCTTTCTGGTTTCTCCCACGTAGATTCTAAATGGAAACGAAACCAAAGTATGCTAGAAGTCAGATAATTTTGTACTGTAAACAAGGTTGCTTGAAAAATATTCCTAATTGTGCTTTTAACAAACGTAGAGCAATAGGCACCCAGATAAGACTGTGGAGATGGTTGCTGAGCACAACTGGCAACTCATAATGAGGCAAGGGATACATTAATGACTCCTCTTTCACCCTTACATTATCAATGCATCTTATGTTTTTTTAAGAAAACTGCATACAAATGGGGGTTGTTTTATCTTTAACTGCTCCAAGTGTTGTACCACTTACTTGTATCCAACTTCAAGAGTATTACTAGTGGCCCCTTTTCACAAATGAGAGTCCATTAAGTGACTCTGTTGTGTCTTCATCCACCATATATTTGTTGCTCTATACACCTCCCTATTAAATACCCTTTTTCTGTTGTGGACAGTAAAAACATCACTAGGAACTCATTGCAGGCATGGTTACGAGGAAACAGGACGGGGCAGTGCCTGGATGACATGTGATGTTGAGGCGACTACCCAGCCGGGTGACTGATTAATAGTGGTTACTGCAGAGTTCTGCCAGGGAGTGTGGGACAGTTGGTGTTAGCAAGGGGCGTCACATGGGCCAACATTTATTTACTTGCTAAAGACGACTGGACGGATTTAGGAAAATGCATACACTCCTTGAATACAGCAGGATGGTGAGTCAGAGCAGGCAGTCCTCAACAATGGAACTCTTAGCGAGCTATTTCAACGATCCTGTGGGAAGAGTCTAGAAAAACCAACCTTTAGAGTTAGGTTACGGAGTGTTCTGAAGTTAGATCTGACCAAGCAGCCAGACTTCTCCATTAGAAGGCTGGAGTAGTGGTAGTCGGGTACTGCTAATCACCCAATAAAGTTAAACCTACAGAGTACATTTCCAGAACAATATACACTTCATCCAAAAGTCAAGCATTAATACATCTTAAAGTGAAGTACGCATGAAAACAGCATAGTGTCTAAAAGAGACAAAACAGATTAAAATAAACCAGTACAACATTTTACAGATTAAAATGCATAAGCTATTTTAGAAGCCTTAAAAGGTTTAAAAAAGGTGACAAATGCAAACTAGTCCTTTAAAAATCAAAGGTAAAAGGGCGTTACCTGACGAGACACCAGGGAAGAGGTCTCCCTGTGATCTTCCGGTCTGAACTGGCCCAACCATGTGCGTGCAACATGACGTCTGTGCCTCAGGACCGGAGCAGACAGCCAGAGCCAGAGCGAGCAGACAGCCAGAGCCAGAGCCAAGAGAAGAGCGAGCCGAGAGAAGAGCTCAAGTGTGCCTCGGGTCTTATCGACCATGGTGGGGCCACAAGATCCACCAAGTTGGGGCTTAACAGGGTGGGGCTCAGGTCCCTTACTCTACCGGCGGCAATGTAGCGACACAGAGAAGCTACCACATCTCTGTGCCACCCTGGTGGCCGACCAGTGAGCAGTCTAAAAAGAACAAGAATGAGGGGTCTCAAAAAGAACATCAGCACTAAATTTAAATCCCACGTCCAAACAAAATGGAGCAGGAGAAACATATTGGAAAGACACCCAAGGAACTGAAAAACTGTGGGGATTGTGAAAAACAAGCCCTGCTCATGGGGCCTCTTGAAGACAGAAATGGCTGGAAGATATCCTTCACTGTAACAATCTGTAGGCCCTTCAGGGCCAAAGACAGAAGAAATTCCAACACAGAGGGAGTGGAGCAAGTAAAAGCCGCCACCTGCAGGCATAAATGGACTTGGTGGTGAGTCTTCTACCAGATGGGAGCACATCCAGAATAACATCCAACAAATCCCACTCCCTATACCTTAGCCTTTCAGCAGCCAGGCATGAAGATCCAGGCTGCGGAAGGTTTGGGTACAGGACCCTCCTATCCGAGTGGGAGAGGAGGCCCATCCTCTATGGAAGACTTCTGGGAGGGCAGATGGACATGTCAAACAACTCAGAGTACACATTCTCTGGGCCCAGTTCCAAGCGATCAAGATCGTGTCCCCGAACAGATGCCGTATGAGAAACAGCGGAATGACCGGGTTCAGTGAGACTGCATAGAGCAGGTCAAAGTTGCATTTGACTGTCAAGGTGTTCCCCACAGCACCCAGATGAGGAAATTCCCTGCAGGAGAACCACCTGCACTTTCGGTTTACGCTGGAAGCAAAGAGGTCCACCTGGGGAGTACCTGAGGGAGAAAACCTCCTCCAGAACGTCCTGGAAGAGCTCCCACACATGGGTGTGACAATTCTGTCAAAGACCTGTATCAACAAAAAAAACCTGGACAGCCCATGAGCCAGGAGGGGCCTTGGATCGGGTCTCAAACAAACCCAGGCATCCTTTGCTGAAGCCCTCTTGGGGCCAGGCTCATACTTCGTGAGGACTTGCGTTTTGGGACTACTTTGTTTCCAGTGCCAGCCAACATGGAGGCACCCACATAGCTTGGTTCCCTTGGAACCAAGCTATGCGGTATAGTGTTTTGGGTGTGGTAGCCTAGGAACTACTCTACCTGGACTACTTTTCTGAAGCTATTTAAACCACACCGACTAGAACGACACGCTTCGCGTTAGTTTGCAATCCTGCAACTTGACGCTCATCGTGCTCAGCTGTACCTGCGAACCTCGGAAGAACAGCATCTGAAAAACAAAAGGACATTGTTAATAGCAGCTGCTTACCTGTAATTCCATCGCTAGCTGCCCTCAGCTCCTGCAAACAGCATCCAAGGATCAGCGAGCCTCCCGGACCGACGGATCTGCAAAAAAAAAAGAAACAGGACATTAGACATTTTACAATCGTGCCGGAAGTGTACCTCACGAGTTGCCCATCGACCAGCATCGCCTTGGGACTTCTTGCTCCGGGTGAGCATCGCAATCTACGGGAACGAAAAGAAAACAGGTTAGCAAAGGCAAGGCATCATAGCGCTGCGCATAGCGCCTACTTACCGCACCAAGGCGCTTTCGATGCACCATCATTTACCGGCGAGTCCCAACTCAGCCAACGTTCCACAGTGAACTTCCACGCACCTAAGGAAAGAGAAAAGACATTATTTAAACCAAAGAAAAGCATACAAGCATAACAGTAATAAGACCTACCTGAAAGACTCAAAAGGGCCGGCATCAGTGAAGTAACTAGATCGCACACGCCCACAAAGGACAACGCGCCCCTGCCAAGAAGGCAGGACGGAGAGCATGCCAAAACCCATAACAAGGTGAGGAAAGGTCCGGGGGGGCTGCGGGCATACGGGGTGTTGGGAGGCTCTTACCCCAGTTGCCCAGTCTTGAACATTGCCCACCTGTATTCCAGGCAGAACTTCTCCGCTGATCACACCTGGGAGCCGCTGAGAAGGATACCAGAGTCCCCACAGCTGGGTGGCGTCCCCGTGGATACCAGGTGAGCGTAACAGATTCACAGGATCTCATCACTTCTCCACAGAGGGGAGTCCTTCCCTGTGAGGCTTGGGAGGTGAGCCTGCTACGCAACAATCCCCATAGATGTAGCAGAATGCGAGACCTCACAGGGAGAGACTCCCTCATGGGGCAAGAAATCCTACTCCATGATTGAACTCTACAACCCCCTTACCTTTGAGATCAGGCAATCCTCAAGTTCATCCAAGAACCAACCTGAGAAGACTACTGTCTTATTGTACGACTCCCTCCTTTCCTTTTATAAAACATGACAATACCAACACAAGGAGGAACACACAAAGTGGTCATGAGCCATCTCTCAAAAGTACTGAAAGAGGAAGATTGAAGGAGCGATGCGAACTACTCCTTTTCTAAGTATTGACCGTACTGAGAAGAGGTGGCCCCAAGGAAGCATGAAGAATATCTCATCGATACAAAAGAGGGACTTGGGCACTCCACTGGGGAGGACCCAGCTGCAGACCGTAAAAAGCAAGAAGGGACTTACTGAAAAGAGAACCTGGCGTGAAGTTGGTCAACCCAGCGGAGGTACAAACCTGGCAACTAGGAAGCAAGCAGAAGAAGTTGGTCCTCGATTGTGAGAAGTTGTGGAAGTCTCATAAGAACTCCCCATTGTGGAGCAGCGAACCGACCTAGGCAGAAGCTGGAGGCAGGCTAACAATAGCGTGACCTCGGGCAGGTGGACCATGAAGTCCTTCAACTATGCGGACAGCGAAAAGCCTAGTAGGCTGCGATACAGGAGGGGGCGGAGAGAGAGACAATGAGAGCAGTCAGTGAGAAGACGCAAGACTAATGCCCCGGGAAGAGCCAGTGACATGTCACCACAAGAAAGAAGGCAACGAGAGTCACAGGAGACCCAGTAGGGGTTTGGGCAATACTGAAGAGTACTTTGGAAGTAATCTCC
Source organism: Ambystoma mexicanum (assembly GCF_040938575.1). Taxonomy (NCBI): domain Eukaryota; kingdom Metazoa; phylum Chordata; class Amphibia; order Caudata; family Ambystomatidae; genus Ambystoma; species Ambystoma mexicanum. The sequence goes on along the minus strand of NC_090941.1, from coordinate 472,366,314 downwards.
TGCGTCACAGAAATTACTGAGAAGGCATGTTAAGGAGGGTGGCCTGTGTCGCTAATTTTAAACTAGACTGTCTGAGACAGGCATGGCGCTTGATGAGTGTGCCTTCTGCGAAGATGTGGCCCATATTGTCTGGTGTATCGTGATTATTCTTAGAGATGCAGTTAGTTAGATACCTGCTTGACCTCTGATATGGTGTTTAATCATTGTGATTTTAGGGGTTCTGGAACTGCTTCAACCTGGTGTTCCAAGTCATCCCAATTGTAGCAGCCATTACTAGCTAGGAGTGTAGTGTAGTGTTATTTGTAATTCCGCTGAGGAGGCAACCTTTCTTCCGAAAGTGTAGATTTGTTTTCCTTTCCCTGCCTGGCAGGGCTTCAGCCGACGCCAGAGGAGTGTCAGCCCTCTTTCTGGTAGTGGTCGATGAACAGTGAGTCAGGTTTTAGCTGAACCCTAATATGCAGGGGGTCTGTAGGCGCTAGCCGGATTAATTTTTTCGATTCTAGGGTTAACCGCCCTTCTGAGGCTAGGTTTAAGGAGATCCACAAGCATCACACAAGCATCACACACACACACAAGCATCACACACAAGCATCTCACACACACACACACACACACACACACACACAAAAAGCGAAAGATCGATCATACTAAGTCGTATATCAGCTATCGAACTACAACTGAAGGACATTAAAAAGAGCAGGGCAACAAAAGAAGGCAGATCATGGATTCCAGCTTGGAGGGGCGTGGCTAAACGTCATGTAAGGAGGACGCTTTCCACGCAGCTCCGCATGATGTGCCCTTGATTTTGCTGCGAAATAGCGGTTTTGCCCCACTATTCCTATTGAAACTTGCCACACCCGTAGCTAAGCGCCCAGAGCACCTGCACAGAAAATTTGGGGCCGCTGCGACCTCCCGGTGCAGAGTTATTTGGCGAGTGCTGAGATTCGCTGGCACCAGAAAATGGCGCCTGCCTAGCAGAGGACGCCGTACGCTGGAGCGCAGCCCATGCTACAGACGGCCCTGGGGACAAGCGTGGTGTGCGGCGCCGAGGAGGTGATCTGAGCGCCGAGCGGGAGGAGCGGAGACAAGACCACCCCACGCTGCGACAGCATGTGCTCTGGTGCCCCCCCCTGAGCCCTGGGGGAGCCCCGGCGCCGAGCGGCCAGCGGCGTACCGCTGGACCCCAGAAGACATCGAGCCCACCCGTGAAGGAGTCGGCGGGGCGCCGGGGCTGCCGACGCGAGCGGAGGAGCCTTGGAGGAGACCCAGCCCGAGACACGCCCCCGCGAGAAGGTGGAGAGCGAGCGGCCCCGTCGGGTCTGCTCGCGACCGGGGAACTCAGCGCCTGGGCTGCGGCACATCCAGTAAGCAGAGGTCGGCGAGGAGAGGCCCGCCCAACGAACACGGGGTAAGGAGGAGGTCGGAGGGGGGTCCTAGCCGCCAACACCAGCTTCACCCAGTAGATAAGCGGCCCCCTACAATAGCACCCCAGCTTGTGGCACTGCACGCACACAGGGACTGCACCCGGCCCGGTGGGACGTGGGTCCCGGGCTGGCGCCGACAGCCAACCGCACCCCGTGGTGGCAGCTGAGGACTCGGCCTAGGGTGCCCACGCCAGGGAGAGGCGCCCATTTTGCACAGTGGCCAGATCTCGGACCAGCTGGCTGGGGACCCTTGAGCGCCGCTTCGACCCGGGGCGTGAGCGTACGCCCCCCCTGCTGCGCTCGTGGCCCGGAGGGTTCGCAGCCAACACATTCTATTGGCCTAAACCACAGCGCAGTACCGCAGACAGCCTTGCAGTGGCCCGCCTGGTCAGCTAGAGGCAACAAAAGCAAACCACGGCAAACAACCATGGAAACATTTACGGCCTGTGGCCCAGCCAGCCTTGACACCAGCACCTCCAATACAGTAGCACTGCAGGAAAAGACCCCAGAACCAGCAAACTCACAGCTTCTGGAGGCCATTAAGGCCCTACAGAAGACCATGGAGGCTAAAATCGACGCTGTAGCAATTGACCTGAACCTGTGGAGACAGGATGTCCGCGCTATTGCTAATCGAACGGAAGCACTGGAGTCCCAGGTCCGCGAGAACACGGAGGCAAAAACCCAGATACTCAAAGATGTGGATGCTTTGGCGCAAAAGGTTAAAAACCTAGAGGACAGAGCTGATGAAGCTGAAGGGAGGGCGCGCCGAAACAACGTTAGACTCCTTGGACTTCCTGAGGGTATTGAAGGGAACGACCCCACGAATTACGTAGAGAACCTCCTGCTACAGGAAATTGGGGCCGGTAAGCTGTCGCAGTGCTTTACCATTGAGCGGGCACACCGTTCCCTCATCAAGCGGCCGCTCCCGGGGGCCCCACCCAGGCCCATAATAGCCAAGGTGCTCAATTATAGCGACAGGGAGGCGATCCTCGCATTCTCCAGATCGGGTGGCACCATACAACGCGACTCAGCCAAAGTGGCCATATACCCAGACTATACATTCCAAGTCCAGATGGCGAGGGCCCAATTCATCTCCACCAAGGCACGACTATAAAACGCAGGCCTACGCTACATGCTTCTCTACCCAGCCAGGCTGAAAGTGATACACAATAGTAAAGCACTACTGTTCGATACACCAGCGGAAGCCAGTGAGTGGTTGGACAGGGAGCAGATCCTGGATATTGAACCCAGAGAACGCAGGCCGCAAAAGCAGCACCCCAGGTGACACAAGTCGCCCAGCTATGGCGCTGGGCCAGTACGGAATTCAAGAAGCACCGCACCGCAGCAGCATTGATCCCCACAGGAGTTGCTCGGGAGTCCGATAACTCCTCACAAGTCAACAACAGAAGAGTTCCTGCTTCAGGACCCCCGAAGATGTTTGGGTGCATTAAACCCACCTGTAGGGCACCTGGAGACCTTAGGTCAAATGGAGCGGAAACAGGAAAGTCAGAACGAGGGGAACCTCGCTGGACGTGTTATGTTAGAGGGAAGTTCAAGTTTTTTGGGAAGGGGAACCCAGACCAGGGGACCCCAGTTGGGAATTAGCGAGTATTCAGACCCAGGTCCACCTAGAGCGCCCAAAGTCGCCGGAACCCTTTATAGACTTACCCTAGGCGCAAGCCCGGAACACCAGACCACCAACTACACATGGCTGATAAAATTAGAATCATGACTTGGAATGTCAGAGGGATGAACAGCTACGTCAAACAGCGTAGAATTCACTCATTCTTGAAACGAAGCAAAGTCGGAATTGCCTTCCTGCAGGAAACACACCTGGAAGCTCCTAAGTTGGCGGCGCTGGCCCGGATCTGGAAAGGAACGATGATAGGCACCACGTTTTCTACATATGCTAGGGGTGTCCTCATATGGATAGCCCCCTCCATCCCTATACATCTAATCCACACGAAAACAGATGACGAGGGAAGAATGGCCTTGAGACATGGCACCATAGAAGGGAGGAAAGTCTGCCTGATCAACTCCTATGCCCCCAACCATGATGCCACAGTCTTTTTCCATTCTCTATACACTAGGTTGGGCCCGTACAGAGACTGTATCTTGATATGGGGGGGAGACCACAATTGCACCCTAGATCCCCGCATGGACAGATCTGACAGCAAGCACTCCCGCCGCTCCCCGCCGGCCAAAATCCTGAAAGATCTGACACAACAGTTTGCACCGGTAGACCTCTGGCGGGAACATCACCCTGAAGCAAGAAGATACTCCTTTTACTCGCCCCCGCACGCAGTGTACACTAGAATAGACTACTTACTAGTGAGCGAAGAACATCAGGCCTCATTTGAAGACACACAATATCAGGCTAGAGTGCTATCTGATCATTCCCCACTCACAACCACTTGGACAGTGCTAGCGCCTCAACCTCCTGCACCAACGTGGAGGCTCAGGAGTGAGGCTCTACTTGATGGAGCCTTCAGTGAACAGATCCGCGGCTGCACGTTGGACTACTGGCAAACTAACGAGAACAGTGTCCAACACGTCCGCACGGCATGGGAGGCGTACAAGGTAGTGATGAGGGGGGAGATGATAGCTGCCACAGGGGGTGCTGAGAAATCCATATTGACCATGCTGGGTCGAGATGAAAGCGAGCTGAGAGAACTCGAGGCCGAGTCCTCACCTGACCCTGCCCACATAAAGATGACTCTGGACCTCAAACAGGCATGTCTAGTCCACTGGGAAAGACTGGGGAGACTTAGCTATGCAAAACACATAGAGAGGAAGCACGCCATGGGTGACAAACCGGGGAAACTACTAGCGTGGCTCTATAAACGCGAAACCCCTAGGAGGCCCATTTGCCTCATACACAGACCCGATGGAACATCAACGCACACGCAGACCGAGATAAACTCAGTATTCACGAAATACTACCAGGCACTTTACGCCAATCCCCCATCGGCTGCCGACACCGATATTGAGGACGTACTAGGTATTATCAGATTGCCCACACTAGAACAGCAGCATACCGAGGCCCTAGATGACCCCATTACCCCCGAAGTGGTGGTAGCAGCCATCAGATCACTCCCCTCCGGTAAGACACCGGGCTCCGATGGACTCCCGGGGGAGTTTTATAAAATTTACGAGGACACATTAGCCCCCTTATTAGCCCAAGTTTATCAGGAAGCTTACGACGCAGGTACCCTACCGGACACCATGCGCGAAGCTGTGATTATACCGCTCTTGAAACCGGGCAAAGAGGGGGACGATTGCAGCTCTTACAGGCCCCTGTCCATGCTAAATGTAGACAACAAGATCTTGACGACACTGCTGGCCAGGAGGTTGAGAAGAGTGATCCCACAGCTGATCCATCAGGACCAGACGGGATATGTACCTGGGCGCTCCATCACAGAGAATATACGCAGACTACACCACGTCATCCATAGCACCGAAGGCAGGTCAAGCAAATGCGCAGTGGCATCCCTAGACGCCACTAAGGCGTTCGATTCCGTCAGGTGGGATTGGCTTCAAGCCACTATGGCCAAAATGGGAATAGGGCCAGCCTTCCGAAGATGGGTTAAGCTAATCTATACAGACCCCACAGCCAGAGTGCGCACCAATCGCACCTACTCCGAGAAATGGCATCTTCACAGAGGCACGGCTGTCCCTTCTCCCCCATGCTATACATCATAGCAGCTGAGCCCATTGCTGCATACCTAAGACAAGAATACGGGGATGGGGGCATTGAGATTAACGGGGTAGCCCACTTAGTCTCTATGTACGCTGACGATATGCTCCTTTACCTAAATAACCCCTAACACTTACTCCCGTACATTCTCAAAACCTTAGCGGGGTTCCACAGAATCACTGGGATCCAAATCAACCATGACAAATCCTGCATCTTCCCCCTGGCGGCCTTGAGCGGGGTCGAAGAGGCGAGCCTCCCTAGGCTGGCATTCAAGTGGGAGACATCCTCCTTCAGATATCTAGGTGTATCTATCCACCGAGATCCCAAGACTGAACATGCTCTGAACACAGTAAAAGCCAGAGACAGCCTAGAAAAAGCAATGATCCTCTGGGGCAGGCTACCGCTCTCAGTGGCCGGTAGAGCGGGACTACTCAAAATGGTAGCACTCCCCCGTCTCCTACATTACTTCACAAATGTCCCATACTACATCCTGCTGCAATTCTTCAGAGAACTGAATAAGCTTTGCAGGAGTTTCCTTTGGCAGGGGGGAAGGCACAGGGTGGCACTGGAGGTAATGCAGAGGCCCTATGACAAGGGGGGCTTGAAAATCCCAAATTTTGAACTATACTATCTGGCAGGCCAATAAAAGCATGTGATCCAATGGATGGCAGACGAAACAACAACAGACACCCGACTCCTACAGCAAGCGGTCTCCCAGGGGCTCCTTAGAGACCTCCTCTGGACCACACCCAAAACAAAGCAGAACCACCCATACCTAATCAACCTCGGGATCCGGATTTGGAAGCGAGCCTGCAGAGCTGTGAATGCTAAAGACCCCTACTCTCCTCAGATCCCGCTGGCAGCCACAATGACCGCTAGACCTGATGGCCAGATGATAATTAGGAACATATGGGAGCCCTATGGGATTGCCACCCTGGGCGACCTGGCGAACGATCAAGGCATCCTACCATTTGAGGAGCTGCACGAAACCACGGGACTACCCGCAGGTCACTTCCTGTTGCACAGAGCCATAATAAGCACTCTCAAAACCCGATGGCCTGAGGTTGATGACTATGAAGCTGAGACAGAGGTAGTGGAAAACATGCTGAATGCGGCTGAAGGGGGACATGAAACCTCAAGGATTTACGAGTCGCTGCTCGACGGCACAACCAGACAAGACCTTAAATGCAAAGGAAAATGGGAGCAGGAATTAGGCCTTCAGTTTGGGGACAAAGAATGGCAAGTCATGGTAAATTACCACAAGAAAGTGTCCAGAAACGCCTGACTACAGCTTATACAATTCTACATCATTAACAGAGCCTACCTTACCCCAGAGGTTATCTCTAAATTTAAAGGTGCAGGCATCACAGAATGCCCTAAATGCAGAGAACCTCGTGCTGGCATGACCCACATGTTTTGGGGCTGCCCTGCACTTCAAACCTACTGGAGGCAAATAGAGACAAAAGTGATGGAAGCAGGCATAACCTTGGACATTCAGTCTCCAAAGGCGTGCATACTGGGCAAATACAAAAAACAAGAAGAACAGACCACTCAACAAGATGAAAGATCTGATGTACATACTGGCCAATAGGCGCATCGCAATGGAGTGGAAGAGGCCTAGGATTCCAAGCATAACACAGTGGTGGGAGGACCTCTGCAAATGTTCGACAGTGGAAACAGGGGCCTGGGAGAATGCCCAGCGGGAACAGAAACAGGACTATAGCGAAGACCTGCAACAATGGTCATCGCTGACGGTGACACTATTCCGCCCCCAAGAGGAAACCTCCTCTAACGAAGAAGCAAGCAGTCCACAAGGGCTCTCCAACTAAGTCGAACAATAGGGAACATGGGTTGGACCTGGGGAAGTGGGAGGGATGGGTGGGGAGGGGGTTCACAAAAGTTATGTTGTTTTTTCTTTTGTATGTTACGATAAAACAATAAAATAAATTAAAAAAAAAAAATCATGGATTCCAGCTTGGGGGTATTTGAAGAGGACATAAAACATTGAAAACATTGCAAATTCATCCGCGATAAGAACAATGATGGGTCTGGTCACATTTACACTTTTGCAAGGAGATTTGATAATTTGGGGTAACTGTTGATTGATAACTCTTCGGCCGCAGCCTCATCCACAGTGGCATCCACATCCTCAGAGTTGGATGCGTATAATTATGACAGTGACATACCCAGGGTAAAATTATGTTTTTTTTTTTTTAAGAGGATATGCAGCTCCTTTGCCAGGGTGGCAAACTACAGAAGGGGGGTAGGGGCCACGGAAGAGAATATGGGACGTGTCACAACAACCACAAATAGATTCATTGTGGAAGGCGGGGCAAGGGAATTTGGGTCGGCCACCCAAACCAGACCAACTCGTTATGGGGGCCAAGGCGGGAAGGAATGCCCTCCGCTGACATCACATGTGAGAAACCTAAGGGTATTCTCACTGCTACTCCCCTGAATCCTCTTCTCAGGTGGCCAGGGAAAGGTTGTCGCTTTTGGATACTAATCATGGGGGGCGGAGAAGCGAGGGAGGATAACCTGGGCGGAGGGTACTTGGGGATTGAGAGTGTGGTACCCTCGGGTGAGACATGGCACCCCCCCTTTCCCTGTTGAGGAACAACCTAGCGCTAGCCCGCACCCGGCCTTTGTAGGCTACTGTAGAACAACTCCCCTCATTTCCCAACATTTGAAAGTACTGGGACGAAGAAGAGGAGAAAGAGTAATGAACACTACACCTTTTCACCACTTTGTTAACGGGACCAGGGAGATGGAAGCAAAGAACTGTGAGGGTCACGCATGTCCCTTTAATTATCGTCAGGCAAGTCTGATGGTGAATCCACACCTGCAACCTGTTGAAAGGTTACAGTTGTATAAAGAGAGGCCAGTGAAACAACATGGAGAGAGAGTGAGAGGGATGCCTGAGTAGAAGCTGCCAGCAGGGGACCCGGGTCATGAGGAGGCAGCCGTGGTGGGGCCTGACAGGAAGCAAGGATGCCGGCAAAACCCAAGAAGATTGTGGAGCCCCCAGGCCAGGTGGGCCATGGGATTGCCTCAAGAATGGAAGACTTTGTGCTAGGCTGCATATAGCAGCATTTGAGAGCTAGCAGGAAGTAAAAGACGCTGTCCACGTGGAGGAGGCAGAGACGCCGGCAGGTGCTGCAGAGCACCAGAAGTGCGAGCGGGGATTGCAGGGAGTGTCGGGGAAGTCACTCGGAGCCGGGCACCTCTAGAGCATTGCATGCGAGTAACGCAGTGCCGGTTAAGACTTACGAACGCCGAGCAGGGCGCAACTTGAACTAAATATATATTGAATATCGAATTAAATGCAAAACTTGATACAATGATGAAACCTATATATATTGAATACCGAACACAATGAAAATTGGAACTTAGGCCAAAGCAGGCATATTGAAAACAGAACTTGGTTTCTGTTGGGCATTAGCTTTGCCCATAAAAAATGAAGAGGAAAGTGCCCATTTGAAAAGCATTATGCAGAAAATCGTGCCAGAGTGAAGTGTAACAAAAGGAGGGGTATGAACCAGACCCCCAGAAAATGAACTTTATAACTGGAAACAGCGCGACAAGGGCAAATCCTGGCAAGCGAGTTGTGACAAGAGGAGACACCAGGAAAGTGTGAAACTGCCCCTAAGGTCAACAGGCTGAGACTTGGCAAATTAATGTGAATCTGTATAATAGGGACAAGTGCAGATTGTCTTGTGTGAACTGGAGAGATTGGGGTTTTCTGGTTACGCGACCTGTGATGGGTGGACTCTGTGGGCTGACAACTGTGCCTAGACCAGTGAGCCCCAAATAAGGATAACTAAAAGACATTATAAGAGAAACCAAAGGAGACGCACTATAAGTAGACTGGTGAGGCTAACCAGAGGATGTTTGTTAATTGTATTTCTATAGCGCACCTGACCCGGAGGTATCTGGGGGCTCGTAAGGCAAAGGTAAGTAGTTACAGACATGGAGATTATACTTGATACAAATTGGTCATACAAAGGCATAACAGTCATGTACAGATAGTTACGGGTAGAGGTTACAGACATAGGTACAAGTGGTAAAGTTTACAGTTGCATAAGCAAGTAACTAAAGTGCCTAGGGGGCAGACAGGATATGGTGGACATATTGGCAGAGATCAAAATAACTAGTAGGATTTCACAAAATATTAGTCTGAGGTTCATGACTAACAAAAGTTTAAGGTAGGTAGTTGCTGTGGTCTAGTTCTTACTGAGTAGCCAGGAGATGACATTTCTCCTGAAGTTGGAAAAAACCTGGATGGATTTAATAGCAGGTGGGAGGGTGTTTCACAGTTGGACGGCCATGACCGCACTGGCGTAATGGGGGCCCCCGCAGCCACTGCAGTCCGGGGGCCCCAACTAGCACATGTCCTGGAGGGGGCCCCACTTTGTAAAAACATTTTTTTAAAAAGAAGAATTCTTTTTTTATTCACTCTGACTTCATAAAGAAATTATTTCTGTAACAGAAATAATTTCTTTATGAAGGTAGAGTGAATTCTAAAATAAACTATCTTTTTGAAGTCTGAGGTCTTGCCCTGCCCAATGACATGGAAGACCCCAGGCTGGAGGCCTCCATGTCATGGGGTGGAGGAGCCCTATGACTTCTAAACAGTTTATTTTTGAAGTCACTGTGCCTTCATAAAGAAATTATTTCCGTTATGGTTCGGTCCTTAACGGAAATAATTTCTTTATGAAGGCACAGTGACTTCAAAAAGAAACAATGGGCTTCATTCTAAGTATGCAGGCCGGAAACAACGGTGCTGGTAAGCTTACAGGCCCCGTTGTTTCCAGACCGGCATTCTACAGGTCTGCCTGCCAGAGCCGCTGTGCAACAGGTCGGAGCCTGCCGGGCACAGCGGCCACGGTAGGCAGACCGTCACAGAAGCACCGGCACTGTTAAGAACGGTGCTGGTGCTTCCGTGTTCCCCATTCCCATAGAGTTCTATGGGAATGGGGGAACTACAATTTACCAGCGTCTGACTTTACGGGCCGCCGGGGCACCAGGAAGTCAGGCGCGGGTAAATCATTCCGAGTCTGGCGGCAACCCGCTGGTAGCACCAGCAGGGTTACCGCCAGACTCGGAATGAGGCCCAATTTCTTTTTGAAGTAATAGGGCTCTCGTCAACCTCGTGACGTGTGCATGTGTGAGTGTATTTTGAACGGGTGTACACTTAAATGTGTAGGTGGCTGTCTGTGAGAGTGTATGGTGAAAGGGTGCACACAAATGGATGGGTGGCTGGGTGTGTGTTTGTGCGTGTACGGTGAAAGGGTGCACACTTAAATGTACGGGTGGCTGCTTGGGAGTGCCTGTATGGTGAAAGAGTACACACTTAAATGTATGGATGGCTGGGTGTGCATGTGTGTATATGGTGAATGGTGTGTGTGCTTGTGTTCAGGGGCGGAACAAAACCTACATTTCAGGGGCTAATCCTTCAAATGTTGAGAGGCGCTAACTTCATGGGCAGTGGGGGGGCAAACTTATTTGTGTGGGGGCAGCTAACTTCTTTATGCATTTTAATGAGACTATGCTAGTGCAGCTTCAGTGTTACAAGCAGTTAACTCTCTCCTTTAAATCTGAAAGCACCCACTTATGGGCTGCTTTGAGAATGAGCATTCTCCTGTTCCCTCTATCCCCTTCCAATCACTCCCCTGGCATGCTAGTACTAAACCCACATCACAATTTAAATTGCCTAAAAAAATGTGGCATTTGAATGCAGGTACTAACAGTGAAATGCTTTAAGCTAACAAGGGCCCAGCAATTACTAAGAGTGAAACCCAGGTGCCGTTTAACATCTGTGTCCTGTTCTGTCCGGCATCTGCTCTGAAGGTCAGCCAGTTTGAGTCAACATAGCCCAAAATTTCAGAGGGGCAGGGGGGAGCGCTGAAGCCCTGTCGTCTCAATGGTGTTAATGCCACTACTTGGGTTTAATGCCTTGATTGCTTAATGTTAATCGTCATTACTCCTAGCCCCATTCCTCCTCGTCCCTGTACTTGTGTATGAGGCAGTACTTTTGTATGAGGCACTCATGGAGGTAATGCCTGACTTAGCTACCTGTAATCTTCATTAAGTCTAGTCCCACTCTTCCTCATCCCAGTACTGACCTACGAGGCAAGGAGCCTCCTGGACCGTTGGTTTGCCCGGTGAAGCCCTGCTGCTGTGCTGAAGCTCTAAATTCGCCTCGACTAGAGAACACCTGCAAACGACGACTCCTCCATTGCAAACACTCTGGCTTTTTAGACAATTAGTCTCAAAGTGTGCTGTATATTGCATGAAAACACTTATTTAGATCTTTCTCTTAGTACAGTGCGTGGCTTACCCCTTCAGCAGCATGTTTGTGTGTATTGTGCAAGCGTGATAATCTAGGCTGGGCAAGAGTGTGGCACGACCCATGATTTATTGCCGAGTTGGGGGGGGGGTGGGGGCACATTTCGTTTTACACCACTGCATGACTGGGAAACTGCACCCCCCTGTTCTTTTTAGATTATATCTTGGGATCACCAGGCAGGATGTGTTGGAGGAGCTAGTGATCCGCATGGAGGATCTCCAGGTACATTTTTCAGTAGGGTATGGTGGGGCTGTATGGTTCAGAGCTTTGAAGATTACAGGGTTGTGAGGTCGATATTTTCCTTTATGGACAGTCATTTGTGGTGTCTTCTTGTGGCTGAGATGTGTTCTCTTCTAGGTATATTTAATGCTACTCTGAGGGAATTATTTTGCAGTATTTGGAGTTGGTTGAGCACAGACTGATTGGCACCAAAGTAAAGATTGTTACAATAGTCCAGTTTGGACAATATGAGTGCTCTTTCTAGGATGAGACAACTTTTTGATGATAGCAGAGGTCTACAGGCCCTTATCAACTTTCCCGTGTAGGCAGTTGCTGAGGCGGTCATGTTCACTTGTTTATTTAGGTTGGAAGTAGCATCAAAGTAGAAACCTAAAGTTTTAATTTCTTTGGCTACTGGGATATTATTCCAATCTATGTTGAAAGTTGTATACTTCGGACTCAACTTAGTTATGTTGGATGAAGAAACCACCAGGAGGAGTTTTGTTTTGTCGTCATTCAGGCAGAGGCCATCCATGCCTGAATGATTGTGTAGATTTCGTTCACAAGTCATATATCTGCATCATAGGTCATATCATTGAAGTCTTGGTGAAGGGAACCCTGTGACTTGATAGACTACAAGTGTTGTCTTCGACCCCTTTGCCTTTGAACTCTGCTGCTTGAGACTTGGGGGGAAGGGAGCCCCAAAGATTATGTGGAACTGCATTGCATTGAACTTGAAAACAGTAATCTTAAAACTTTGTGAACTTTCTTGAACTTGGTGAAGGGAAGCTGAAGAAGCTAAGAGCTGGACAAAGCTCAGAACTTATGTTGAACACCATTTCTTTCATTGACATCCCTATACATAGTTTTGTTTTAGCTGTGAGGGCAAGGATAGGTTTTGGACACAGACAGACTTTTCAGTTGAACTCTTCGACTCAGACTGTCCTTAGTTTTGTTCAGGTAGGGAAATCCCACCTTACTATAGGGCAAGTTAGGCCTTCTACCATCCTGGCATTCATTTAACACATTATCTTATTTTGAACGTCAAGTCTGTTGTCTGAGTCTTACTTCATGATGCCTTCACACACAGTGGTTAACCTCTCATCTCATATTCTGACCAACAAGCAACATGAAGTGTTAAAACTAGGTTTCAAGTGTTGTCCCTCTACCAACTATGACTATGCGCAGCCTTGCGCAGACTTATATTGACTATGACCAGTTTATATGGAAACTGAAATGAAAGAAATGATTTGCCTTGAATCCTAAAAAGCCCACACCTGGTATGTCCCGCACGGGCAAAACAGACTTAAAAATCTCAGACCTTCCCGTTTTAGCTGTACTGCTGGGATTATCTGACACTGTTCCCACCGATGTTGCTCTTAATCTCACTGGGTGGACATAAATCCCAACTTGGTCAGCTCCACACATTTAAGGGTTAAGTCCAGATTCAACCCCTCCTTCCCAGTGGGGGAGGGGGTGTTTGGAGGCGTTCGGATTTGGTCATAGACGATATGTGCAAATTAAGATCCAACAGCCTGTCCAGTAGGAGATATAATCTCACAACCTACTGCCTACCCTAACCTCATGACCGTAACAACAGACTAGGCTGTAGACTCCCCACTCTATTCAGCAAAATGACCAACAATCCTACAACTAAAGTCACCAATAAAAACAATATTGCTAACTCTGTACCTCTCAAAGGAGCCCTACTTAATGTTAGATCCCTTGTGGCACACCCTACGGAAATTGCCGACATCATCCGTTCAGCAGACCTGGACTTCTTCGCCAGTACAGAAACCTGGCTCCATGCAGCGGCAGGTCCCTCTCTAACCCTTGCGGTTCCAGACAACTACTCCATCCTCAGGGCTGACGGACCTAATGCCCGTGGAGGAGGTGTAGCACTCATATTCAAATCCTCGCTTGACATTGGATCTGTGACCTCCCTCTAAATTCCTGTGAACACTTATCCATTAAAATTCAAACCACTCCTAAGAATACTATCACCCTGGAACTTATATACAGACCCCCTGGTCCCATAGGCTCCTTCGAGGAAGATATAACCTCCCTCATAGCTGAAAAATCTAAACCTTTATCACAGAATATTATTCTAGGTGACTTTAACTTGGGATACAATGATCCTCACGACAATCCAGCATCATCCCTTGCTACTGCACTTTGCGAACACAACAACACTCAACTTAACACCTTACCTACACATCAGAAAGGCAGAACCTTAGACTGGCTTGCTGCCCACAACTGTAACATTACCTGCAAAGACCCCCAACCACTTATGTGGACCGACCACCTCCTACTTCCATTTGACATTAGCACTAACAACCCACACCACATACAGTGCCCAACTGCACCAGCATGTCTGACGAGAAATAAGCGGAACATCACCGCTGAAGCCATCATCCCATTGGTTCTACCCACCCTAAACATGATCCCTAACACATCCGACCTTAACTCACTAGTAGAGACCTACAATAACGCCATGACCAAAGCTATCGACCTAGTTGCTTCTCTAAAACTACGTAAAGGTAAACCTAAAGCACACCTTAACTCCTGGTACACGCTAGAACTTAAAATACTAAGAAATAAAAAGTCCAAAAAGGAAACCCTTTGGAAAATGAACCCATCAGAGGAACACAAAATCAATCTCACAAATGCATCCTCCCTTTATAAAAAAGAAATAATTTGCACTAAAAAGGAAGCCTACAATACAAGAATAAGTAATGCAAGTTCCAATACCAAAGAATTATTCACCATCCTGAAGGAGTTAGAAAATCCCAATCCACCTACGGACATGTCCGTGAAGGACCAACCCTGGTGCACTAGCATCCAAGATGCCCTTGCAAATAAAATCACTGGCCTACAAACTAAAATTGGAAATAAAAGACTACAACTCTCTAATAGTAGCCCCACCCCTAGCCCCCATATCCCTAGCCCACCTACCATCCATAACACTAACGATGGCTTCACCTTCAAAAAAGTAACCGTACTAGAAGTGCAAAAAATCATAACCCCCCCTCCCCCAAACCGTCAAATTGCAAAGGGGACAGCTGTCCCGCACAGATTATAAAAGATGCAGCAAGAGACATCGCCCCTTTCATTTCCAAGCTCATAAACGTGTCATTCTCCACCAATTCGGTACCCAACAATTTGAAACCGTCTTGGGTCCTCCCGCTACTAAAAAAACAGACCTTGGACCCAGCCATCCCCACAAATTACAGGCCTATCACAACCGTTCCCTTCCTGTTAAAAATCCTTCACAGAGTTGCTTACTTGCAAATTCAGCATTACCTGGAGTCCAACCAATTACTTGGATTGCGTCAGTCTGGCTTCCGGCCTCAACATGGAACAAAACGGCCCTTGTTGATCTTAAGTCAGATTGACGAAATCAAAGATAAGGGTAAGGCTGCCATCCTACTCCTTTTAGATCTCTCAGCAGCCTTCGACTTGGTCGACCATAAAATACTCTGCAACCATCTCTCCTCGGCCGCCCACTTTTCCCCCTCTGCTGTCATGTGGATACAGTCCTTCCTGGCAAATAGAACTATGGGAGTCTTCTCTCCGGTGGCAGCAGCAGACCCCATCCCTATCACCTGCGGTGTCCCAGAAGGCTCTTGTGTTTCACCCACCCTATACAATATCTTTACAAAGCCCCTCTTTGATAAACTGGATCGTCTGGGTGTCACCTACACTAATTACGCGGCTGACACCCAGATACTCCTCCTCATCTCGGGCAACTACAATACCGATGTAGCC
This sequence comes from Ambystoma mexicanum, assembly GCF_040938575.1. Taxonomy (NCBI): domain Eukaryota; kingdom Metazoa; phylum Chordata; class Amphibia; order Caudata; family Ambystomatidae; genus Ambystoma; species Ambystoma mexicanum. Next base: position 472,350,857 of record NC_090941.1, on the reverse strand, counting down.
AGGATCAATGAAATCTTCTCTGTCATTCAGGCATGGATGGCCACACATGGCCTATGCCTGGACGATGAGAAGACTGAACTGCTTATTGATGGTTCTCCGAACAACCTACAAAAACTTAGTCCCAACTATTCCAACATCACAATTGATGGCAATACCATCCCGGTCGCCAAAAACGTGAAAACACTTGGCTTCTACCTCGATGCCAATATTAACCTCACTAAGCAAGTCAACTTAACAGCCTCAGCCACGGCCTATACAGGAAAACTAATTCCAGCTTCTAGACCATTTCTTTCCTCTAACAGCTGCCTCACACTAGCTAGAGCTCTTATACAATCTAAACTAGATTACTGTAATAGCCTCTACTTAAGGGCTAACCAAGCGATAATTAGTAAACTCCAAGTTCTTCAAAATAATGCGCTACGGGCAGCGCTAAACATCCCCAGGCGTGAGCACATCTCTGCCACCAGAACTACATGCAAATGGCTCACTATCCAACACAAAATCGATCTAAAAACCCTCTGCCTCACTTACAAAGCTCTCAATCATCTAGCCCCCCCCCCATACCTGACTAACAAATTCACCATGAAATCTTCCATCAGAACCACGAGATCTTCCAATACCTTATGCCTCACAGTACCCAGATTTACCTCTAAAAGAGCCGGAGGCTCGAGCTTCACTGTCCTCGCCTCCCAGCTCTGGAACGCCCTACCACTTAATATTAAGTCATCCAAATCCTTCCAGTCGTTCAGGAAACTTGCCATTTGGTGGCATTTGACAAAAGTCAACCTTTAAGTTAGACTTAGCTTTAAATTGTACATATTGCACATGTCTCATTTATGTCTTTATTGGTTGCTATTACCTCCACTGTCTGTATATTCTGTATATAACTGTTATTCAACTATTACTGCTTATTACCATGTATTGTGCCTTGTAACTTGTACTAAGCGCCCTTTTACTCCCGGGTCTGGAGCGCTATAGAAATAAAATAAACAAACAAAACAAACAAACACTTCAAAAGCAAGAAACTCTGGATTCCCTTCACTATCTTAAGTAATTTTCAAACCGTCAGATAAGTGCTCTAATCGATGGGATTATGTTGTTGAGGCCAACCGTCAACTAAGAGATGTTTCATGCTATATGAAACTGGGGGCCTATCCATTCTGACAGATACATTTACCTTTTTTGTTGCAGAAATTAACCGATATTGGCATCCTAGATTTAGGTATATGTGATCCCTACCATATAATTCCTGCCTAAAATTCACAAATCCATGATCAGGCCTTCGGGCAGACCCATCGCCACCTTGTCTGGGTCTTTAATCAAGAAAATCTCTAAATTTGCAGAACATCGATTTCCTTTGTGTCCAAATTACCATTTTATTTACGGGACAAGGAGGATTTCTTTAAGCATACCAATGAGGTACCATGGGAGCCCGGTCTTATTATGGCCACCCTAGATGTGGTTTCCCTGTACACATCAAATGTACATCAGGTGGGTATGGGGGCCTGTAAATACTTTCTCAGTCAATGTTCTTTAATATTTTCTTTCGCACACCAACATGATCTTGGAAATGTTGGAATTTTGTCTCACCAAAAAGGACTTTCTTTTTTAAGGTGCTTTTTAACGTCAACTCAGGTGCACTGCTATGGCAGTACCTTTGATCCTTCCTATGCTAATCTTATGATGGGATGTTGGGAAGAGGCTATAGTTTGTGAATAGTCCAATTCACGGACCATGTGGTTTCCTGGTGGCGTTACATTGATGACTTGTTCATCTGGAAGGGTGGTGATTCAGAATAGACTACATTTGTGAAACATCTTAATGACAACAGCATCAATTTACACTTTACTGAAAGCCACAGCGATTCGTAGGACATATTTGTGTGTGTCTGTGTACAGTTGGATATTACAGGTTTTAATACTTCTCTCTACATCAAGCCAACCAGTTCTGGTATCCCCCTCTTTGCCTCAAGCAATCACCCATTCGGCTGTAAAAAGGGCATTCCATATGGGTAATTTGTCAGATACAGCCGCAATTTCACGGATCTGACTAACTGATACGAAATGCTCCAAGGCAGCGGTCAGATTTAGGTCACAAGGATATGCACCTCAGATGATTGAACATGCTTATGTGAAAGCAAGGGGTTTGAATCGCTGAGTCTATTAAGTGATTCTCTGCCACCAGATCCGGATAGTTTCAATCAGATTCGACTGATATTGACCTATGGTCAGGCAGCACAGCTTTTAGAACAATTGAACAAAAACAATGGTATGTCCTTAAACTAGATAGGGAATTATCTTCTATAATGCTGCTTAATACTTGTCTCAGATTTAGGAAGGCTCTGTGTCTCAAAGATTTTCTTAATCCTCTCACACATGATGAAGTGCCAGGTACATAGTTATCGAATCCTAAGTGTATGAAATGAAAAGTTTGCAGTAATGCATTGCCTTACAAAACCTATCTGCATCAGGTGCTGGGAACCACACAGATAATACAACATGTGCTATGAAAAAGTTACTTACCAAACTGGTAATGTTCTTTCGATTGGATGTTCCTTCAACGTATTCCACATCTTTGACATGTAATGTCCACAGCTGTGTACTTTGGAAACTTTTTTGGCAGAGGGCGACCTGCGTCGATGGCGTCGGGTCGAAGTCTCACGAAGGCCTCCGTCAAGGGCGACGTCACCGGATGTTATAAATAGGACACATGGCGCCCATAGCCTCAGTTTGTGTTTTTTCCCCCATAAACGTGTGACCTGCACATATCCAATGACTGCACATTGCCTTGCAGAAACGTAAGCACAGGAAATTCTCCCGAGGGGCAGGCTGGGAGGGCGATGTTGAATACGTTAGAGGAACATCCAATCAAAAGAACATTACCAGTTTGGTAAGTAACTTGTTCTTCAAATGGATTGTGTCCTCCAACGTATTCCACATCTTTGACAGACTCCCAAAGCAGTACCAGTAAATGGAAGAGGGGAAAAGAATTTAGAGTACCCAATCAGATGGCAGAATAAAGAACTGCCTTTCCAAAGGCCATATCTTGACCATGGAGCGTATCCAGGGAGTAATGTTTTACAAAGGTGTGGATAGAAGCCCATGTGGCTGCATCACAAATATTCCTTATAGGAACTCCCCGCTGTAGGGGTGTGGAAGTAACCACGCCCCTAGTGCAATGAGCTCGGAACCCTTCCGGAGGGTCCTTACCCGCCAAACGGTAATATTCTGAAATGTTGAGGATAATCCACCTGACAGCCTGGCCCAATCAGTGACCAGCATACCCCACAAAGAGTCGATTGTACACTCTGACCCTGGACATCCTAGAAATATAACATCTCAGAGCTCTCCTACGGTCCAATCTATGGAGCCGCTCCTCTTCCTTACCAGGATGAGGAGGAGGATAGAAAGAAGGAAGCACCACTTTCTGGCTTAAATGAAATTCATTAACTAACTTAGGTAAAAAGGAAGGACGTACCCTCAGTAAAACCCTATCCTTGTGGAACACAGTAAAGGGCGACTTAGATTAAAGTGCCTGCAATCCACTCACTCTGGGAGCGGAAGTAACCACAACCAAGAACGCTGTCTTGAAGGACCATAATTTCAAATGACAAGAGTGCAAAGATTCAAATGGAGCACCCATTAGAAATTTCAAAACCAAATTCAAATCCCAAACCAGCACCTGGAAAGGGGACGGCGGGAACACAGACAGTCCTTTAAGAAATTGACAAATCAAAGGAATCTTAAAGTAAGAACATTCTTCAGACCAGAGCTTAAATATAGACAGCGCCGCCAGGTATCCCTTAATGGTACCCACTTAAAGGCCCCTGTGGGCCAAAGGAAGTAGGAAAGCCAAAACCATAGGAATGGAACACTGAAAAGGATCAACATCTTGTCCTCTGCACAAGTCGCAAAACGTACGCCAATGGCAACGGTACAGGGATTTTGTTGCTGGCCTCCTGGCCGAAAGCAACAACTCCATCACGTCATCCGAGAGGGGTGAGGGCCCAATCCTTATACCTCAACCTTTCAGATGCCAAGCGTGAAGGTTGAGAGTCCTGACATCTGGATGGCGAACCTGACCGCCCCCTATCGCGAGAGCAGATCCTCCCTGTAGGGAACACGGAGTGGAGGGCAGATGGAAATTTCTACCACGCTCTCCTGGCCCAATCCGGAGCAATGAGGATCATGTGGGATCCGAACCTCTGCAACCTCCTTAACACTTGAGGAATGGCAGGGACCGGAGGAAAGGCTTACAGAAGTGGGAATGACCAATCCAAGACGAAGACGTGTCCCAAGGCTCCTCTCTGAGGAAATTCCCTTGAACAGAATCTCTCGCACTTCCGGTTGGCACTGGTCATGAAGAGATCCACTTGTGGGGTTCCCCAAAGGGCGAAGATCTCCAGAAGGACTTCCTGAGCCAACTCACTCTCGTGAGCGACTGTGCTCTGCCTGCTCAGAGCGTTCACTGCCGCATTCTTCTCTCCAGTCAGATGAACTGCCGAGAGTGATATTCCCTGCTGGATTGACCAGAACCAGAGCTGCATCGCCTCTCTGCACAGTGGGAGAGACCCTACCCCCCCCCTTTTTTGTTGAGGTAATGCATGGCCACTGCATTGTCCGTCCTGATCAGAACACACTTCCCCCGCACAGAGGCAGAAAAGCCTTCAGGGCCAGCCCAATGGCCCTCAGCTCCAACAGGTTGATGTGGAGTTTGGACTACGACGTAGACCAACGACCGCTGGCGGTCAAATCTTCTACACAAGCTCCCCATCCTGTGAGGGAAGCGTCCGTAACTACTGTCACCTCCGGCCACGGTTGCCAAACGGCTCCCCATCATCAGGTTCCCCTCGTTGGCCCACCACAGCAGATCCTGTGAGACCAAGAGGGGAATCTGAACGCGATCAGTCATCTTGATAATTGTGACCACTGCATCTTGAGGACCCATTGCAGGGATCTCATCCTCAGTCTGGCCTCTGGCACCAGAAAAATGCAGGATACCATGAGGCCGAGCAACCTTAAGAATTCGAAAGCCGGGAGACTCTGGACATGTTGAGACTTGTCCACCATCTGCACAATGTGATGAGCCCACACCTTGGGAGGCGAGCACTTCCACCAAGGACGTGTCCAACACAGCGCCGATGTACTGGAGCTGTTGGGAAGGTGTCAGATGAGACTTCACGAAATTGAGGGAGAAGCTCAGCATGTGGAGGGAGCGGGAGGTGAGACAGATGATCCATCACTTGCTCGGGAGAACGCGCACAGATCAGCCAGTCGTCCAGGTAGGGGTAGACGTGAATTCTCACCTCGCCTGAGATACGCTGCCACCACCACCATTAGCTTGGTGAAGACCCTCGGGGCAGAAGTCAATCCGAATGGCAGGACCCGAAACTGAAAGTGCGAGTGGCCAGCCGCAAACCCCAGGTACTTTCTGTGCATTGGATGAATCGGCACATGAAAGTAAGCATCCTGTAGCTTCAGAGACACCAACCAATCCTGAAGTTGAAGGGCCTAGAGGACTTGAGAAAGAGGGACCATCTTGAACTTGTCCTTCCTGAGAAGTTTGTTCAGCCAACGCAAGTCCAAGATGGGTCTCAATCCTCCATCTTTCTTTAGAATAAAAAAATATGGGGAATACCATCCCTTGTTCCTCTCCGCTACAGGCACAACTTCTACAGCGCCTTTCTCCAGCAGGGTCAAGATTTCCTGCACAAGGAGCGGATCTGGAAGCTTCAAAGAGAGATTCCCTGGTGGATTGTCGTGAGGCCGCTTTAGGAAGGGAAGGCAGTAGCCATGGACTATTGTATCCAGAACCCATGCATCCGAATTAATAGCACACCATTTTTCGAGATGCTGAGACAGTCTGCCCCCAACCGGCGAACAATGGGACATGGCCTCCTGCTTGTTTTGGAGCAGCAGCGGCAGTGCCTGAAGGCAAAGAGGAAGCTGCCCGAGCGGCTTTGGCACCCCTAGTTCCCCGACCACCACAGGTACTTTTACGCTGACCCCTTTGACTGGCGGCTCCGCTCATTCTACCAAAGGAGGAGTAGTAACGAAAAGAACCTCCCCTCCACTGCTGTCCCCTAGGACGAAAATGAAGAGGTTGACGCACAGCCTTGCTTGAAGATTTTGCCGCAGCTTTTGAGGTCTGCAACCTCTCGAGGCTCTCGTCAGCCTTGCTGCCAAACAAATGCGCACCATCAAAGGGCATGTTCAAAAGACGGGCTTGCACATCCGGAGCAAAACACGAATTCCGCAACCACGCAAATCTGTGTATAATGGTGCTCGCAGCCATGGACCGGCTAACACTGTTGGCCGTGTCCAAACTCGACTGAAGGGATTCACGCATGGCATCCTTACCATCCTGTACGAGAGCAAGGAACCCATCCCTTTCTTCCCCTTCGGGAATATGCTCAGAAACACAATGCCACAGAGTGTGTGAAAATCTTGCTAAGGAACAAGTGGAGTTGGCTGATTTCTGCACCATACTCCCTGCAGAAAGCACCTTGCGTGCCCAACCGTCGAAGCGTTTGTCGTCCCCATCAGGAGGGATGTTAGGGTACGTCGCCTGCCTCGAGGCGGCCGTAGCTGCCTGAACCACCAAATTCTCTGGAGTGGGGTGAGATGAAAGGTAGCTGGGGTCGCTACTGGAAGGGTAGTATTTCTTTAGTTATGATTTGTTAACTGCCGGAAGAGATTCCAGGGTCTGCCAAGCAGCCGCCACCCTTTTCTGCAGCGTCAAATGAAAAGGTAACACCGGGTCAGAGGACAGAACATGATCCAAAATATCCGTTAAGTCATCCTGACCAAAAGCTTCAGGAGGACTGGACCAGCCAAGATATTCAGTGACCCTAGCCATCAGTCTCCTGTAGGACGACTCAGCATGAGCCCCGGGCTCAGGCCTGCCAAATTCCACCTCAGGAGAAGTGTCCAGAAGAGTTCGCCTCAACTCTTTCAATTGACTGTCCCCAGAAAAGTCAGGAGCCACATCAGGCTCAACAGGGCCAAAATCGAAATCGGACCTCTCCTCCTCCTCCTCTTCCTCCTCCTCAGATGTCATCCAGAGGGAGGTAAAATTCCTGCCTCGGGACAGAAGAGGATCTTGAGTCCTTAACAGGCCTCACAGACTTGGAAGTAACCTTCCTTGGAGGATTCACAGTACCAGGCATCTCCAGCAGTAAATTCCGGCCAAAAGGCCCCAAAGGCGTCGAGGGCGCTGAAGGCTTCAGTGCCGACAGCGCCAATGGCTTCAGCGTCGACGAGGGCTGGTGCGAAGGCAAAGCTTCGACGTCCGTATCCGATGGACACGGCACCGACGGAGCAGACGCCAACCTCGAGCCCTTACCAGGTTTCTGTGGTCTCGCTGGGGACGAGTACCGAGACCTGGAAGCATGTCTCTTGCGACCATCCTGAGCCTTGTCCGAACGGAACCTCGAAGTTTCCTGTTGAGTCGCACAGAGGACCCGAGCCCAAAGGCGTGCGAGCCACGGATCGAGACCGTTCCTTGTCGGCTCCTTCTGAAAGCGCGGATGGAACTGTGCCCTGGGATTGGAAAATCACCAGCATCTGCTCCCTGAAGACAGCCCATTCCTCCGGAGTCGAGGACTTAGTTGGACAAGCCACTTTCCTTGCAGCGCCAATCCTCTGAGGAGGACAGATAAGGCAACCGGTGACAGCGCTTCTTGTAATGCTGAGACGAGGACGAATGGCGGGAACCACTCCGAGAGCGAGATCCCCGGGACTCCTTGCAACGCGGAGAGTCGCCCCTCGAATCATCGGTGGACATCCCCTTAGAAGTTTTACGGGACTTACTGGGTTTAGAACCCCTACCTAGACAAAGCTTCCCCTTATGCTCTCGCAAGGCCTTAGCAGTCAGCGACTGGCATTTGGAACAGTCGTCAGTGCCATGACTCTCACCCAGACACCACAAACAAATGCAATGCGGGTCGGTAATCGACATCTTAGACTTGCAGTCCCGGCAAGTCTTGAAGCCAGACTGCAGAGTCGGAGGGGATGAAGAAGACATATTCACGAGGAATACACGAGGCACGCCAAGTCTCCGAAGCAAACACGTTTGCAGAAAAAACGGAACGGAAGCTACGGGCGCCGGACATCCTATTTCTAACATTCGGTGACGTTACACTCGACGGAGGCCTTTGAGGGACATCGACCCGACGTCATCGACACAGAACGCCCCTTTGCCGAAAAAGTTTCCGAAGTACACAGCTGTGGACATTACATGTCAAAGATGTGGAATACATTGGAGGACACACTCCATTCGAATGGCCATGTTGAAAAAGGCACCATTACCATTCTTTGAGCAGCATTCTATGGACCAACAGCCTGTATGACCCGGGCTTGTTGAAGGTAACACGAGCTGTTAAGATCAAGCTCAAGTCAGGAGCAATCTTACAGAGGGTAAAACAATACCCTTTGTCCAGGGTGTAAAGAAGGCATGGTATCAACAGTAAAACAGACAAGTGACCACAGTTCAAGGGTGTTTATTAAACATCAAAAAGGGTTTGATAAACGCCTATCTAATCCTAAATCTAGAGATGTGAGCAAGCTACGACCGTCAAATAACAGTCCTACTGGTGTATTGTCAAAATAAAAGGGTCTATACTAATGAAAACTATTGCCAATCCTTACCTCTAAATAGTGTGGGGAATCATTTTATGAAAAAGAAAGAAGTGTTCAAAATGCTATGACAGGATGTGCAGGCTGTTGGCCTCCCTACCACACGTTTTCAGCACGGACAAGGCAGTTCACTCGAGGGTGGCACAGTCTCTGGCGTCTTTAGCACGAGGATACAGTTCAATCATTAGCATCAGGGCCTTGGGTGCGCCCGCCTCCTTGCTTCTCAAAGTATCTTCACTCAGCGGGCCTGATGCAACCAAATAAACAACAAGATATTTTCCTCTATAGACTTTCACAAGTATTCACTTCGGGTGATTCACTATTCACCCCAGATACCCCTCAGTCGGGCTCAGATCCCTTTTACACAATTAGTCTCCCTCGGCCGGGCTGGGACCAATTTCAATTTACTTCAAGTATCAAAGGTTGAATGTGCATAGGGTTTGGCTTGGCCCGTTGCAGGACCACTTCTATTTCACAATTCCTTTTGTGTTAACATTTATCACCTTTTTGTTGGATACCTAACAGATACTTTCAAATGAGCACCCAGGTGATGCCGGACCACTCTGGCTACGATATCATATCTTAACTGAAAAGTTCAGTCACTCTTCTGTTTCTTTACTTATTTGCGTCACTTGTCACATAGGCTTCATACACTGTTCTCTACAATTTTCATTATACAATGTTGCCGCTTGCAACCTTGGTTTCCACACAGACTGGTCTGGTATCAGTCTCCCCAACTCACCGGCTGTGCTGACTTCACTGGTACTGCTTTATTGTAGGAGCCAAGGACAATACCACAGAGGCAAACAATTCTCCCCACCTTGACTAACGACGCTGAGAGCCCAGGGTACCTCCGACGCAATGCAGGTTTCTTCAGCTTTGATGTTTCCTATTCACAAAGGCTCATGAAAACATACTTTATTTTGGTGAAAAGGTCAAGGGCACTTCCCTCCTTGCACTCCTCTTTGGTCTTGCCCTCTTCCGCCTTTTATTAAACTGCCATCTTGGAACTGCTGATTCCTTGTGCGCTTTGCCTTGATCAGAGTGTGCTTTCGTGCTTCACCTTTTATCCATGTGGGGAAATGTGATGAAAGTACGGTGTGTGTAATGATCAGTAATTGCCTGACCCTGCCTGACCATTGTAACAGGACACGTCAGGTATATGGCTCGGGTGTTAGCTCACTGTGAGAAGAAACGGACTATCTGTGAGAAAGTGTTTGTGTTGGGAAAGATGGTTGGGGGTTGAGTTCCTAAGTAGCCTACCTGGTAGGATTGGGTAAAGGTGTTACAGGGAAGGGGATACCGTGCCTCACCATCTGGTTTCCCACTTCCACTCCCCGAAGACCACCCATCCAGGTGATCCTCCTACACTGGTCCACCCCCAGGAACTGGATCCAAAAGCAATGGCCGTGTCCTGGCCACCTGGATGACAGATCCTCTGGGACTAGCGGGTGAGACACCTTCAGGTATCTCACAAGGGAGACAAAGGAATTTGTGAGACTATCTCTGCATTAGTACAGCAGGGAATTTTGGTACCATCAGAATCACAGTGTAACAACAGTGTACCGGTGACTAAGACGACATGGCATTTTATTCAGGATGTATGTCCTTTGAACAACATTGCGGAGGCAGAATTTCCCCAGTTCCCAGCCCAACGACAATATTATGTAGCATTCCTCCAGAAGCTACTCACTTCACGGTGATAGATTTGAACATACAGATGAACAGCACGATCATCCAGTACGTAGATGACCTATGATTTGTGGCAAGAGCAAGAAGCAATGCAGGGAAGACACTGTACGATTGTTGACTGTTAGCAGAAAAGGGTTACAGGGTAGACAAGGCAAAACTGCAATATTGTCAGAGCGAAGTGTTGTACATCGGACAGATGATATCTCAGGATGGTATAAAAGTAACCCCGGAAAGAGCAGAGGCGATCTTCAGAACGCAACAGCCACGGACTATAAGGGAGATGCAGCAATTTTTAGGCCTCTGTAATTACTTTAGAGCTTTGGTGTTTGGCTATAGCACATACACGAGACCCCTTTTAAGCAGGCTCTGGGACGCTCAGAGGGGGACGGAAACCTGACATGGACACAAGAGATGACTGAAGTATTTGAGGAACTAAAAGGGGCAATATGTACAACCCCAGTGTTAGGGATTCCCGATTATCGTGAGGCGTTCTATTTGTTCTCACACATTTCAATGGAGCGATGACGACTGCGGTGGTCACACAGAAAATGACCTCAGGGCACACACCAAATGCTTATTACAGCGGGCGATTATACCCAGTGATGAGGACACTATCCATGGGAAACAAGCACTGGCTGCATTTGCAGTAGAGAAGTCAACAAGAGTGCCAATGGGGTGCAGTACCAGGTTATACGTCGAGCATGCCTTTTCGTCATTCTTGAAAAGCCCAAGAGCACACTGACCATGCACAGAGCATCAGTATACAAGGTGATTATCTCTAATCCAGCGATAAACGTAGTAAGGTGCAGAATTGTGAACCCATCGACATTTACAGCAGAACCAGTAAAAGGGAGACTATGTACACGACTAGTACCACGTATACAGCATCTTATGACGACATCCCTAGGGTAGGAGACAACGCACTCAAGGGGGGGGGAGAAGTACTCTTTATTGACTGGTCTTCAAGCATAGACCAGATGACAGGAAAAGATACTGGGACGGCAATGGTAAAAATAAAATCTGATTGGAAAGTCAAAGTAGTAGCAAGCGCAAGATTGGCTTCACATTTTTCTGCACAAGAGGCATAACTAGTGGCTCTCATGGCATTAGAAGCGCAAAACGAGGAGGAGATCACTGTGTAATCTCCGCCTACGTGATGTATACATTCAGGACTGTCACATTGGAAGAGCAGGGGCTATCGACGTGCTGACGGTACACCAATACAGCACGCGCCACTTATAGACGCACTACAACTCCCCATCAGCCATAGCAGCCATGAAGTGCCAGGCACACACGAAGGAGGAAGCGGTCTCCCGCAGCAACAAAGCTGCAGACGCAGAAGAGAAGAACGCAGAATATTTTAGAGTTTGATACCCCATCTCACACGCGAATGCACATGCGCAATTTGATATTGAAGGAAGGATATCATTCATTGCCCTTTACAAAAATAATAGAGTTCCAGTTCCAAGGGTGAGCGCCAATAAAGGAGAAAGAATTGGGGATAGGAGAGGGTGCTCAATATCCCCTACAGATGCCCTGTGTAGACGGGAGAGCACAGGAAAGCCGATGATCCCCTATGGCATTGCTGCAGATTGCGCTTATGTAGCTGCACTATTCCACCCACCTTAGTATGTTCTTGCTGCACACATTGGGGAAGACTGTTCTATCCAAATTTGGCGGAAATTGTCACCACTTTTATACAAGTTATTGTGTGATTTGTCAGAAATACAACGCGAGCCACACATTGCACGTAGTGTGAGGAGCAATACTGCACTCTAATAGGCAGTTCCAACATCTCCATGAATATTATGTGGACATAATCCAAGTATGCCAAGGATAGCGCTACATAATAGTGGTTGTATGCCCTTTCTACCGATGGCTCTAAGCTGGACAATGTTCACACCCTGATACCCTGAGTGCAGCAAAACTTATTGTCAGAGAGGTGTTCCCACGATGTGGGTTGTGCGAGGTCCTGCGTTCAGACAATGGACCCCACTTTGTAAACAAAACCTTGGAGAACATCACAACCCTACTCGGAACTACACATAACTACACATACGTTTTCCTGCGCTTATCATACGCAAGCGTACAGGGTTTGAGAACGACTCAATGGCTTGCACAAGGTAAAAATGATCACCAAAATAAAAAACACTAAAGGAGGGATGGCTCCATTGCCTGCCCTTAGCCTTGTCTGCACTGCGCAATCAGACTGGATCCAACCACCATGTAACCCCTCATGAGATGCTGACAGGACGATGCATGCAACTCCCACTTCCTCCTCCCACTAGAGCATTGACAGATGCCTAGAATACCTCTACTGTCCTAGGAGATGAAATGTGCGACTATGTTGCTTCAATGATGGCTAGTGATTCTTCTATCTCTCAACAGCTCCAGTCGTCCCGGCAGGGGAGGTCAAAGAAGGATGAGGAAGATGATGCCCAAGTAACAGACTCTGAACTGCTCAAATAACCCCTACTATATCCGGGGAACCACATTTTCCTGCAGAATTTTACCTGCACCTGGTATAAGCCCTGTTTCGAGGTCCTCTTCGCAGTGGAGTAAGCAACGGACAAGGCTGTGAAGCTTGCTGGCAAAAAGGCATGGGACTATATTGGAAACGTCAAGCCCTGCAGAGGTGAGACCTCCCCGGCCCAGCTCTTAGACGATCGACTGTACGAAGAATCGCAAGGAGAAGAGGCACCACACTGCATGCAGACGAGATCGCAGACTAGAGCTTAGCAAGAGCAACATAAACAGCTAGAATAGGCACACATTTCTTTACACTAGGTATTCATTGTGAAAGTGAACTGATTTGTGGAAAATAATGTGTATACCTAAACACCTCTAAAGATGCACTTCCATAAATGCATCACAACCTCTGAACCAATGATACCGTTTAACGTATTCTTTTATGCTTTCCTTTTTTACATTGCACACACGTATCCAGCCTCGACTCGAGGCAACCCATCAGTTAATCCACTACTCAATAGCACGAAAATTAGGTTCATTTGTGAACAATTTTTTTTTGCAGTACTTGCAATACTACCAGCACAGAGCTTGACGAACATAAAACAGCAATAATAATGTATGCCAAATACTTCTTCAAATGATTTTGTGGACTCTATGGACAACATAAAAGAAATCTAGCAATACAAAACACAGAAGCTGCTGCAAGGTTTATTGTGATGATGTGTTTTGCTTTCTGCTGTCTCTACCGCTTTACCCTCACTGTATTAAAAAGATTGTGTTGTCTGATGCATAGGCTCTGGTACCTGCTAATAGTACCCCTACCCCTGCTATCTTGGGAACCATATCTGGCCAAATGAGTAGCGCTGCCAGGGAAGTAAAAAGAATCCAGCGAAGCGCAGGTACAGCTTTTGAACACATTAACGCATACCTTGCTGATTCGGCCAATGTATCTAAAAATGTGAGTTACAAGCACATGGCCATGGTGGGAAGAGATGTTCTCTGAAAGACACAGGAGACCCCACGCTCTAGGTAAGGGTATTAATATAACACTTAATCACAGAAAGACACCCAGAGGATACAATTTGTAGATAGGTATCAAGGGATTTTATTAAACCCGATACAATTTAGATATATGACTCAAATCATGATTTTAATCTGCACTTAATGGCAACAATTTACATAGCAGGAAAAAACTTTAAGAACACATATGTAATAATAAAATTCATCCTATTCAATCGTTCGTCCATATGTAACCATCAACCATCCAATATATTCATACAAAACTCCAAGGGATACAAAATATATAAAAATCTATAAAAACCATGACATATAATTCATCAATGAAATTGTATATAGAAAGAATGTGAAGTCATTATGCTTGGCCATAAAAGGTGATAAAAATGGCCAGACAGTTGAGATGGGTCACAAGAGTCTTCAAACACGACCTCATCTCAGGTTTCTCTACCGGTTTCAACGTAATACTCTATTATAGTGACGTCTTCTTCAGGAGATACACAAATTTACATTCTAAGGAAAAACAGGAGACATAAGCTCATAGGTCCCCTCTGTATAGATGACAACATGGTACACTAGGTTAAAAACCAAATATACCATCGAAAATCAATATATAAACATGGACAACAGCCTGCTGCTGCCAAGACTGCTACCTAAAGTAATTATCTCTAAGGTAGACCGTGGGTGTCGGATACATAAAGTGCAACCATCATGAATTGGTGTCCAAAAATATAGTGGAATCAGGTCATTGGCAGAAAACACACCACCAATTGTCTAATGGATCGTTGTGGAGTACTAGATGGACTACTCAACCACACTGGTCATGTTAATATCAAATTGCAACAAGAACCCTCCCACAGAAATGGATGCCAAATGGCTCCAGATCACCGATGATAAACTTGACCGTCAAGGGGTTCAATACTATCAAGGAGCAGCAGAAGGTGGTTAGTTTGATGACCCCATAGAATAGATTTTTTTTGGATCTGCTCACAGCTATGGAAGGAGGCGTTTGCACCAAGATCAGCCCCTCATGTTGCACGTGCGTGCCTTCCCACGATGGAGAAAATGTAACACTCACTGAGGCGATCATGCAACTATACGACCTGCATGCTAGGATGGAGGCAGTCACAAACCTGATTAAAGAAGATGGAGACTGGCCGTCATCATACCATCATGGTTGGCTAGCAGACTGAAGGTGCTGATTGCAGCTTAATTATTAGTATTATTCACCTTTTTCGTTATCAGGGTAGCAATAGCTCAATGCAAGAAGACCACAGAAAAGACAATAGGGATGAAAATCGTACTGGACATGGAGACAAAAGCAGATGGAGAAACGCAGACTCTTATATTGCAAGGAAACCTGAAGCAGTGTCCCCGGTTCTCCTTTCCCCCAGATGCACGCAACTATTGGGGGAAATGGGTGTGGTGCAAACCGGATGGAGATTTGCTGCTGTATGACCTGGAGATCAGACAAACTAATTAGACGTGCTGGACTCTTAGGAGGAGTGGCAAAGGTATGGATCCCAAAGCCATACCTGACCAGAGAGAATAGTTTTGGGAGTGTGGTCGACTTGTCGACCAGAGGGGGGATTGAATATGATATGATTGATTATTCATATAGCGCCTATATGCAATGTGTTTCAAAGTTCTTCAAGGCAAGGGAGGTAACAAGCAAAAATACAATGACATTCTTACAGGCCATGTGAAATTAACTCCTAAATATAGGAGGACCTAAACATTGCCCTCGTAGCACCCATCTGCTGACAGAGAAACGAGCGATGTACATCGCTCGTGACCCACTCGTCCCCCTCATCGATGATGTATGATGAAAAATGCTCTTCACTCAGACAGCTATTCAGACCATATCCTGATGTCACAGAAGAAACAAGCATGCAATCTATAGAGCAAGTCAACTGACTGCAACCACAGAGCTGATGACATCACAACTGGCATGACCTAGATGCGTTGGACATGAAGCACATATGCATTCCTGTGTGACAAAGCTATGTAGACATTTTAGCTTATTGCCGATAGACACGACGGATACACTTATGACTCACATAGTTCGAGAACGGACACACGTATACCTTTCTCTAAGCAGAAAACCGCAAGACGCATAAGAATACATATGGACAGTTTGTTGAAGCTCAATGCAACCAACAGGGACAGCCATGCAAGTAAAGATGGACGACATAGGTACGTTCGAGTAAATGGGAGAAGCTTTGAGAAATCTAGACACAGAGAAAGCTGATAGACTGATCCAGCTGAAGCTCACAGAGCGGGCTTCCGGCGCAGTTACCGTGCACCGATAGCCAAGGAGGCGGGGGGAAGGAACGTGACCAGATAAGCAGAAACAATAGGGTGCCTGCAAGAAGCCAAAGCAGAAAATACGACATGCATTAATTACCGTAATAGCATTTCTGAGGATTGTATCTGCTTAGATTCACATGCTGTGTATATGGTCTGACATCCAGTTGTAATCGCGGAGTATTGCATCTTGTCTTTTGGGGACCGAAAGGGGACGTCGGCATAGGCGTGTCTGTAACACTATCCCTATTGTGACGTGTAGTGTACCCAAAATCCCTCACGCGCAGAGGTCCCTCCGATTGTATTTTTTCTCCCATGAGGGAGCACAAGGCTATTATGAGTGAGTACATGAAGAAGAGAGAAGTAGTAAGACGTCTATGTTCCTTCCACCCCGAGCGGGGAGGGTCCCTGTGAATCTAAGCAGATACAATCATCAGAAATGCTATTACGGTAAGTAATGCAGGTCTTCTGATGCTTGTTAATCTGCTTAGAATCACATGCTGTGCATAGACTAGCGAGCAGTACCCAGAGTTGTGACAAGGAACAGTAGAGAAAAGATGTCTTAGTACTGCTTGTCCCACCTGAGAATCAGACCTAGAATGAGTGTCTAGGCAATAGCGTTTTGTAAAGGTGCGTACAGAACTCCAGGTTGCCGCTTTGCAAATGGAATCAAGGGGAACATTTGCAATGAATGCCGTTGATGCCCCAGTGTCCCGAGTAGAATATGCTCTAGGCTTGAAGGGCAGTTCTCTCTTAGCAAGAGTGTAACATAGTGTGATGCATTTGACAATACACCTTGAGATAGCTGATTCAGAGACAGGATCCCCTTCTCTACCAGCTGCCACTAAAACGAAAAATTGGTTTGTTTTCCTCAGTGGTTTAGTTCTTTCTAGGTAGAACCTGACTGCCCTGCGCCCATCTAGTGTGTGTAGGCTTCTTTCGGCCATGCTAGTGGGATTCTGGAAAAAGGTAGGTAGTTCAATTGATTGGTTCATATGGAACTTCGATATGAATTTAGGCGCAAATCTGGGCAGAACTACCTTATCACTGTGGACTGTAACAAAGGGGTCTAGAACAGAAAGTGCCTGTAGTTCGCAAACCCTTCTGATAGAAGTGATAGCCACTAGGAAGGCCGTTTTATAAGTCAGGTCTTTTAGACTTGCTTTAGGCATTGGCTCAAAGGGAGCTCCCATGAGCCTCGTCAAAACCACATTTAGGTCCCACCCAGGAGCCGAGGGAAGGCCTTAATCACCGGTATCTTCGACCACAACACCTTTTGTTGTGATGTGGTGTAGGCTGAAAGGGCAGCCAGATGAACCATTAGGGAATTGAAGACCAACCCAGTGTCTAACAGATGGGTAAGGTACAACACAATGTGTGTGGGTGAGCAATCGATGGGACTGATGCCCTTGGAATTACACCAGATGACAAAAAGTTTCCATTTGCTGGCATAGCAATAACGTGTGTTAGGTTTTCTAGCTTCCCTGAGTATATCCATGCACCTCTGAAGGAGCTGTAGGTGTCCAAATTCTATGACCTCAGGAGCCAGGCTGCTAAGTTCAGAGTTTGTGGGCATGGGTGTAGGGTCCCCCCCCCTGTCCCGAGACAACATGTTGTATGGGCAGGGTAGTTTTACTGGAGGGGAGAGGGACATTTCCATCAGATGAGCGAACCAGGGTTTGCGGGCCCACATGGGGGCCACCAGTATCATGGTAACTGGTTCCTGGTGCATCTTGTGCACTATCATGTTGAGAAGGGGGGTCGGAGGTGGGGGGAAAAGTGTAGACAAATATCCCTGACCATGTTATCCAGAGACCGTTCCCCTTGGAGCGGTTTTGGGGGTACCTGGAGGCATAGTCTTGGCATTGGGCGTTCTCCTGAGTTGCGAACAGGTCGATCTCTGGGAATCCCCATTCTGCGAAGACGTTGGACAGGATGTCTTTGTGCAGACGCCATTCGTATTCTTCGGGCAGCGGAAAATCTCTGCTGAGCACGTCTGCCAGAAGATTGAGTTCCCCTGGAACATGTTGGGACAACAGGGACATCTTGTGTTTGAGAGCCCATATCGAAATGTTTTGGGACCACTTGGATAGCCCTGGAGAGTGAGTGCCCCCTGTTTGTCCAGGTAATACATGGCTGTAGTGCTGTCCGTTAGAATCAGCACCGTATTCGCTTGTAGTTGCATCTGAAAGGCCTTTAATGCCTTGAACACCGCTAATAGCTCCAGTAAATTTATATGATTGGATGCTACTTGAGGGCACCACACTCCATGTGCTGTCTGCTGAAGCAGGTGAGCCCCTCACCCCGTGAGAGATGCATCCGCCGTGAGAGTGGCTTTCACTGCAGGGGTGGTGAAGTTTTTTCCCTGCAAGAGGTTTTCTCTTGACCACCACTGCAGAGAGAGAACGAGGGCTGGCGAGACAACTACCAGATCTTCCCATTGTCCGCTGGACTGACCCCACTGGCTGTTGAGCCACTCTTGCATGGAACGCATGCGCAGTCGCGCGTGGAGAACCAAGTATATGCACGACGCCATCAATCCTAGCAAACGCATGGCTTTGCGCACCGTCACCTCCCGACTGGCTGGCTACATATTGAGGGATCTGAAAAAGCATGTTCTGAACCCTCTCGTTGGAGGGGAAGACTAGGCCATCTTCCGTCCGAATTAGAGCTCCTAGAAATTGTTTTGTTTGACAGGGGACTAGGCTGGATTTCTTCTCGTTGATAGAGAAACCCAAACTGAAGAGAAACCCAAACTGAAGAGAAGATCTACTGTTTTTTTGGGTGTTCGAAAACCATGTGTTGTACGAGTCCCCTGTTATGAGCCAGTCGTCGAGGTAAGGGTAAACTGGGACGGATAGTCTGCGCAGGTGTGCTGCCGCCACTGCCAGGACATTCGTAAACACCCTTGGCGCTGAGGCGATGCCAAAGGGGAGTACCTTGAATTGGTAATGCCTGTCCTCTATCATGAACCTTAGATATTTCCAGTGCGCTGGCAACATCGAAATATGAAAGTATGCATCTTTCATGTCCAATGTTGCCATGTAGTCCCCCTGTTTCAATAGTGGGATCACGCATGGTGAGGTCCTTTTTGGGTACAATGAAGTACACTGAATAAATACCCTCATTTACCTGAAGAATAGGGACAGCTTCTATGGTGTCCTTTCCCAGCAGCGCTTCCACTTCTTAATTCATGATTTCCAGATGGTCCGGTGAAAGACGCCCTGAGCGTGGTGGTCTGAATTGTGGAGGTCGGGCAAATTCCACGCAGTACCCGTGGGCGACCGTCTTTATGACCCACTGGTCTGATGTTATCCCCTCCCATGCCGTGAAAAAAGATGTTAATCGCCCCCCGACCGGGGAAACATGGAAGGGGACCTGGATCTGATGGTCATTTCTGACCGGAGGTTGTGGCTTCTCTAGGATTGGGGCCTCTGCCTTTGCCGCGTCACTGCCCTCTTGAAGGGTAGTATGCCGCGCTTCCTGAAATTTGTCCTGTATTGAAACTCCCCGTGCCATAGCTACTTTGATTTGCACGGGACTGCCCTCGAAAGGACAGCCGGGAGTTACTACCTCTTGGGGGGGGGACAGGGGGGTAAGGTGTTTGTGTGATCTGTTGCAGAGACTTAAGAGTCTCATGCTCTTTTTTGGCTATTTCTAAGGCCTCATCAACCGCTTTCCCGAAGAGGTTAGCTTCTTCAATAGGCTTATTGATGAGTGAGGCCTGAGTTTCGGGTTTAAACCCTGAGGTACGCAGCCAAGCGTGTCTTTTGAGTAGGGTCCCTTGGGCCAGAGACCTGCCTGCTGTTCCAGCCGTGTCCAGAGTGTTCTTTATCACATTCTGGTTCACCTGCCTTCCCTCGGCTACAATAGAGAGTAGTTTAGACTTGGCGGGTTCTGGGACCTCCTGGAGGCCTTCCTGGAGTAGGTTCCACTGAGCATCAACATAACTTGCCAACAGCGTGGTATTATTTGCTATACGCGTAGTGATGCGGCAGCCGAGGTGACTCGTTTGCCTAAGGCATACAGCCTCTTGGATTCCCTGTCCGGGGGTGCCTCCCCAGTGGCAAGCGGTACCCCTGCTCTTTTTTGGGGTGGTATTTACTACCAGCGAATCGGGGATGGCAGCCCTTTAATGTATTGTGGGTCGGAAGGAGACGGGCGAAACTATTTTTCCACTCTTGGGTTCACTGCCCGGGTTTGAGCAGGTGATACCAAGGAGGGAGCCAACCTTCCTCTGGTGGAATTAAGGAGGGGAATGGCTTGGCTAGATGGAGGCTTTTCCTTAATAATATCCTCTACAAAGTCCTGCTCAGGCACAGCCTCTTGAGTAGAGATCTGAAAATGTTCAGCTGCCTTCTTCAACATAGAGTTGAAGGCCATCTGGTCTTCTACAGGCGAGGCCTGACAAGCCGGAGTGGACGGAGGGGAATCCAGACACAATACATCAGTGTCCTGATCTTGATGGGGAAGTGTCCATGGGTCCGTTCCCGCTTGCTGGGTTTCTTCCCAATTGTCTGTGGCACCCGCCTCCTCCTCCTCATAATTCTGTAGAAAGGAAGTTTCTTCCTCTTCATCGTAAATGTCCCTATAGGTGGCCATGTGGACAATGTCTTCCTGCTGGACGGGGACAGAAGGCTGATCTTCCTGATAATGAGAAGTAGATTGAAGGTTAGGCTCTCCACAAGACCTTTTCGGGGAAGGATGATCAGAAAACGGATAACTCTGCAGACGGTCCATACACCCCTCAAATTTTTCCCTTGTCCATTTGGAGGAACCAGGAAGGCCTACGGGTGGAAGAACGTCGTCTTCCGTCCTACGGCGCCGGAAAGTGTCACTTAGGGTGTTGCAAAGAGGCACTCGACTGTCCTCATAAGTATCGTGAGAATCGGGGCCCCATGGCGTATCAAAAGATTTGTCCGCGGCTTGCCTCATGATTTACGGCGGAACCGGGATAAGTCCCACCGCCGCAGAAATTCTCTCGATGCTGTCCTCGATAATCGCAGAATCGGCGTGAAATAATGGTTCTGATGGTCTATCGGTAGGTGTATTGCCTTCCACCGCGTTAGGGGGCCTAGCGGTTGGTTTTTCAACTAGAGGCCTAGTCGGGATTTTTGGGCCTACCACGGCCTTCGGGACCGTCGGATTTCCACGCTTCGACGTGTGAAGCTTTTGGAGTAGCGCCCTTACTAGTTTTTGATTGTCCAGTCGCAAGACGCTGCTGCGGATGCGGGGAAGGCTTTGGATCTGTACGATCCGAGGAAACCGCTGAAAATTTCAACGCCCCTGTTGCCGCTTTCACCTTTTTCGCTGTGGACGTCGAAATAGGCGTAGGGGTTGCGTGCTTAGTGAGCTTGTACGCCCCTGTCGCCGTGTGTTGTCCCTGAAGCGAGACTAGAGTCAGGCCTTAAAGGGTCGGGGACGGGCGTGGCGGACCTAGAAGTGCCAGTCTCAATGTTTGGTCATCTAAAGTTCCCCCGTCACTCTCAGTGGGTGTGGCGGTGGGGGAAGGGGGTTCCGTACGCGGTCCACCGATTTACACAGCGCTACTTAAGGGTTTTAGGCCGAAGGAGTTTGCAGGCTGCACACAGCTTTTTGTCATGATCTAAGGGGAGACAGGCGTTGCACATCCTGTGTTCGTCCTTCCAAGGATATCTGACCCTACACTTAGGGCAGAACCTAAAAGGAGTCCTTTCCATAGCAAAAGGAGAGGTTGACTAGACCAAAAGGGTAAAGAGGGGGAAAGAGGAAAGACATGCCGAAAATATGGCCACCCCGACCCCACTCTCCCTACTGTAAAGGTCGCCCAGAGGGCCCGACCACGTGGAACGTCCGGCCGCCGGATCTTAGGCGCCAAAAACCACCGCCGTAGACGTATTCCCCGCAGTCTTCATCGAAGATGTTCTTGTGACCGAAGTGACTTAACGGGGAATAACCGACAAGTCGGTATAAGATAAACAATGTCTCTTATGTAAGAGCTCTGCTATAGGGCGACCAGTTATCTGGGTGGAAAAAAACAATCAGAGGGACCTTGGCGCGTGAGGGATTTTGGGTACACTACACGTCACGATAGGCATAGTGTTACAGACACGCCTATGCCGACGTCCCCTTTCGGTCCCCGAAAGACAAGATGCAATACTCTGCGGTTACCACTGGATGTCGGACCATATGCATCAAAATCATAATTACAGACAGAAGCGAGCCATTTCGTGGTCTCTACACACATGACCTGAACATGGTGGACAAGGCCTATTCATTTGAGCTAGGTGGAGATTGCTGTTCCCAACAGACTAAATACAGGGAGATACAAATATAGCATAGATGCAAAGACAAATTTCCTGTCTCACGGCACAGGAGATTCGGGAAGGTAACTTATTGGGAACACGGCGCACCTTCGGAATCGTTCCCACTTCCTTGAGTGTTGCACTTGGCCTGGTACCCATCCAAGGCTCCAAAGCTGAGAACACCCTGTCTGTCCAATCCTGAGTCACCTATTCCGATGAGTTTCTACAACGTTGCATGGCCAACCACCTGTCACTAACCTGTAACTCTGTATTTGATACTTTTGGTGGTGGTCTCAGGAGGAGCCACCAGACATGGTTATCCAATGGGTGCACTAACACCTATAGAAAAGTTTATGCAGCTCACCCCAATAGCCTATCCCGCCTCACGTTAGGTTTTTGGGATGTAACCGCATGTTGTGATGTCATTTGTGAACAAAACCAGCCGACAACCGCATAGACACAGAGTGAGCGTGAAAAATGTTACGTTGTTCATGCTGCAATTACGGTCATTTGAACACATAACAAAGACAGTTTAAGTTTGCTCTATGGCTGGGTCTTCCGTTCTTGGTGCAGGTGATTTCCAGGGCCTAGGTCCCCTTGCCTGCACATTAGGAGGCTGCTAATAGTCCCCTGACCACTTTTATAATGTTCTTAGAATGTTTGTTGGTGGACACCAGAAGGGATAAGGGATGGAGATTGAATACATTCTTGCTCTCTGACACAGCTTTTACAGAAGCTATAAGAGAAGAATGTATGCAATATATAAATGAAATAGGGACATATTTCTGGGTTTATTTTGGAAGCTTTGAAGGCCAATATCAGAGGGGAAAATGAGTTACTCCTCACATCTTTAGAAAAATCACAGCTCATGAAGGAGAAAAATGAACATGTTCTCAGAGAGACTGAAGAGAAGAACTACGATGACCCTACAGACAGAGGATGAACGCCAAGCAGAAACTGGATCGACTTAAAAGGCGGAAAGAGGCTCATTTCATGCTCGAGAGTCATATTGGCAGTTTGGGGAGAAGGCGGGTTCTCGACTGGCTAGTAGACTTAAAGGGATTAAAGTAAATAGGAGTATTACAACCATTGTCACAGATGATAATGTGGTCTTGACTAAAAATGCAAGCATTGTGGATGCTTTTGGAGGCTTTTACAAAGTATTATACAATTCTGAGGATTCAGACACTGAAGCCGAACAATTGATTTTATAGAGGGAGTTATGTTGCTGTTATGCAAGACCCCAAACGTTGAGATACTAGACACGTTGCTGACCAAAGTTGTTGAACGCAATGACAAATACACCAATAGAATGCTATAGCACATTTAGTGTCTTATTAAGCACTATCTTTATTGGATATTTACTTAGCAATTAAAACGAGGACAATCAGAATCTATGCAACTTGCCCTAATTACATTAATTCCCAAACCGGGCAAGGATCATAGAAATCGTGCAATCTATAGACCAATCTCTCTGCTCAATGTGGATGTCAAACTATTAGCAAAAATGTACGCCACTAGATGTAGCTCAACAATGCCTCGAATTATTCACCATAAGCAGACTGCTTTTATATATCGATTCAGACAGGATAATATGAGGCAAGTGATAGATGTCATACACCTTAAGAAAAACTTGCCAGAACCATTGATGGCAAAGTGTGGATGCTGAGAAAGCATTTGACTGTGTTAATTGGACATATCGAAATTTCATATGGGGGAAACTCTGCTTTGGCCCTGTTTTCATGCAGTTCCTTCATGCTTTATATGGTAGTGCAAAAGTGCAGGTTCTTGTAAATGGGTCTAAATCTGCTAATTTTGAAATTCAATGAGGAACCAGTAAAGGATGCCTATTATCTCCTTTTTAAAATCTTTATTGAACCCTTGGCAGTGGCAATTAGGACAAATTAAAAACATTCAGGGGATCATGTGTGTCAAATATATGTCTAAAGTCTTTCTGTATGCGGATGATCCGCTTCTGTCCCCCTCAAACCCAGAAGATTCCTTCAACAATGTAATGTACATTTTTCTTCGGTTTGGTAAAATATTTAATTTTCAAAGTGAATAGAACTAAGACGGAAACCTTCCCCATCACTCAAAGTTTCACAAGTTGCGTCCCGGTCACGAGTTTCATTGGGCCAAAGATGGATTCACGCATTTAGGGATCTGTGTCTCACGAGATACTGTGCACATGCTGGAACATAAAGTTTGCATTCAACGTAAGGTAATGGCTTCTGAATGTAAGAGATGGTCATCTCAATATGGCAAAATATTGGTACTATAAAAATGACTACTGCCAGAAATATTATATCTATTCAACATGCTACCTCTGCCTCTCTCACAGACAGTACTTTGGGACATTAGAAAAGTGTTTTATGACTTGTTATGGGGGAATGGATCCCGTTCCAAAATACCAATGTCTATCCTTTTGTGATCAGTGTATTGGGGGTGAGGGAGTCAAGGGGGTTTGGTTGGCCTGATGTAATGAAGTATCGTGCTGCCTTCTCCCTTTGTAGCCATCATTACTGGATCAATAATGCCTACGCAAACACCCCTGTGTGGGCAAGTATACAGAGGGGCTCAGTTCTGCAGACACCATTAGATTGACTACTTACAATGAACAATAATCTCAGAATAGAGAATACTCATCCTAGAGTATGACATTTGATTGCAGAGTAGAAATATGCAAACCGAATTACTGACACCAATTTATTATTATCTCAAGAATCGTGCATGTGGAATAACCAAGCAATTACATACAATAAAAGGCTGCAGTGGCGCTCTTAGCAGAGTGCATATATTTGGAAACTAAAGCATATCCTTAATGGTATTGCAATGGTAGACTTCGGCTTTCTAAGATTAAAATATAAACTGCATGCTGTGGAAATATCAATGTTCAACATATTGTAGAAAATAATCACATCCATCCTATCTCCTGTTCTTTCTCGGTGTCAGCAAAGAACTGTTCTTTCTTGGTGTCTAATTTACAGGCAACTTTCTGATGCTCCAGAACCACCTATATATAGATCTGAGCGGATAACTTGGGATTCAGAGATGAAAGTTTCAACCAATCTCTGACTCCGACTGGTTGCTGAAAAAAAAAAAAAGAATTAGACCTGGATTTACGCTACACCTAGCTGAGATTCATCCATTACCTGTACTGGTCACCATGGTAGAAGAGGCGTGTTAACTTCTACAAATCGTACTCTAACTGGTCTTGTTAAAAGAAAAGAGGTTGGTTCAAATACACATGTTGTGGAGTTGTGAGAAGGTCTGCCAATATTAGGACAAGGTTCTTTCTCGAATGGAGTTGGTAGTCCAATCTACCTTCCCACATACGCTGTTCCGCATACGGTGTCTTTTTGCGGGTGATTTAATATTCTCCACTGGAAATATAAAGCCAAGAAACAGATTCCTAAGAAGTGGAAAAGTAGTGGGAAGCCCCAGCTTGAAGATTGGATCCAATGTATGTTGTTGTCAGCCATAGAAAAAGTATATTACGCGAAAAGAGAGCTGATCAAAGAATATCAATTGATATGGGACTTCTACAATGCCTTGTATGCCTGAGTGTTTTGGTAACTATATAATCAATATATGATTCAGGAATGAACGATTTGGCTCAACCCTATTTTCCCTCCTTTCCCTCAACGTGTGTTTTTGGTCTTGTTACCCTTGTGGGTTTTCTAACCCTTACAATTATTTGTTTTATTTTTTCAGTATGTATGGGGGTGGAGGGTGGAAAGAATTTTACCTTAATTATGCTAAATAGGTTTGGATATATATATTGGGCTAATTATTGACTTCACTGCTGTTTCAATGATTTTCTCTCACATTAGCGCTTTTGTTGTCTTGTATTGGAATAATGCTGTATTTAGGTGCCGCGTGTACTTGTTTGAAATATCAATACAAAAAATAAATAAATAAAAAGTAGGTAAAGCACAAACGTACTTTAAACTGTAATACACTAGAGAACAATTTTAGAAGCAAATCAAATGAAATCCTACTGCCTCCGATCATATAGGAATGACTGGTGAACAGATGATATAATAAATACATGGTCATTACTGCAAATAGGAGTGTGCTGCTGTGAAAGATAAATGGTGGCACGATAGTTGTACGTCGAACAAGGAGAAACAAATGCTAGCATGTGCACTCTCTCAAAAAAGAAATACCAAATGGTTTTGGCTTTTCTATGGACAGACATGTTGCCTTTATTCATAAAGGTTTAAAATTAAAATGTTTACATAATATATTTACAATGTCATGTAAATCAACTCAAAAGTAATAATCTCTTACTACTAGTTGTTATAAAACTTGCTAGAAGAATTTCTTTTTAAATCACCTAACATACACTGGATAATCTAAGCAACATGCAAATATATTGTATTCTGAGAGAGAGAGAGACATCAATTTGAAAGAAGTGTTCTGAACATTTCAAAGGGGTAGTTACCTCAAAAATTGTTTTTTTTTTTTAAAAAAGAGTGCTATATATATATATTTTATTCAGTAAAAAAACTTTGTTAAAGGGACATTATGGTTCCAAGTAAAACCGGAAAACCCCTGAAATTCTGCAGTTATGGTAAGCTAAGCAACCATAACTCGCGCCACCACCGTGCACTGCTAAGACGAACACCCAGGACATCAAAGATGACATCACAAATGTCATTGATGACATCACTGATAACATCACATGTCTAGCTCCCTCTTCTTTTGTTAACTGACATATCTAAGCCAGGTGGCTTTCTTCACCGTCAGTCAGGAATTAAAGTAAAAAGTACTATATTTGTAGACCTTACCCTTCTCATATGTTCTTACAATACTTTCCTTAGGGTACAGTTACATCATATGATACATATACATAGGAAAAGAAGGAATCCTGAAACACAAGAATCTTTTCTGTGCATGAAGTTAATTAGTTCGGTTATGAACACTTTCTGGTAATACTGCAGTTTTTTTTTGCTTACTTTACATTCCCTGTATATGCTTCTATTTGTATGCATTGTGGTCTCTATGTTTTGTGTACAATAGTACAATTATGCAGTAAGGGAAGCATTCGTAGGTACTTACGGTTCACAGTATGCAAAATTCTGTAATGGAAGCATTTATCATTTTACTATCCAACATGGGAAGATTTTGAATATTGCACCTCTATGGCGCATGCTGCAGACAATGCCTATGTTTCTTCATGAGTTAGTTCATGTACTGAAAGAACTCAGTAATGCAATGGAATTTATAGCAATGCATTGCTTAATGAACTATTTGGCATATGATAGTTCTTCAATGATCTCTGATACTTTTCTGCCAATATTATAATGACAATCCCTTGTGGAGGCTGTGCATGAAAACTAAATGCACATGTGATGTCATCAGTGATAACGTCCCTTTAACAAAGTTTTTTTACTGAATTTCATAGGTTTTTAAATAGCGCAACTTAACCATAACCTCTTATTTTACTGAATATACATATTCATAGTGTGAATTTGATAGAGGTTTACTAGGACTCCCTTACTTTATATACATGTAACATAGAACATAAAACATACTGAACTGTCTGCTAATGATTTTGATGTCCGCGGACTGTGCGCATGTCCACAAACGGATGCCGACAACATCAACACTACCCAAACACTCAGGGGGTATCTTAAATTGTTCTATCATGCCATATAAACACTGCACAAGTTGAAAAAGCAGCACATAAACACAGTATATGTAATAATAAATAAGAAGTGGAACCTGTATATCTAACACATCAACCATCCATTTAAATACCATATGTACTAAAAATGGAATATACCAAAACAAAAAAGGATATGCCTCCAACATAATTACCTCACAGAAACTGCACAGCTAGGAGCAACAGTAGACCTACACAACAGTAAGAATACAACTTACCAGAAACTAGTAAACAAACTTTCTTATATATTTCTAAAGTTTTTGTATTAGGTAAACTAAAATTAATATATTTTTGTTTTTTTACACAGAAATGTCCAGTACTTTGGAATGGCTTGAGGAAAATTTCCCATGTGAGGAAATGTCTGAAGACAGTAATACTAATGGTAGACACTTCTCTTTATAAGCAAATTAAAAATCATTACTGTATGTGCACTTAACATATATATATTTTTTAACAGACCATACAAACATTGAAAATAATACACCAAAAGACACATTGGAAAATACTCTGCAGCGCATGGAACAACAAATGGACATGCTCATGGAAAATGTCAATATATTGAAACATTTTGGGGAGGAGCACATAAAAGAAAAAAGTAAATACCATTGTCCCACATGTACCTGTTCCCCCCTCTCCATGTCCCAGTCAACTATCCCCAAACCCTCAACACCAAGAAAAACGTTTTGATGAGACTTCCATCCCTTCATCCCCTCCCATCCATCCTCTCCAAACCCCTCATTCCCCTGTATTTCTATCAGTTTCTGCTTACCCCTCTTTCATAAATTGTGTATCTGAATATAAT
This sequence comes from Ambystoma mexicanum, assembly GCF_040938575.1. NCBI lineage: Eukaryota > Metazoa > Chordata > Amphibia > Caudata > Ambystomatidae > Ambystoma > Ambystoma mexicanum. The sequence goes on along the minus strand of NC_090941.1, from coordinate 472,321,982 downwards.
AAAAAAAATATTGTGTGTCTTTTAATTCAATCCTTTGTGTCTTATTTCTTTTTAAAACTCAGTTGGGGAGTCCACAGACAGCACTCCTGTCCGGGATGTCTGTAAATGAACAAAATGGGGGTGTCCCAAGGACACTATACCTGTCCGTACAGTCTGCAGAACATCTAGGCACATGCGTACCACACCCGTAAGTCCTGCAAACATCGCGCCTGTCCGTAACTGTCCGTCTCACTTGTGTCGCACTTTTACTTAGTTTGAGGACCCGAACACTGTCCGTACAACACCCGCGTGCATGCGCACGACCGTTCCCATGCATTTGGTGTCCTGCAGACACCTGTTCCCTTTGCCGACGTGTTCCCGACATCATCATGTGAACGCACCCACGCTGAGCGTGTGTCCCAATTTGCGGACACTGTCCGGTTCCCCAACATCTTAAAATAACTTTTTCAGACAATCCAAATTATTTTACAGTAAAATTTCACCATTGCACATGTCCCAGACAATGACCATGGCTTTCCACATACTTTTTGGAACTTTTTGAACCTTTTTGGGGTGTTTGATCTGTCCGCAAAGCGCACCCATCCACCCCTATAAAAGCCCACACCCCAGAGCTGATCTTCATTGTACTTCTGGCCATTGCAGATTGACTTTTGCTGCCTTTGCTGCTCTTGCTGAGATTCTCTCATCAACCCTGATGGCATCCATGGCTGCTGTTGCTACATCTGCCTCAGCACCACCCCCAAACCCTCCACCACCACCTCCCCAAGGGCCTGCAGAGGGGAACAGGCCTGAGGATGTAGAGAACGAGGATGAAGAGGATGAGGTAGAGGAACTCCCTACTACCAGCACTCGCCGGGATTCTTGGGTGTGGCGGTTGTTTACCATTCATGGTAACGTACCAAAAGCATGTGCAAACAAGGTCACCTGCAAACAGTGCAAAATGGTGCTGAGTCGTGGGAGACGTGGTTCGTACAGCTTTGGTATGACATCCATAAAGCGACACCTAACGTCGTTCCACGGTGGGGTCATCCAATCAACCTAGTAGGTTGAGTTCCTCTACCACATCCTCCGTATCCGCTCCTCTCACCACAAGAGACACTCCTGTGGGAGAGTGCATCCCTCCAGCTGCCTCCCAGGCCATTCACGATGCTGTTGACCCTCATCTTTCGAGGGTCACAATATTGTGTATGTACTGCGACGCAGTACTCTGCAGGGGGAAGAGTCTTCCAAGTGCTTTTGAGACTACAGTCACAGAGCACCAGAAGACCTGCTACCTACTCAAGTAAGGCCCACCCTACATCTTCCTCTCTCCACCTGCCCTTTCTTATCCCCGTGGTTGGTGTCCCTTCATTACCCTCCTTTCCCCTCCTCTCCTAGTGTGTCGTGTGTAAAAAACCAAAAAATATATTAAAGCAAAAATCCCCAAAAAAAGGCTCTTTTCAGAGCTGCCTTTCACAGTTTAAAAATAGAAGTGGCAAATAAACAGTGCAGGGCCCTGTGCATTTTTTGGAAGTCCGCGGACAGTCCTAGGACATATCAAGTTTTAGGGTGCTGCCCTAGCAAAACCAATGCAGTTTTCTCTGGGAGGAAGTGGTGGCTCTGAAAAGAGCCTTTTGGTGGTGGTTTTGTGTGTTTGAAAAACTTGAAATCGTCAACATCTACTGCTAAATAGATGACTAATTCCAAAAAAGGTTGCAATGTATTTTGTACATTTCTCAGAAAAATCTGATTGCCAGCATAAGTAAGATGGACTCCCTCTCTGCGAAAAATGTATGTGCTATGAAACATAATATTTTCATTGTGAAAAGAGGTCATGCTCTCTTAGAAAGGCACAAACAGCCTTATTGACATTGCGCCTCGCTTTCTCCATTTGTGGACCAAATGAAGAAGAACGCAGCCACATTTGTCTTTGCACAATATGAGAAAAAAATTCCTTGGGAATTTGGAAACATGTCCATGACCTTCCCAAGTCCTCCTTTCATTGCAAATTGCAAAGAAATTCCAGACACATGTCCTAAACTGTTCCCTCCACAATGAATTATAATTATGTCTGGATGATGCTCGGTCTCTAAAGTAGCACAGAGAGGTACCAAGTACAGCCACTTCATTCCACGCAATCCATGCCAGTGCACTTCCACATGAGGGAATCCAAGATCTGCAGCTACTCCACAGTGTTCTGCATGCACCTCCAACCAATGTATCGATGAATCTCCCAAAATCCAGATAATCTGTTTTCGGAAACACACAGCCATAGCCATCTGTTCTTCTCTCAGGAAAAAAGACGTTCTGACAAACTCTCTCCTTACACAACACACCCAGTAATGTTTACTGACCAATCCCTGGCTCTGTTCATTCTCATTTGCATGACTCTCCACCCCAAAACCCCTGTATGTAATACGCGGTGTCCGTGGACTACCGCCATGTCCGCGGACATATTGAAAATCTGAGCAAGGTGAATGTAAATTTAAATACTGTGCCCCAATTCCCCTTTGAGGTTGGCTCTGAAAAGAGCCTTTTTGTTTTTGTTGCCGATGCTTGACAGACACCTGTTATTTTGTATTTTGGGGATGGGGGGGGTTTCTTACTTTACTACTAAAATCTTCACATAACCTCCTCCAAAGCAAACCTTATATTCCAAAACAGCATAGCATTTCCCAAAAAAGATGAGGAAATGCCATCTTCTTTAAGATAAACAGCATCACTGGAATCAATATTCTCATTTTTACAGAAAAACATACCAGCGCCAAGCATGAAAGCACACATGCCTCGGTTGATTGCACACCTACCAATGTTTTGCTGAGGACAAAAAACAGAACTATTGTCCCATACTGCCCTAGGTAGTAATCCAGAAAAAATTACTTTGGTATTTGGAAGGATGTTCATTACTGCTTGAACCAAGTGTTCCAAATCTGCCAACAAAGTAGCGGCACTGACGTAGCCCAAATGGAAAGCACCATAGTGCAAAACTACCAGATGCGGACTGTTCATCCTGTCCATATCTTCACAAACTTGTACAATTCCCAGTACATTGCAATCAGGCACAGTGCTCCACACCACCTCCACTCCTTAACATCAAAATTGTTTGCCACATGCCTGCATTGAGCATACTGCTGTAAACCATGCACAAACATATCTCCAAGCACCAACACCCCGACTTTCTCCACCTCTGCCATCTTCACTACACAGTCTCTTTCAACACAAATCCACAACCTCAACATCTGATTGGCTGATCCCTACAGTCCCCTTTCCATGCTGGATTTGCTGTAAAAACCTGGATGTGGCATGCCCTATCCGCGAAGCGCGTAACTCTTTGCCAGCCATTCTACCCTTTCCACATCACTCTCAGTGCCATTCCCTCATTGGACACAGCTAAGCAGTCACACAACAATCCACCAATCACATCCAAGACCTCTACATCTAACTCCATCATCAGAGTTCAGCACTTCAAATGTACTGTTGATCACTCGAAGTACAAGTCTCATATCATTGTAAAGCACCTACTACATAAAATACTCTACAAGTCTCCAAGATTTCTACTTACAGCTGCATGCATATCCACATGCATGGATACAAATTACAGGTATGCATATTTTATTCACATTACATGTACAACTCTTATGAATGCATATAAACAGAGTAATACCACTAAACCTGCATAATCTATAAAGTGAACTTATTGCAATGTTCCCCATCTACTATAATCAACCGTCACTTCGAAACCAGTCTGCTATCTACAACACAGCTTTAAAAAACCAAGTCAATTTCATACACTTAAAATTCTACTAATTTGCAAACCATGTTGAACTAACATATTGTAAATAAAATATAAAGGCTGCACATAGTCAAATGAAATGCATGCATACACTATGTTCAGATATCAAACAAGAATACTACTACAAAAACATAAAAATCAAAGTCTACATTAACATCAGTGCTATAAACACACAAAATTACTAGCTTCTTTCTTTTACAATTGCAGTGAAGACCACTCTCCTGAAAAGCAGCAGCATCTGAACTACAAACATATCCGAAGAAACCTGCACATTCCAAAAAAAAGAGCAAGTGCAATACTACCTTAATATTCTTACTGTTACTCAAACACACTTTGTAGTTCATTCATGTAATTTGCGCACCAGAAAAACAGATTTCTGAACCATTCTACCCACAAATCCCCATTTATTAAACAGGTAGTAGCAGGCAGAATGGCACACAAATCCATTTTTCGGAACACAAATAACATAACTCAACCCCTAGAATGTTAGTACTACAAAACAAAGAAAGGTTTTAATTTTATACCATTAGATTTACTATTAGTGCTTCTCCTCACCACTAGCTCAGTTTCTACTGTCATCTGAACCACAGTATAGTAACACACAAATAGAAGAATAGCCTTCCCTAATAATTGTAGCTGCCCTATGCACAATCACACACCACCACATACATCTTTACCATCATACTCAGACACTCATGCACACAGCACACATACATTGCAGAACGGCCCAACCCATACCTTTTTTTTTTTTAACAGACCCCAAAGAATGCCTTTCAAAAAGCAAGTCCGTAGAAAGCAACGCAGAAATAGAGCAATAAGTGTCCAAAATAAGCATCCATCTCTAGCAGAGTTTGTACAAAAAGTTCAAACAAAACAGCTAATACAGTCATTTAGCGAAACAAAACAAGCTTCCAGTACAGAAACCTTGCCTCCTCTATCAAAATGTAAAACGAAACAGAAAATGATTAACAAGAATTCAGCTAACACTACTGCTAAAACCGCTCCTATAAATCTTGATATACTAGCAAGTAACCATTCCAAAAAAAGTATTTTAGCAAAAATGTTCCGCCACAGAGTCCTTCAGAATCTTATAAAAACAGGAGACATATCATACACAACCCTTAAAATCTACTATAGAAAATTTATCTTAGAAGCTAGACAGTGCAATCCTTCTCAAAAGAAAGTTATTTATTTTAGTGTTAAACAGAATGAAACCACTAACAAAACTAACTACTAAATTACAAAAAAAAGACTTCTCAATAAACAGAATGTCAACAAAAATAACTTCTTAAATATCTGTGGATGTGAATGGAGTCACACCAAGAGCACAGAACCATATTTTAATGAAGAAGCATACACACAAAACCAAACAAAAATAATTGCCATACATAGCAGTGGACAAGGTTATGAAAACGTATTAATACCATAATGCAACAAGAAATACTGCTTACAGAAATATCCCCAGAAAACTCTGAATTAGCTCTCAATTCGACTGAACCAGAACGTCCAGTATACAAATGGCCATGAACGTCAATGTGCAACATTCCCAAAAAAATCTTCCAAATCTTTACGCCAGTTCCTCAATCAGTAGATGAAAGGCAAAGACTATCAAAATGAACGTGCTGTAAAATATGGATACCTGTCCAGTGCGCAAAAACAAAGGACTACAAGGACATTCATTAGCCTGCATTTCAGGACCTATTTGCAAAAGCACCTTCCATCATATCAAAATTATATCAACACATCATTCAAGTATAAAATCTAGTCTATAAACTGTACTAAGCTAAATGTCCGGCTTTAGCACTAGCCAATTTAAATAATCTTCTACATGGTACAGCCAAAGACCTACTCGAAGAAATCGAGCATATCCAGAAAAGATATTTTGGAAGTGAAAGCCACTTACAAAATGCAATAGCTTTACAACAGACTAGCAACAATTCTATATATGGCAACCTTCTACTACACACATACAAAAAAGAAATACTAAAATTTAAAAGTACATCTGCTGAAGTACCAAACCATGTGTGCGTGTGTTGCCGCAGAACTTTTTATAAAAGTAACACAAAAACTGCAGATGTAACATACAAAATAGAAGACAATGAAGATTGCAAATGGTTTGAATTAGCTCTCTGCCTTTTAGCAGAAAACAAATATGAAATAACTGACCCCTTAATACTTTGCAGTTACTGCACTACAAAACAACCAAACTCCTTCACGTGCCATCACAAATAACTTGGAATTATTCCCACTACCAAAACCCCTGCAACAACTCAATTTATATGAGAGCATCATAATTCAACCAGCGCACCCATTTCAAGCAATAATACGCCCGCAACCAAAAACAGCAAAATTACCTCCCTCTGAATTGGTGAAAGGCATTTGTGGCAAAGTAGTTTATTTACCATTAGATCTGAAAGAAAATGTGCACACTCTGAGTGCAACGTCCAATAGAGCAATCTTTAATTGTCTTAGTAAATGGTGTACCTACAAAAGACAAAGAAAATTGGCAACAACTCGTAGGCTTACATAAAGTTAGACAAGCCTTGCAATATCTAAAAGACAATAATGAATACTACAAAGAAATAAATATTGAAGAAAACGTAAAGGAATCAAATAATTCAAGAGTCACCAGAAACTGGTCAATTTGAACTTCTAGATCCTGCTACAGTATCCAATATTTTAGACGATTATACAATTCATCCATTACACTCTAATGACACCATAGAAGATGCACCAGAAATGTACCAAATGCGACAAACCAAAGGATCACCAATCAGCATATGGGAAAAAAGTATAGAAGCACTTGCTTTTCCTCTACTCTTTCCTACTGGCAAAGGAGGAAGGTACGATGATAGACCTATTCAGATAACCGCATCAGAATACCACTCGTTACAAATGTATTCTGAAGATCCACATTTTGTCTAAATCTGGGAATACATATTCCAGCTACTCTTTGAAAGTGAACTAGCAACTCTATGTTACGGAGTTGCAAACACATTGAAATCAGGAACCCACTTTAAAAATATGTCAGCTATGCAATTAATACAAAAAGTGCAAGAAAAAGATGAGGTTTTACAATCAAGCATTACAAATCTGTTAGCAAGCATGCGCGGTACGATAGAGTACTGGTTCCGACGTCACGGAGATGTACGTTGTATGATAAGAAACCTTGGCCCACCCACTTAGTTTGTTACATTAAGTTGTGCAGAATATGCATGGGAAGATTTACATGATTTCCTACGCATATCAAACAAAAACAAACCAAACAATAGATATACTAACACATGGAGAACTCTAGACCATCATCGTTTCATTGCTATGCTACACTTTGATTTGCAATAAAACTGTCCCTGCCCTCGGAGAAGTGCAACACTTCTTTTGGAGAAAACAATACCAAGCCAGAGGAGCACCACATATCCACATGCTTTTATGGATTAAAGATGCTCCTAAATTTGGTCAAGACAGTGATGCCACTGTTTTACAGTTTATCGAATAATATGTCAATTGTGAAATTCCATCGGAAGCAGCAAATGGTGATCTTCATGCACAAATTGTACAATTTCAAAGACACAAATGTGGCAAATATTGTCGCTGCAAATGCAAAAACAAAGGGGAAAAACTACACCAAATTCCGCTTTGGTTTCCCTAGACCAGTTACAGAAACAGGTGAAGTGAACAACTTCATGTCTTCAGTTGGACATAGTGTTAAAGGTAAATCACCTAAGAACATATATTACATAAAAAGAACAGAATAAGCAAAATATATCAATGATTACAATGCAATCATTGCCCTCTTATGGAATGCAAACATAGATGTGCAGTACATTGCAGACAATTCCACTGCAGTTGCACGATATGTTACAGCTTACATAACAAAAGCAGAAAAAAAACAGAGCTTCAAGACCTCTGGAATGACCTATCATCGGACAAAACACTATCTCAGAAATTGTACAGGCATAAAAATGCTCTCAGAGAGAATGTGGCTCCTATGAAGCTGCAGATCGTTTAACCGGTACTGCTTTATATGGAAAATCTGAAAATATAGTATGGCTAAGTCTTGGTCCTGCTAAATCTAGAAAAAGAGTTCTCAAATCATAAAACGACATAGAAACAATTGCCAAAAATGATCCCAACAGCCAAGACATTTTAAAAAATAATTTACTAGACACATACTACCCAAACTGGAGTACCACTTTGGAAACCATGTGTCTATACCACATAGCCCAAAACTTCACATACAAAAATAATATAAAAACCAATGAAAAAAAAGGTAGATAGAGTAACAAATTGTGAAGGCAGCTTAGTGAAACTTAGCAAACGAAGCTTAATTAATCATATCAAGTTGTCATTAAAAACTCCAACATAAAGAACTATATCACATGTCCCTGTTACAACTTTTTAAACCATGGAGAAAAGAAGAAGAGATACTAGAAAACTATGACTCCTATGAAGATGCTTTCAAAGCAAATGCAAGCACTATCACCGATGTAAACTTTACACAGTACAAAACAATGTTGCACAATGAACAGCAACATGATGAACAGCAACACGAAGAAGAACTCCAGGCCCAACTAGATAAGGACACTCCCGACAGTAGTCAACCTTCTGTAACAGGAAGCCAAGAACCACTGGGACAGCCACGAATAGCAAATCAGGCAGAATTAGCTATGACAGAAGTAGAGAACACCATGTGTCACTATGAAGAAGATACAGAGGACTAAACTGTACTACAATCAAAATTGAACAAACAGCAGCGTACCATTTTTCAAGAAGTAAGAAAACAAATTGCACATGGTGTACAACATGAAAATAAAGAATGTACCTGCCAAAATTACAAACCTATACTACTATACATCAGTGGTGCAGCTGGCAAAACATTCTTAATCAAAATCATCAGCAAGTTCCTTCAACAATTGACAAACAACAAACTGTCAGCTGTTATAACTGCCCCCACAGGTTTAGCACCCTACAACATAGGCGGTGTCACTTTACACCGATTACCACTCCTTCCAGTAGAACACCAAAACAAATTAGAATATTACAAACTTTCTACAGAAGCTGCAATGGAACTACGCAGAGTGTTATAACAAATGAAAATGCTACTAATAGATGAAGTGAGCATGGTCTCCAACCTAATGTTGGCTTTGATTCACCTCAGATTGCAAGAAGTACTTAAAAACAAACTACGAAGAGCTCTTTGGAGGAAAACACATTGTTTTTGGAGATCTTCTTCAATTGACACCAGTGAAAGGTGAACCTATTTTTAAAACCTTAGGCCACAAACTCTGCCTTAAAACTGTTGGCAGCATAGGAAATGTCAACCTTTAGCAACATTTCCAATACAGAGAATTAACAGAAAACACGCGCCAGTCAGCAGACCTCACTCACGCCAACATTTTAAAAAGTATTAGAGTTGGTGTACTATCCCAAGAAGCACAAGCAATATTAAAAACCCGACACATCCATAAACTTTATGGCCATAACTCATGTGCTACTGATGTCATGGAACAATTAGCACACAAAAATGTCAATTGTATGTCCTTAATGCCAACTCTTGCAAGCTGTTCCAAATTCAATGAAACCATGTTGAAAAAAGAAATGCAACCAATAATTGAAATTTGCTCCACAGACAAAACTGGATGTACATGGTATGACACTATCCATGTGTCAACAAGCCACAACAAGACTAAATACCTCAGAAAACTATCTCCAACACAGCTGGTTTGGAGAAAATATTAAAATTGTCCTTAAACTGTAGAGTAATGCTTAAACGTAACCTTGACGTGGAGCAAGGACTAGTTAATGGAGCACTGGGTACAGTGGTTGGCTTTCAAACATACCCACGTGGTGACAACATTCAGTTTGCCAATATTCTCTTTCACAAACTTTCAGAAGTAAAAAGGATAGGGCGCTCAACAGCTCGATTCCTTCTTTTCAAAGACATGTATGTACGCAGAGAACTATTTTCTCTAACTCTAGCAGAGGCAGTCACCATTCACAAATCACAAGGTCTTACCCTAGATAAAGCATTGATAGATATTGGGAACACAGTCTTTAAAGAAGGCATGAGCTACGTAGCACTATCACGCTTATGTACACTTGACGGTCTATTTCTAATCAACTTTGATGCAAGTAAAGTAAACGCTGATATTCCTTGCATTTTAGAATAAAATAGACTACGTTCACTATACACCCCCCCATCTAAAAACATACCCTGTTCCACAAAAAGGAAAACTTTGTAAAAGAAAACTAATTCAAACAGAAATGCAACAGGATCTCACTGCAAATCATCCAAAGAGAGTAAAAGAATCTAATACTTCATCAATTACCACAACCAAAGAAGAATCTATTACTCAGAGTAACTCAGGTACTACTTCAAAGAAGCAACACTCTGAAAAAATGACTTGGACACAGAACTATCTGGTCCATTCAAAATTTCAAATATAACTGGTGTAAATTGCTAGGCAAATGTAGCAATCAATATTCTATTTCAATTGCCACCACCAATTGTTGACAACATTTACTTACACAGTACAGACCAATTGTGTTTGCAAATGTTAGTCCTTCATAGAAACGCAACAAGCAATCCTGACAACACATATAGTGTTCATGGAATAAGACAAGAATTGGACTACTGTGCTGGAATGGTGAAATTCACTATAAACTCGCAAGAAGATCCACAAGAATTTCTAATGTACTTACTACAAGTACTGGAAAACAAAAACATACCTATAAATGAAATCTTCCAGGTTTCATACATGTGGAAGCATACATGCACTCTCTGCAACAATGTGGCACAGGAACAAATCCCTAATGAGCGCTTTGTGTATGTATCCCTACCGAATTGTGAATCTGTTCCATTTCAGCAACTTGTACAAAATGTAAACCATGGTAGAGTATGTACTACCTGCAATTCAGATAATCGCTCCACCTTACTAATACAAACACATAGTAAATACGTAATACTAATGCTTCTACGTTACAATGCAGATGGTACCAAAAACAACTGCAAGCTGACTGGATTCATGCATGGTCAAGTATCACTTGGTAAGAAAACCTTTACAATAGGTATAATCTACCATGCAGGAGCAACAACCAATGCAGGTTACTACACTGCATATATAAAAAAGAAATGTGGATGGTTTGAATGTAATGATAGTACCATTACTCCAAAGCAGAGATTACCAGCACATCTTACAAATGCTTAATCGTCTTAAAATCAAAATTTAATAACTAATCTGTACTTAAACATTAACAAAACTTCAATTAGAAAAACAGTTAGAATACGCCAACAGGTATCTAACTGCTCCAAGATTTATCAACAAATAAACCAATACCACCAATAACTAATCTGTGCATAAACATTAATACAACTTCAATTAAAAAACTATAAACAGTTCGAATATGCCAACAGGTATCCAACTGCCCCAAGATTTTGCAACAACCAAACAGATAAATCAATATCACTAAATTATAACAAGAAATAAACAGTTAGAATACGCCAACATGTATGTAACTGCTCCAGAAATCTGCACCAACCCAACAGATAGATCAGCAACTGAGAATATAAATAAAAAACTATAACCAGTTAAAATTCAACAGGTAACAATCTGCAACAAGCCAACAGATCGAACACTAGCCAGAATCAACAAGTGAACACTGAAAACAAATAGACTGTAGCAAAGTATTTTTTTAATCCAACATGGATTTCTTTTCCCACAGACCCAATGATTTAAAAAGCAAACACAGAAACTGAGCAAATTGCACAGTACACTGGTTTGTAAACTACTAAATATGAGGGTAGAAAAAAAGCTGAAATGTCTATTTTGCAATATAATAAGTCTTTATAAAAGACCTACACCAACATGATCTTTTTTTATCACAGAAATATCTGCTCCAGTTACCCAACTCATGAAAAAAATATATCCAATCACAGAAAATCAAACAGTAAGTATATTCTAATAGAACGCATAAATACTGCTGCATAACAGAACCATTGAAGCAAACATGTAACCATACACCACAATACAAAATGTTTACTTCCATGGATATGCTATACTGCAAACTCTACAATCTTAATGACATGACGTAGCCAAAACGTCACATACAAACTATACAAAATCAAACAGTAGACAAACTGTACATTTGCAAATATTTGATAGATATTTGATTCTATGGGTGTGATCTATGGGAGTGATATGCTGCAGTGGTTGTGGCCAGGGCCTCGAGTCTTGGGTGCATGGCCTTGGATAATCTTTGGCAAATGAGCCTCAAGTCAGGATTTTTAATCACTAGGAGGCATCCATTTTGTGAAATGAACAAGCCTCCTGTGTTTATGTTACCAACAAATGACCTATAACCTGCTTCCGCCTGTACTCTGCACTACTACTATCACTATTTGTCATTGACTGTACCTATTGATTGCAACATGCATTATACTATACACGAGCCAGCGCTTCACCATTCCACTGTAACCGGAAGTGGCAGCAATTATATACTATCTGTATGTATATGCACTTATTTGACACATTCTGTAACCAAGTTTTAAGTTATCTTGTCCTACTGCGCCCAGCTACCTAAGGGTTTGGAGCATAAACAAAACAAACAAACTTTGCTCTCGCTGCAGTAATTGCAGCAGTAACCAAGCAAAACCCACCTACCGAGAGCTTTAACTTATTGCTGCCTGAGAGCAGAGAATGCTGTCAGGCTCCAGCTGGAGGCTACACTGCCTGTCTGCCTTTCTTGTCCCTGTGCTTCTGGCGAGTGCTGCCCCCAAAGGTTGCAAGCGAAACCGTGCTTCTTGAGACGATGCAGCACAGGACTGCTGGTATTGGAAGTTTGCAGGCCATGGGGGTCGCAGCTCTTCCAGGGATGGCACAAATTGTAATGCGTCTTGGGACTGGTTGGGCCCACCATGTCAGGATTCCATGGTACATTTCAAGAGTTTCAAAAGCACACACTTTTAAAGGGCACTAAATTAAAGATTCATGTAGTTATTCATTTTTAGGTTCACCATTTTAGAACACTGTTAATGTAAGTTAGTTTTAGCAGAGTGGTGTTTGGGTAATGTTTGGATTTATTTGAGAATTTTAAAAGAAACATTCCTTAATGAAACTTGCAGGAATCATTTGTTTCCCCAAAGCAAGCTGGAGTTTCCTTTCAGCAGCAGTGATTAGAGTGTGAGGTAGTTTGGGATTCTAACAAGAGTTCTAAACTGCCTTTCATTTTAGTTGCCTTAGAGGCAGGTTGCAGTTTCTTTAGTTCAGTGAATCAACTTCTAAAGTATTCCATAAATCTTAGATACAAAAGAAGATACAAGAAAATCCAATCAACTGAAGACTTGTGATGTCGAAAGTCAAGTCTTTCCTTGAAGCGGAGAAGTTAAAACAGATGAAGCAAGCTAAGTTTCTTCATACTTCAAAGTTTAAAAGCCAATGAGTGTTTATTATTCAGTTTTAGATGTAAAGTAATTTGAGTTGTTAGTCTGAATATCAAAATATTTAAAAGTTAAAACACTTTCTATAACTGGAAAGGTTCTGTGTGAGTCATCTTGAATACAGCAAGTTGCGCATGTTTCTTGGAACGGAATCTTTGTGTTTATGCACGTTTTAACAAATTAAGAAGCGCGTGTGAAATCTTTTGAGAAAATTGTAAATAATAAGTACTAACTTAGTATTTTGTTATTAAATAATTCAGCCAGTCGCGAGTGTATCTTTTGTCTCGTGCTAAGCTCATTAGAGTAAATGACCTAAATACGATGTCTGCGTGCAGACGCGTGTGTGAGCGTCGTGTCGTTTCAGGAAGAGGATTTGAATTAGAGACTCGTTGCATCAGAGCCAGTCAGCTGAGCTGATTTAAAGCAACGAAAAGCGTCGGAAGGTTGCGCAGAATGATTTAAAGCAATGAAAAGCATCGGAAGACTGCGCGGAGTACCACAAGGAGTGCAAAAGAAAAAGTAAGATTAAAAGCAGAAAGTGCATCAGTTTTTGGTTAGCAGAGAAATAAAAAGAAAGACTTTACAAAGAAAGAAAATTAGAAATTAGGTTAAGCAACCAACAGAGATAAATACAGTTAATTCATAAAATAAAGTTATATACAGCGGAAGAGAGAAAAAGAGATTTAGTCAGCATTGACATTTATCTAGACCAGTATTCTATGGAAGAAACAATAGCTGTGACGATATTGTGAGAGAAAGAAGAAATACAGAATACACTTAATTTCAACTGCAACAAGTAAAGAAAGCTTATCAGCACCAGAGCATAGGCAGCAGGTACTAAGAAGGAGGGTGGCATTAACTACTGAGAAGGAGGGTGGTTGTAATTAAGTAAAAAGAATAAGAGTAGAATGATTAGTAATCTGTATATATCCTAGATAATCACAGACAGTGAGGCATTTCAATCGAGTTCCAGAGAGCGTCAGTGCAAGCCAGTGAAGATCTGCATTTTATTTTCTCCATTCCCCTTGGATTTGCCAGCTTGGTAGTTTTATCTGCTGAGAGACTGTTAGGCAGGCAGACTTTGGGGGTCTGGTGGGCCAGCATCACTCCTGCAGGAAGATTCAAGACTGGACCTGACACACCAGTTGTAATGCGTGTGCTAAAATGAGCTAAAACATGGCACCGGTGCGCAGCGATTTTGAACATTCACTTCCAAACCGCAATAAGTCTACGTTTCTGTGAGCTCAGTTAGAAGGCAGACATGAATTCTGCAACAATTGCAATATTAGATTATAAAACGGAGGAGCTCACTAGGAAGGATGGTCATTCAATTGTTCACTCAAGGACGAGCTGAGAAGGGAGTCAGATGTGCAAGAGCATTGATAAGGGGCGCTGGGAACGAGCGTGCAGGAGAAACTGGGTTTTTCCACTATTGTCTACATTTTTCTGCTCTTTGCCTCCCATGCTTGCGGTCTGTCCTTCGGTCAGGGCCAGTTTTCAACCTATGAGGGGCAGGGATTCGTCCCCCATAAGAAGAGAGCTACCCTGATGAGGAGACAGAAGTGGAACCCCGGGTGATGAAGTCTCGCTCAGAAGGAGGAAGCTCTGCGCCAGACCCCGGAAGTACGTGCGATTTCTCTGCCTACCTGCCTTGGGACTGCACTAACAGTGATGTAGAGCCTTTGTAACTACACTTGTTTGTGTGTTTATGCATAACCAACTGAATGTATTCCAATAGTTATTTGTGCGTTTATAATGTGTATGAATAAAAGGACTTGCAAAGAGCCAATTATATTCCAACTGTTGGTCTGGGTGTGAATTATTGCATTCCAGAGTCCAAGAACTCTTGGTCTGTGTAATAGGGTGAGTAGTTGTAAGATTATTGCACGTGTCAGAAAAGCTAAACACCAGTCCACAGGAGGAAGTAGTCCTCTTTCGATGATCCCTGTCGCTTAGAAGGAGGAGGTCAGGACAGCAGCGGTTACTCAACAGGCTCCGACAGTCGTTGGAAGTCACTGGTGAGTCTTGCTTTGTCCTTCGGAATCTTCAGTTCCAGTGGTCGACTCGAGAGTTTCATCTCCAGGCCCTCAAAATGTATGCAGGAACACCGCCCGAGTCCACCAATCATGTCCCATGCACCATTTAAACTTGTAGGGTGGCTGTCCAATGGGGACAGCCAGCCTCCCAATCTGAACTGGTTTCAGTCAGGCACACTGCAGGACAAAGGACAGGGGAGTTTCAGTCACCTCCTCCACTTCCTGTCCTACCACTCACTCAGAGATCCTTCACATGCTTTCATTGGGAAGCCTGGATAAGACAAAGGGACAAGAGCATCCTCCCCCACCCAGAAAGGTTGATTAAGGACCTAGAAAGGACAAGTCATCTTGTTCAAGGCTTAAAAAATAAGACCAGCATGTTGGGTAATTGGTGTCCCTTTTGTCCGCTAGCACAGCTACAAAGTCAGCCTGCAATAAAAGTTAACAAAAGTTGTGCAAAAGGTACACTGCCACCAGCATGAACAGAGAAACTTGTTACAGTAACAATTTGTTACTGGAGACTCGAGAAAAGGAATACATTGTCTCCCCTCAGCACTCCACTTAAGGTGGGGTGTGTTGATCTAAAAAACATATAATAATAACATAAGGGATAAAAAGTGTCCCCTTGCCCTGGTAACTTTAGGAGCTAGTTAGGGACAAAGAATCAATGAGGGGGTGAGGGGGTAGCTCTAGGATCTCCCAGCAACTCTGCACAGAAAGTGATGTGTGCTCCTTTAGAAAATTGCAGATGCCAAACTGAGGAAAGCAGGTCTCCAAATAGAAATGACAAAAAGTGGTCAGAAAGGTTCCATAGACTAGAGTAAAAAAGAGAGAGATTGGGGGGGGGGGGGTGGGAGGGGGAAGGTTCCTGCTCACTCAAGAGAATTAGCAAAAAAGTAAATCCAGGTGTCCAGCAAAACAGTGCTGGGTCACTCAGTGTGTGGGGATTTCACACAAGAAAGAAATATCCCCCAACAGTTCGGGAAATGTAAACAGTCAAACTTGTCCATTGCAAATTATGGCAACATATAATTTTGCCCATTAGCAACTTCCCTTGAAACTCCTCTTTCCGCCCCTTTCTGCTACCAAACTCCACTCTGGTGTGTAGAAAGACTACAAATCTTTCCAGCCATTATATAAAAGGGCTTTGCAATTTCACTTCATTAATCTCCGTTGTCCTGCACTATAATTTTGAGCTATACATTGATGCATTGCTTTTCCTCATTGCCGATACAATGTAAATCTACTTCCACACTATTAAATATGCTAGTTTACATATTACTTTCAATTGCATTACTATAACAACTGTGCCATATCGGAGCTAGTCCTAATATGGTATTTTGGGTTAGCACTTATTTGCAATTACACTTTATTTTAATGACCCAAATAAATACAAGATGCAAATTAAAATACAATTTGAGAGACATATTTTGCAGTTTTCTATTGCTTAATGTTCTAGTTTTGATGTTTCAACTACTGCATGAAAAAAAAGAAAAATGAAGGCCCTCAAATTAAGATAACTTTCTTTAGTGGTTAAACTGCACAAAGACGGCCTTGCGCGGATATGGGCACCAAAAATAAATGTTTTGGTAGAAATCTTATACAAAAATAATCATAAATGAAGGTTTACCTCCTGTTGCTGCATTGTAGTAATACGGGTAGCCCTCTGCAGATAAAGCCTCCACCCATTCATCTTTAACAACCAATTTATCTGTTCTGGATGGTGGCACGTGTTGACTGCGAGTCTCAGTTTTTGGTGTTATTTTTGGTTGTTGCGATATACTCCGTGTCACAATGGGAATCGCGGGTACTGAAAGAAATGATGTTCATTAAATACTTCAATTTCGGTATCTGGACACTCCAGCATTTACATTACGATACATAACCAGTTTTTAATTTACTGAAGGTTTCAATTGTCGGATAATAAAAAGCATGTCAATATAAGAACAGAGCTTTGTTAAGTTAAAAAAAAATCTTTAAAGTCCCATAAAGTGCAACATTTTGATTATAGATCTATTTTTAAAAACCCTACTCATAAAATGTTACTGTGGGTTCCTAATAGGTGTGCAACAGAAAAATTAATCTAAGATTATTAGAAGCATACATTTGCATCATTCACAGATTTTCCATTAGTGCATTCTTGGGTAACACACTGATCTGTCCAGAGTCTAAACATCTGAGGGTGGTACAAATGAAAGCAGTGGTTTCTCCAATTCCCATATACAAAATATAATATTTTCTATTGCCAATCAACTACATTTAGGGATGTTTCCACTGCAACAATGGCCCTATTAAGTGTGCATTAGCAATAGACCTCAAATGTACATGTTAAGGTCATTTTTTGGACGGCCCTGTGGTGAGAGCTGTAAAATGTACAACCACTAACCCTAAGGTGTGGCAGTCCATCCAACACAAAAACAGAAGATAAACCTCTCTTAAGGATGGTGGAGTGACAGAGCAGTCGGGCATACCTCAAGGGACGGGCAGTAGCCGGACACAAAAGGTACAATAAAAAGGTACAATAAGTTCATACACATATCGAAAGAATTCACACGACACTGGTACAAAGAAAAAAACACATTTATTAGATTATATATTTTATATGGCTGCTTGCCATCCTATAGTTCAGGTGAAGCTTATGAACCATTGACTTTAGTGAACATTCTATAGTTAAGAACGTTAAACTCGCTGTATGGAACAAACTAATGCCAATGCATGTCCCCTTCCCTCCCAAACCGGAAAATACGTCAAACTGTTCAAGAGTTATTAAGATTGGAAATAAAGCCATTTTTGGAGCGAGCTAGCCCATTATTTTTGCATAGAGAAAAAGGTGCATCCTTTGAACAGATGCAGAGGGAAAACTGTGTGCAGATATCACTTTTTGTAGTTTGGTGAAAATGTGTACATTAGTTATGTAAAAATTGTATGGACATGGATGGGGCGGGGGAGGCGGGAGCCCTGTCCTAAAAATCTTTATATATAAAGCGCTGCCTATGTGCGTTTGTCCGGCTATACAAATCCACACTGTTGAACCCACGTCTCCCAAATTTTGCATGGATAACTCTTTTGTCTCGGGCAAGATTGTAGTCTATGTTTGGATGCAAAAAATTCACTCTGTAGACACCCTCATTTACTGATGGTCAACCAGATCACTGCAGTAGGTAATAGAAGGAGGCAACATTTTGATAAGTGTTTGAAGCAAAATATTTGCTGTCTTGATTATTCCTAAGAAATGTATTACTACTGTATACAGTTCGAAAGAGTTAATTAAAGAATTTTTTTAAAGGGAATAATATCACGCCACTCTAAATATGGGAAATGGGCAAGGTTACAGATTACTTAAGTTCAGTCACGAGAAGAGCACAATCAATCAATCTTTCTTGGACATTTTCTCAAATGTGCTGAAGCCATTGAGTGACTGAAACATGCCGCACAAAAAACGAACATCACTTGGAAAAGCTCCATCTGATGCAAAGCGAAAATGAATATCAAGAGCTTTTGAAACCCCACAACAAACAGCAGCACGACTTGCCAACCACAGGACAAGAACAACTTTCTCCAGGGCATATGAGATGCCAGAGCAAACTGAAGCAAGACTTGCCAGAGGGCAAGAGCAACATCCTCTAGGGCACATGAGACACCACTCGATCAGGACACGGGCAACGCCGGGTACCTCAGCTAGTGTTTCTATATCTGCCATGGTGCACTGTAGCAGTGCAGCTTTTCAGAAATTCAATGCATCCTATTTGCAGCAACTTGTGCTGGAAGCTGTTGGTCTCCTGAGGGAAATCGTTAGGTGGATGCCTTCATTGTCCGGCATCGGAGGGCTGCAATGGGAAGACCATACTCCGCAGGGTTTCAGGGAGCTACTGGATAACGATCTGTGGGCAGCGGGCGGATGGGCAGTAGAACAACACGGGCCAGTCATGGTGTGGAGCGTGATGGTGCCGAAGGGTTGAGCAGCAGCGGGGACTGGTGTGCTGCCACATCTCAGGCAGCTTGCTGCATTAGTCAGTCGTTGAAATGCTTAAGTGAAGGAAAGGAATATCTAAAGGCACTGGTTATTACTTGGACAGGTGTTACGTTGAGGCCGGTGTTCTTTTTTTGATGATGTGATGTTGTGTGTCTGTTGTGGCCTTGTGGGATAAATGGGGCGCTGCACGTTTCCCAGGAGGATTGTAGACGCTAAATGTTAGGTGTGTGGGCCTGTCATTTCATGCTGTTGTGCTCATGTTTGTGGTCTTTTTCCGTTTAGGGTGCGGGGTGCACAGGGACATTTCTTGGTCATTTTCGTTTTACCTTTACATGGGGATGTGATTTGGGGGCAGTGTGTTAGATATATGGTTCTGTTTTTGTGTTTTTTTACTATTTTGTACATGAGGGTGCAGGGCAAGCATGGGAACTCAAGTTATTGCGGTTTTAGGTTCATGTTTTGGGCAAAGCATATTACATTTGGTTCCATGTTTTGTGTATTGTTCGTAGGGGACTTCCCCCTGCTGCATTTTTGTATTTCTTGGAATGGCCAGGTGGGTTCCAAGTCTGTCGTAGTCCGGAATGGTCAGGTTGGTTCTGTGAGGTTTGAGTGTTTTTGCAATGTGGAGCTGCCGGGGTTCCCAATGGCCGAGTGGGTTCAGAGTTTTTTTGTAGTGAGGTGCTGCGGGTTGGCATTTTTGTGTCTTGTGTCAAGCAATTCTTCCCCTAATCTTCTTTGCCAGATGTCAGGATCTGCTCATGGATTTGTTTGGGCTGTGGTGTCTGCTTGGCATTTTTCATGCTCGGTTGATTGCCTGCTTACTGGGAGTTGCATTGTGGGGTTTGCTTTGTGCTTCGGAGTTACGGTTTTAGATGGGTTTTTTCGGAATGCAGTGAGGTGCTGCGTTTACTCTTGTAAGAGGGCGTTCTGCCTGTCAGTAGTTGGTTCGCGGTAACGTTTGCAGGGTGGTGCTATGCCGTTTACCATTTTTTTGCAGTGATGTGCTGAATGGGTTGGTCAATAGCTTTGATGCCTCTCAAGTTATCCTAGGAGTATTCTGAAGCTGCATTTTGTTCCGTTTGCTGCGCTGTCGGGTTTGGACATTTTGTCTTGTATGTTCCATGCTGCACAGTTGTTATTTTGTTGCCCTGTGGGTTTAGCAGGGTTCCTTCTGTTTGCAGTTGTGGGACTGCCCATTTGTTTCTTACTTATAGTTGGTGTTTTCATTGGGTTTGCGTGGTGGCCACATGTTAGTTCTGTGAGAGCTTATCCTTGTCATGTCGGGTGATTTGGAATGGGTGCGTTGTGTGTGTGGCAGGTCTTGGCATTGGATTTTGCTTGTGTGTGGTTGGTGGATTAACAACGGTGGGAGAAAGAGGTTGTGATTTTGGGTCTACTTTGCAGAGTTTCGTTAGGTCCTTCAGTGTTTATGCTCCTTTTTTTGGTTGTGTAGAGCAAGGAGGTGTGTAGAAGTCTTGCTCTGGCGGTGCAAGTAGTGTGGCAGTTAAATCTAGGAGCTGGAAGGTATGAATGTGCCAGTGGTTTATGTCCAGGAACTTACTTATGTGACTTACCTGATGTGTACCAGTGGACCAAAAAACATACTTTAAAGAGCCTGAGTGACTTCATGCCCAGCGAACCTACAACACTTGTTTTTGCTCGATGCAATCCATTCCCACGATGACCCCATCAGAATAGAAAAAAAGAAAAATGATCAAAATGATAACTCGTAGAATGAAAGAGCAGGGAAATCACATTCAGGTAATGGTGGGGAGGGTGAAAGATGGCCACATTTTTAGGTTTCACACTTTGGGGAGGGCTAGAGAGGCATTTTCCAGTCAGAACATTATTGCCTTACTGCAGGAATCTTCTGGGATTGCTGTGGGTAAAGATTGAGATTATTGCAGTAACAGAAGTGTGTCACAGGAAGGAACGAGGGGAAAAATGATAATAGGAGAGGGGATCTACCAGATTGACTTTAGGTGGAATCTGGGGAGACTAAAAAAAAGGAGGCAGAGTACACAAGACAAATATCACTTAACCAGCAATAGTCTTTCTGTAGCTTGTATCTGCTTAGAGTGACATGCCATGCAGAGTAGGCCATCTAGCGGTTTGCTCTGGATATTACAACTTTTTTAAATTAAAATAAACTGGGCCTCGACAAGGGCATTAACACTATCCCTTTCCTATATGTACAGGGACCCACAATCCTTCATGTGTCTGCTTCTTCCGATGGTTTGTTTTATCCCAGGGTTGAATATGTTGCTAGGGAGAATTCTCATAAATGTGCCAATTCCCTACACCTTAGAGACCCCCAGCAACTTTGCTGGATTTTGAGGACTTGATTTTGTACCTGGAGAGAGTGTGAGCCTTTTTCCCACTCTCTCATACATCAAAATACATGTTTTACTCTTGTGTTTCATTTGGTTATGGAGCCTAAACATCTCCATAGGCATCATCTTTTCATTTGCGTCACACAGCACCCTCTGTGCAAGTGATACAGGGAAGCCTTTTATGCTGTGCCAAGGTTTAAATACCTTCTCTGGGATAAACTACTGTTTCCCAGAAGGTAAAGTGAAATTGACTTTACTAGTCTTTTTAAATTCATAGACCCAGCACACCCTATCTTACAATAGAGTTCTGGAGGTGTTACTTAGTATCCCCTTGGTCTCGGAACTCATGTAGCAGTCAAATGCTACCCTTTCCTCTCGAAATGGCTGGTGGCAGTGATTTTACAACGAACTACCATGATTTTTCCCAAACGCGAAAACCAGTTAACTCGCAGGAGCCATGTTTTTCAAGATGGCGTCTGAGCCCCCTTTGTTTAAACAGGTCCTGGTCGTCTTTTTTCGCCATTCCTTTTTGGAAAAGTCCTCCTAGAGTTTGTGTCTGCGCATCAAACCAGGTTTGGTCCCTTTGTTCCTTCGCCTTTGGCGGCCTTCAGGACTGAAGACCGCCTCTGGCGCCCGAGTGTCTGGGGTGTGCAGGAAGTGAGGGAGGTGCCCGAAACTCTCTGTGCTTAGTCTCCTAGGAGACCCAAATGCACTCTGGCATGATTGGCTGGCCGACTGTCCGGCAAGTACAGCCACCACGCTGGTTGAGTGGCAGCTAGGCTGGAATGAATGGGAGAGAACTGGATAAAATGTGAGTTTCTTGGCTTGGAAGGCAGAGTCGACCACTGGAACGAAAGAACCGAAGACGAGCTTGAAGAGGACGGCTGCTGCAACTCCTGGACCATTGGTTTGCCTGGTGAAGCCCTGCTGCAGGTCCGAATCGCCAAGTTCATCTCGACAGAGAAGCCCTTCAAGGACGACTTCTTCCTTTGAATTGGTGGGACCAATCAACTCAACACTAAGCCACCTGGATACTAATCTCAGAGCTGGCTGTATTTTCCTCAGAGTGCTGCAGGAAACCGAATAACTAGGGGGAGGGACACCAGTTTGTGTGCTCGACTACAGCTACCGGAATTGAAGATTTGCCAGCTTTTTGACCAGTCCCAGTGCAGTGCATGAGTTCCCCCAACATCCTCCCTCTTGTCCCCACGACTGAGGGTCAGGAACAGCGAGATCTGCATGAACTGCCAGGAACAGAAGTCTTCAGCTGCATCTTTTTCTTCATTGTAAGGTGGTGTGAAAACTAGACCGAGAGAACTTACCTCTCACTGCCAAAGTGCTTGGAACATTTGCAACTTACAGGCCTAATCAGCTTGTGAACCAACATATGATTCTTTCTTTTACAAACTACTTCTGAGAACTTTGGCAAAGACTTTTAACTACCAGAACTGCTTGATCCTATACAAGACTTTAGTCCACTGGCTTTGGCCTAACCTATTGCATTCAATTGACTCCTCTGGTGAACTCAAAACATTTGCACTGTCTAAGAATAATTGTGATCTTTTTATTCAGCTATGGCTTTTTGCTCCTCCTTCAAAGTAGTTTAAATGCCTCAGAAACGTACAGTGTAATGTATGAAGTATATGTGTGTGTGATATATAATGCTGCCTTCTAGTGAATAGTTTATAACTGACGGAAATAAATTAATAAGTGTTTTACCAAGAAACCTTGAGTATAAAAGTCTATTTGAATACTTGTAATTGTAGACCTCTGTGTAACATTACAGCTCACATTTCCCTCTCAAGATAAGCCTGGCTGCTCAGTAACGCTACCAAAACTGTGTAGTACAGACTTATACCAAAGGTTGGTTTTGCTTACACCTGTAGTCCTAGTTGTGTGTAGTGGTCCCCAAGGGTACTGCATAAAAACTTTGCCTAACATATGTTTACTGCAAAGGCATCATATTTTGTACCCACAGTTCCACTCCTTTCTTGTGGGGAGGTATGGTGGGCGCATGGGACTAACAATATGCAACCAACAGAAAGAAGATTACTGGGTAAGCAATATTCGTCTTCTGGAACTTGTGAATTTGCTGAGATTCACATGCTATGCATAGATTAGCAAGCAGTACCTAAAGCAGACAGAGGGTGAGAAGTAGAAACAGCAGAAAATAAATGTTTTAGAATGGTCTGTTCCACTTGTGAATCTGTGTAAAAGTATGTGTTGCGCTCCATGCAGCTCTACACATTTCTTTTAAAGCTACATTAGCAATGAAGGCTAAGGATGCTCCGGTGCTACCTGTGTTGTGAGCACTTGGTATATGGGAGTGCTTTTTAAGCCAGCGTATAGCAAAGATGGATGCATTTTACGATCCATTTGGAGATGGTGGCCTTAGTAACGGGATCCCCCTCTCAGCCTGTTCCAAAAGAAACAAAAAAACTGGCTTGTCTTCCTCATTTGTTTTGTCAAGACAGAACATTACTACCCTGCACACATCTAAGGTGGGTAATGCTATTTTTCCATACTCTGGAGTGTGAAAAAAACAAGGAAGTTCAATGGATTGATTTACGTGAAAGTTTTATATTTTGGCGAGAACCGTGGATGTGTTCTGTGAGACAGGAATGATATCAAGAGGGACACAGACTGGAGTGTTAGTTTCAAAACCTTTATTTACTATAATGCAGGGCCTTGGTGGAGTACCTAACTGGCCCCAACTCTAAAGGGATTGTTCCCTCAACTGATGTTTCTAAGGGCCGTCGATGTCCAAAAACAAAATATGCCTGTGTCTAAACCTATGCTCGCCCTCACTCCCTGATAAAACGTGGTAGGAAGCCTCTATGTGGTAGGAAATCTCTTTAAAGAAAGAAATAGTGATTCAAAAGGAAATGGATACTGAGACTGGTTTCAGGTGGTCTTCTCAGCAAGTGTGGCTTGGTCAGAATTATAAGCTCTTCTCCACATAGTTTGTGCACTCTGTTCAAACTCCCCCCAATGTTTTTAGAACCTGAGGATTCCCTTCCCCAAGCTTCAATCCTTCCAAGTTTCAGACAAAATTAAAACAGAACAGTTTCTTCCAGGCTTCTCGGGGTTCCCTTCCCCAGGCTTATGCCTCCTTGTTTCACCAAATAAGGGTTCACCTTTGTGAGGCCTATAAGGGTTACCTTCCCCAAGCTCAGGCCCGCTTCAGTTCCATACACAAGTTCAATTCCAAACACAAAATTCAACTTGTCAACCTTCTCTTATTTACAGTTCCTTTCACACACAACCTTCTCATGGGGCAATATCAGAGACGTTTAAAAAAGCTAGGTTATTGGCTACTCCTAAGCACAATCACTCTGTTCTTTGGTCCCTCTCTGTATGTCCTGCATTTGCTTTTCTTCAATCCGTTTCTTTTTCAGGTGCTTCCTGCACCCCTTTGTTATCTTCCACTTTGCTGTGCACAGTTGCACCTTCTTTGTCTTTCTCTTTTCTTGCACTTTGCCTTGCCCCTGGCAGCCTCCTTTGGGTTCACTTTCTCTGCACACTCACTTCTTTGCTTTCGTGCTCCCTTGTACCCGTCCTTTTCCTTTCCGTGCCTCTTGCGTGCCTTTTCACTCCATTGCTCACTTGTACCTTTCCTTCAGTTTCGGGTCAATCGCACCCTTATCTACTTTCAAGCCCTTTTCTTCCTTTCCACTCTCTCAGCGCCTTTCTCTCACTTTCCATTCACTTTCCCGTATCTTTCTTGCTTTCCGCTTCGTGCCACTTACAAACTCTCTTTCTCCCTTCCCGCACGCTCCAGAGTTTCTCTTGCTTTTAGGGCTGAAACTAACTGGGTAGCGTTCCACTGGCAAGCGGTCTTCTCCAGACATATGGTATCGAGGTCAGGGTCTCACCACCTGCCCTCAGACCCCCTTTGGGACTGGCACACTTCCCAAGGGAACGAGCACTTCTCCACATACCGCCAGCAGGACACAGGCTGCCTCAATCCAGCTCCCTGGAGACTCGGCTCCCTAGCCACGCTGCAGCCGCTCACAAGCACCGGGCCAGCTTCTCTGCACACCGCTCTCCTCCGATTCCTCCAGGCTGCTCTGCCTTGAGCTCCCTGCTCCTTAGCTTCTCAGCTTCTTTCCGGATATACAGCTCACTCTCTTGATTGTGCAAAACCACACCTTTTATACTTAAAACCAGAGTCCAGTGGAGTAGTCGGTGTGAAATGCCTGACCCTATTAATTGGACAACCTAATGGTAGTAGGTGGCAGTCTTCCTTTTGTTTCTCAAGGTGTTTCGTGTAGGTAATCCTCACTACTGCGGAAGCCTCTTCTTCACAGTATTTGTTGGAAATGGGGAGAGGGAAATGGAATGGAATTGCAAATATCCCATGAAAGCTGAGGAAGGGGCTTCTGATGGAAAATGGGGAGAGGGGAAATACCATGTCTCGCCCTCCGGCATTCTCTTCCCAATCCCCTGTGAACCTCCACTCAGGTGATCCTCCCTCAATTGTCCACCCCCAGGATCGGGATCCAAAAGCGATGGTCCTTCCCTGGCCACCTAAATGGAGGATCCCGGGGAGTAGGTGAGAGAACACCATCAGGTCTCTCACAATTCTTAGAACTACTTTGTGTTTGTGTATGGTTACAAATGGTTCTGTAACCGATAATGCTTGGAGCTCGCTTACTTTTCTAATAGATCTATTACGAAAGCCACCTTAGAAGTTAAATCTCTTGGTGAAGCCTTGTGCATGGGTTCGAAAGGTGTTCCCATGAGTCTGTGAAGTACTGTATTTATATTGCACCTTGGTGCCAGGTGAGCCACGGGTGGATGTATGCATTTAACCCCCTTTATGAATATCTTAACCACAGCTCCTTTCCATCAGGAGGTTTTTTGTTGCGAGGTTGAATATGTTGCTAGTGCTGAGAAGTGTACCTTGCAGTTCTGCACCATGCCTGAATTTAGCAAATGCAATAGATATATTACTTTATCTGATGGTGTGCACTTGATTAGGTAAATTTGTTTTGTTTTACACCAAATAATAAACCTCTTCCATTTATTGGAGTAGCCATGTCTTTTGTTGGACTATCTTGCCTCTCTTAGAATCTCTATGAATGTGCTTGGGAGTTGCAACTGTCCAAACTTTATGACTTCAGGAGCCAAGTTGTTAAATTCAGGCTATGTAGGCAAAGGTGTGTTAGTGGTCCTTGAAATTATGTTAGTAAGTTGCGTTTGCTCTTCAACTTTACTGGAGGCTGCATTGCCATCTCTAGAATATGTGGGTACCATGTTTGCCACGCCCACATTGGTGCGATTAGAATCATGCCATGCTGTTTGTGTACTACCTTGTGTAGCAGTAGGTTCAGGGGGAAAAGCGTATGCAAAATGTCCATGACCAGTTTATCCATAGTGCATTGCCTAGTAACCCTTTCTCTGGGTACCTGGATGCGAAGGTGGGGCATTTCGTGTTCTGTGCTGTTGCGATAAGGTCCACTGTGCAGTGACCCCATTGTCTGAAGATTTGTCTGAGCGCGTCTTTTTTTTTTAAACCTTTTTTATTATTTTATAACAAACACATCAACCATGGTAACTTTTTAGGACATACATAATCAATATCAAAACATCACATTATATAGTGTCGTTTTCCGTCCTCCCTCCTCCCTCCCCACAAACTCGAGCCATCTCAGCCACATCTACATGGGCATTTTCAGGAATCTCTGTGTTTGTTGACTCATCTGAGTCTTCTGTATCACGATTGACCTGGTGGGGGCTTGTAATTGAGGTCACCAGCTGCCTCCAGGCTATCAGGGGGCCCACTTCCTCCTCTCCCCCCTTGGTGACAGCTTCAAACCATACCACAGTTTCTGCTTCCGCCCATCTCAAGAGGTCCGCCCACCATCTCTCCACTCTGGACCTGTGGGCCGCTTTCCAACACATTGCGATTCTGCGTTTAGCCAAAATATAGGCCAGGTCCTTCATTTTACTGATATGCTTTGAATGACGTGGCCTGGGAAAATTCCCAAGCATGCATGCCCAAGCAGACCTCACGTCCAGCACCAGTCCCCCCACCAGCCATTTTCAACTTTATTTCCTCGTAGAATCTGTGCACCTCAGGGCAGGCCCAGAACATGTGCAATAGTCCTGCTTCCTCCTCCCTGCACCTGGGGCATTTTTGTACAGCCGAGCCTCCAAACCTAGCTATTCTACTGGGAGTCAAGTAAGCTCTATGGGTGACATACAACTGAATCTGCTGGAGTCTCGCATTCCGGGACACCTTTTTATGGTACCTTTGGGCTCTATCCGACTGTCCCTCTGTCATGGGTTCCCCCACCTCCTCCTCCCAGTCATGCCTCAATTGGAGCAGCTCCTTCCCCGCCTTCAGCCTCAGCAGCTCATATATCCTAGATATTTCGTGCCCACCCTCCGAGACATCATACATCGTTTCTAGGGAGGCATCGGGTTCTTCCTCTAGCACAGCCTCAGGCCACCTCTCTCTCACCCGTTTCATGAGCATGGTATAAGTAATAAATTGGCCTCTATGCACCCCCGTCTCCTCCTGCAGCCTCTGGAATCCCAACGCCTCCCCTTCCTGCCATATGTCTCCAAGGGTGGCCAGTCCCACTGGTTCCCAGCATCTACGGACCGCTTCAAACAATTGGGGGGAGTCCCCGCATAGCACCGCCAGCGGGACCTGCTGGGAAAGCGGATCTGGGTCACCCACCGTTCTCCATGTCCTGCGCCATACTTCCCAGTCCAGCTTCAATAGTCTCCCCATCCTCGCTATTTTAGTTTTATGCAGCCATACTGTCTCCCTCAGAAAGTAAGGAGCTGATTCACCTTGCAAAAGCCTAGCTTCTGCCGAGTCTTCCGCAGACAACCACCTAGCCACATACAACAGCTGTCCCGCTAGGTAATACAGCTCGAAATTCGGTAGGTTTATGCCCCCCTTATCACATATGTTCTGTAGTTTCCACAGGGCCACCCTATTCCTGGAGTTGCCACATATGAAGCCCCTGCACATGCCATGAAGTTTCACAAAAAAAAGCGTCTGGGGATCAAGTATGGGACATTCACAAAAAAGTGCAAGAGTCTGGGCAAGACCACCATTTTGAGTAGAGCTGCTCTCCCCATCATGGCTAGGGGTAATCTAGACCAGAACACCATGCTACTCTTAACTCCCTCCATCGCTTTCTCTGTGTTATGTTTGTGCTCTGTCTCTATTTTGTGGTAAACATTTACGCCCAGATACCTGAATGTCACGGTCTGCTAGGGTACCCGCAAGACGGGCAGCCTCTCCAATGGGGTACTCTTATACCTTCCTAGGGGGAACAAGCTAGACTTCCCAGGGTTCACTGATATGCCCAAGAGGGTGGTGTAACGACCCATCACCTCCAACACATATTGCAGGTTCTCCTACGGGTAGCGCAAGTAGAGGAGCACATCATCTGCATACAATAATATCAGGTGTGTGCCCCCTGTCGTGAGGATCCCCACCTCCCCGTATTGTTGCCGCAGGTATATTGCCAGCGGCTCTAATGCTAGGATGTATAACATGGGTTACCATGGGCATCCTTGTCTGGTCCCCCTGCTAAATTGCCATTTATCTGAGATTGTGGTTCCGGTTTTAACTCTCGCCATCAGGGTACTATATAGCATCTGGACCATCTAATATATCCTGGTCCCATCCCGTATCCTTTCAGAGTCGCTGTCAACCACGGCCACCGCACTGAATCAAAAGCTTTCACCGCGTCCAGAGACACGATAGCCAGCTCTCTCGAGTCTCCCTCAGTTTGATCAATGATATGGTGTAGCCTCCTGTGGTTGTCTGTGATATTTCTACCGGGGACATAACCCGTTTGGTCTGGGTGTATCAACTTGCCAATTACCCTCTTTAACCTATTGGCCAGCACTGCCGTGAGTATCTTGCTATCCTGATTGAGCATAGACAAGGGCCTATAGGATCTGCATTCCGCGTCCGGTTTGCCTGGTTTCAGGAGCGGGATGATCACCGCCTCGCGGAGGGACGCCAGCAGTTCCCCCCGCTCATATGCTTCATTAAACATGGCCAGCAGCGGCTGGAGTAGCTCCTGCTTATATGTTTTATAAAACTTGCTGGGTAACCCATCCACCCGGGCGCTTTACATGTGGGCAGGTGTTGGATCACCGCATCCAGTTCGTCCACGGTGATGGGGGCGTCTAGGTCTGCTCGTTCTAGGTCATCCGAGGTGGGCAGCCCTATATGCTCTATCGTATCTAGTTTTTCTTGACTCATGTCCTCTCCTGTGTCCTTGTATAATCGTCTGTAATACTTGAGGAACTCCTCATTTACCCGCTCCAGGGTATTATGGATTTGACCTTCCACGTCCCTGACCTCTCTGATCACCGAGCGGGGGATCTCATTCTTGTATAACCAAGCCAATAACCTACCTGGCTTATACCCCCCTGCATGCAGCCTCTCTGTGTATTTCTTATAGTTTAGTTTGCATAATCTGTCCCAAAGTTCACTACAAGCTAACTGTAAGTCCCTTATTTTAACCCTGTTCGCACGGGTGGTCCCCTCATTTCGTATCAGGCCCTCTAGCTCCCTTTCTGGCTCTTGCAGTTCCCGCTCAATACCCCCTTGGAGGCCTTTGGATTTAGATATTGCTACTCCCCGCAGCACCACCTTGAATACCTCCCATACTGTCCCCACAGAACGTACAGTGCCTGTATTAATTTCAAAGTATTCTTCGATGGCCTCCCTCAGCTCCTCTCGAAAGCCTGCATCCTGTAGAGCCTCAGTTCTGAGCCTCCACGTCGGGATCCGCGCTCTGGGGGGTTGATGTCGCCACTCTATGACCAAAGGCGAATGGTCGGAGAGTACCCGGGCCTTGTATTCCGTCCCCACCATTTCTCCCACTATCCCGGCAGATGCAAACACGTAATTCAGCTTTGTGTGCAGGTCATGTGGCGCTGCATAATGCGAGTATTGCCTATCCATTGGGAGTAGCCTTCTCCACACATCCTCTAGGCCGAGGACCATCAACAGTGTCCTCGGCGCTTTAGCTGCTGGCGCCGGCTTTTCCGATTGGTCATCTGACCTATCTATCCTGGGGTTCAGAGTGCAATTAAAGTCCCCTCCCCACACCATCGCGCAACCCGCCAGGGGGCTAATTTTACTATATAAAGACCTAACATATACCGCTGTATCATGGTTAGGGGGAATACAAATTTATGATATTCACTTCTCTGTTCTCCAGGAGTCCCGCCACCACCACCATTCTGCCTTCTGGGTCCATTGTCGAGCTAAGCAGCTGAAATGGCACATGCGGTGCCACCCATGTAATTACCCCTCTTGCATATGCCGAGTATGTGGCCCCTATGACATTACCCCTCCATTTTCTCCTAATCACCTCCAGCTTCTCCTTGGTGAGGTGGGATTCCTGTAGCAGAGCTATGTCAATCCGCATCCTCTTTAGGTACATCATCACCTTGTTACGTTTTAGATAGCTATTAAGGCCCTGCACATTCCAGGTCACAATGCTGAGATTACCCGATGCCATTGATTTGTTCGACATTACCATGTAGGCTCATACACAAACTAAAACTAAAACTCCCCAAAACTATGTACACCACAAACTTCCCCTCCTACTCCCCACCCACCTCCCCACCAACACCCAACAACATCCTCCCCAACCGTTGCCCAGCTCCATCCCTGGATCTCAGGCACCCCCACATCTAGCCCTGCCTAGCAAGTCTATACTCAGGGCTCAGCAGGGTAAAGTCACCCTAATGGCTACTTAACTACCAATTCTCGAGGGTAGGTTGCTAACATCCCATTGCTCCTATTACCCATACTATCACGCATGATGTTAATGCTATTCAGCTCCACATGAGGTTTATACTCTATATTCAAGTCCAGCCAGAGCACAAGGTCCAAAGGCTACAAAAATGCACTCAAATCTCCCATGCTCCCGAAACAAGTCCACCTTCCCACTTATCCCCTTAATGTCCATGACACCGACTCCTCACTTGTCACGCTCGAGGCGATCTGGGTCAGCCTCCTGTTCCGGGCAGCCCTGCAGGTCCAGCCACGACGCCGCCTCCTCCGCAGTGTCGAAAAAAAGCAACTTGCTCTTATGCAGCACCTTTAGGCTCGCCGGGTACAGAAGCATATATTTGATGCCCGCTGCTCGTAGCCTCCTCTTGACGGCCACGTAACTATACCTTTGCCTCTGCACCAGCATCGTATAATCCGGGTACGCCATGATATTGGTGGATGCTCTCTCAATTGTCCCGCCCTTACGGAAATACTCCAGGATCTTCTCCCTGTCTTTGTAATTCAGGATCCTTGCGATCATTAGCCTCGGCGGAGCTCCAGGTCGTGGCTTCCTCATCAAGGCCCGATGTGCACGCTCAACAGTAAACCCCTGTGAGAGTTTTTCTGCTCCTATCCCCTGGAGGATCATGTTCTCTAGATAGTCCGTGGGGTCATGGCCTTCCTCCCCCTCGGGCAGGCCGACCACACGTATGTTTTTCCTCCTCAATCTTCCCTCCGCCTCCTCCACTCGATTTTCAAGGCTGGTGACCTGCTCTTTTAGCATGTGGACCTCCTTTGCATTGCTCGTGCTGACCTCCGTGTTAACTTTCACTGCGCTTTCCAGGCCACTTGTTCTCTCCGCCAACGCACGGACATCTTGATGCAGCAGGGTAACTTCGATTCCCACAGCGTCAATTTTATTCTCCAGGGCCGTCCGCAGGTCTGCCATCACTGTGCTCCATTTGGTGCTCAAATCCGTTATGGCCGCCAGGACCTGACGGTTATCTCCTTCCGCGGCACCATCTGCGGAGGCCGCGCCCGTGCTTTGCGCTGCCGTCGTGGGGGTCCGCTGCATTTTCGCAAAGACCTCCATTGTGGATTGTTTGGATTTGGCTCTCAGTCCCTTCACAGAATCTTGCGATTCCCTTTCGTATCTGCTCCCCACACTGCGATGCCGTTGTGTCGTGCTCAGGTCTTCCAAATGCTAGGGCGCTAGTTACGGCGGGTTGCATTGTGCCATGGAGCGCGGCAATGTATTCAAATGGGCTGTCTTCTCCCGTGTATTCCTGCTGCACACAATTATCCATGCGCCATCAACGTGCTTCGAGGCGCCACACAGAACACAACAGCTGCTCACCTCCTTTGCAATGGCCTAGTCACATGTAGGTTTTGCCAGACTGAGGTATGTCCTGCTAATAGTGTGTTACACACTCACATGTCTCAGCCACCAGTTCATGCACATTGCCCTCAGTTTTTCTCTTCTGGAGGTACAGCGTCGCTCCAATACCCAGCAACCAACAGGATCACTCGTATGGGGATGTGTAGTAGTACTTTTCCAGTGCAGGACCTCCCTGGGCCGTGGTGCCCAAATGTAACGTGGCAGGGGCCCTACCAGCTCCCTGCACAGCACACAACACTATGCCCTGGGCCCGTGCGTATGTATGGGATGCTTTGTTGCACTTTGGAGCGTGATCCATCCAGGGCGACGCTCCGGTGCACTTAAGGGATTCTTAAAGCAGCGGCTTCCCACTGCCGTGCTGAGGCAGTCGCCGCTTCTACTGTCTGCCTCGGGCCCTGCGCACAGCGGGCGCTGCGCTTCTATTTTGAAACACAAGGTCGGGCACACGCACCCAGCAAACTCCTCCGATGCAGCGCTGTCCGCAAAGGGGCTCGCCGTCAGCAGCCGGGCGCAGCTGCAAATGTCTTTCCTTTAATCCGTGGCCGTCGCCCGATACAGTAACTGCATCAGGGGGCCGGCAGTTTTGTTTCGCCGCCGCGTCCTGCTAGGTCCCTTTGTTCTCTGGGGGCGCCGCCCTTTTGGTGTTTTCGTCCGCGGCCGCTCCCCAGGATACAATGTGTCCTTTCGGCAGTTCTCCAGTCTCCCGTGAGCCGCTTACACGCTCACGCTCTTCCCAGCACCTTCCCACACGCTTATGTGTGTTTTGTTTCCCGATTCAAGTGGAATACATGCGTTTGTTGAACGGATCAGGATGTCAGATCACAGAGCACACAGGGCTCACAGCCTATTCCATGGATGTCCAAGCCACGCCCCCCAGCGCGTCTGTGTTTAACTCCCACTCGTGATTTTGCTGTAACCCTGCAGGTTGTCTGATGGGCAGTTATCCCGAGGAACATGGGCTTAAATGTAAATGTCTGATTTGATGCACCATCCCCATATCTCTTGTACTAATCTGGACAGAGCTATGGAGTGTGTTCCCCCTTGTTTATGTGTGACATTGCTGTGGTGTTGTCCGTGTTGACTAACACACTGTTGTTGATTTAACTGGTTTGAAAAGATAGTAAAACCATTCTGATGGCTAAGAGTTTCAGTATGTTTTTGTGGTACTCCCTTTCCTTTTATGACAATGCCCCTTAGGCTGTCAGTTCTTGGCAGTGCACTCCCCACCCCAGCAGGGAGGCATCTCTGGTCAGTGTCATTTGGATTGGCGGATGACTGAATGGTCTGCCTCTGCCTTTTAAACAGGTTTTTCCTTGACAAACCATCGCAGAAATGTTTTGACTCTTGTTATAACCACTAGATCACCACAGCCGCCTTCCGTCTAAGATTACTGACTTGAGAGCCACTGGTGTAGTGCACGCATTTTTAGCTGTGCGTGTGGAATAATGTATATGCAGAATGCCATCATGCATAACAGTTTAATTACTTTTCGTACGGTTATCCTTTCTCCTATGTGGTATTTGGCCATCTGTGCTAGGATAACTTGCATGCTTTTCTGCGATGGCTAAGCCTGTGCTTGTTCCGAGTCTATTATGCCATCTAAGAATGGTTTCTTTTGTGATGGAACTAGGCTCGATTTTGTTTCAATGATGGTGAAACAGAGCATGTAGAAAAGGGTTACTGCTTTCTGGTTGTTCTCTAGGCAGGACTGTAAAGTCTCCCTTCTTATCTATGTAGGAATAGACTGGTATGTTCTTCCTCCGTAAATGAATTACCACTACTGCAAGAACTTTCGCGAACACACATGGTGCCAATGCAATTCCAAAAGGTAGTCCTTTCCAGTTCAAAGTACTATCCCCTACCTTGAATATTAGGAATGTTATGTGACTGGGGAAAATTGATATATGAAAGTATACATCTTTCATGCCCAGTGTGATCACTAATATTCTTTTCTTTAGTAATGGGATGACCTCCTGCAGGGTGGTCACCCTGAACTTTTGTAGTTTTACTTACTTGATTGCTTGGCATAATTCTAGTACTGGTCTCTTTGTGTTGTCCTTTTTGGTGACTAGAAAGTAAAGAGAATAAATGCCCTTTTTTTTTTACCTGATGTAGTGGTACGGATCCAATGGCGTCCTTTTGTAGTAGTGCCTCCACCTCCTTTTGTAATAGTTCCTTGGTCATCTTCATTTCCTGTAGTGGTAGACTGCCGGGAGGCTTCAGAAGCTCAATGTAGTACCCTTGGGATACTGTGTCTAGCAGGAACTATTTTAGATGTTGTACCCTCCCATGTGTGGGTGAATGGTTTTTTGTCCCCCCTACTGAGGATGCATCGGAGGGGCCCTGAATACTTAAGTCATTCTTTGTGGGGGGGAGGACCCTCCAGCAGGTTGTCTTTTATCCCTGGTCTTTCCTCTTTGCATATTTTGTGAGGGTGCAGTACACGTGGGCTGTTGTGATTGTGACCTGTGAACCAGTTGGAACCGGTCTAGGTTTGGGGTGTACCTTCCTGTATAGAAGATGCTGTCCGAAAGGGGTGCCTATTCGTTAGGAACCCTCTCTTCTGAACCTGCCAGAGATCTGAGCCTGTGTGTTTTTTTTAAAACAACTTTTAATTAAGTTTTGCACAGACGTGGGTTCACCAAAGACAGCAATGATAAAGTGAACATGAAGGCATCGAGTTTTTCTCCCCCACTCTCCTCCCCATTTTCTCCAGATCTTCTTGTATTTCTGTGGGCAACACTTGGTTTTGGTCACCACTTGGTCCCAAACTCTGTTTAACATCCATACCCAATTTCCACGCTGCAATCGTTGGGGCATCGGGCTCATCCACTTCTCTGCAATAGCTCGTTTAGCCACTATGCAAGCAATGTTCAGGAAGCTCTTGTATCTGTCCACCACCTTCTCCTCCTCCTCCCCCCAAATTCTGAGCAACGCTCCATTCTGGTCCAAGCAAAGTGATCTCACCCAGACCCCTTCTATCTCTCGACAAACCCCTCCCCAATATCTCTGCAACTTCGGACATTGCCATACCATCCTCCCATTTTGTCCATCCTCCTTAATTGGTCCCTAGAGTAGTAGATCCTGTGCAGATATTTTAATTGCATCCACCTCAGTGTGGGCTGCGATTTCAACTTCCCTGGGGTACTGTACTGCCTCCCTCAATTCGTCCTGATCCAGTGTTTTGAGTCTGTAAGGATCTTCTTTAGCCCGTTCCAGGGCTTCATCTAATCTACCTATGTGCCAAAAAGGTAGGACTCTTCTAATGTTTATCTATGAGAGTAGTCCGAGTTTCTGGTTTGGAACATGTACTCCTCAGCCACGTATGCCTCTTGAAAACAGCAGCCCCCACTATTTGTCAGCCAGATATTTATGCTGTGTCTAGACTGTTTTTAATAATAACTGTTGTAAATACAGGATATTTTCCCACTGCTAATATCTTTCTAAATATTCTCTGCATTTCTGCAGGTATGTGTCTAGCCAGGCTCTCCATTTCATCCAATTTGGATCTGTTGTACATAGCCATTATCGCTGTAGCGTTAGCGATTCTAGTGCTGTATGCAGCAGACATGGCCGCTCTTTTCCCTAGGGTATATATGCGCCTAATTTCCTCATCTGGTGGGTATTCAGTGCCTGCCATTGGAGTGTTGCTCTCTTTCGTGCTGTAGTTAATACTAGGGAATCGGGGGTAAGTTGCCCTCTTATGAATAGAGGGTCTGCAGGCAAGTGTTTATATTTTTTTCTCCACCTTAGGGTTCACTGCCCTGGTGGAGGCTGGTTTTAATAGAGAGGGACAAATACCCCTTTCTGGCATCTAGTAGCGCTATGCAGTGTGGGACATGTTTCTTCTCCTCTAATACGTCCCCTATGAAATCTACTTTTTTAGTAGGTTCTTGTACCAGAATTCCAAATTTAAGAGCTGCTTTTGTGACCAAGTAGAGTATAGGAAAGTGTAATCCGTAGGGGATGATAACACTGGTGGCTCTTCAACATCTGGTGAGAGCATAGCGTCATCGTCTGGATCTGTGTCCTCTTGAGGGTCTAGGTGCGAGGCAGAGTCCTCTGAGAGGTCCTGTGACTCATGAGGTGAGTAGGACTCCTGCTGTGGGCATGGCTGTTCCTGAATCCTTGTCTTTTTAACTGAGGTCTCCTCCGGTGTAGCGAGGCCCTCTTTTTAGGGCGTTCATGGCTCTCCACAAAGGAAACAATTTTTACCATAGTTTCCCTACATTTTTTCATGGACCACTCTTTTTTCCTACCCGAGTGGTGTCCCTCTGTGCTGGAGTGGCTGGAGCCGAACTCACTTTTTATTTTCATTGATCCCGAAATGGGGCCCAACTCCTGTGAGTAAGTCTGCTTTTGTGTCGGTCTCAACCCTGCATGAGAAATCCTGACCTCGAGTACCGAACGATCTGTTGTGGTCTCACCCTGTGCCGACTCAATCTGCATTGTATGTTTTTGTCTACGCTCTCCAAGTGTTTTTTGCTGGCACAGCTGGCAGCGGTCTTTGGCGTGGTCTCAGGGTAAGCAATTGTTACACACCTTGTCTGTATCCAGACAGGGAAATTTAATTGCACCACAAGCACAACTTAAATGGTGGGTTCTCCATAAGGAAACAGGGTTAAACCGTGGCCTTAATGTAGGGAAGTAAGAGGGTCACTATGCATTCTCTAATGTGAAATGCCTCAAATGTGTGCTAATAGTACATACTGAAAAAACTCCCCCGTTCTCCCTACTGTACGCCTCGCCACTGAAGCCGTGGCTTTCTCTCGTTGTCTATCGCTCTCGCTGGGTATAAAATGCTGTCGGAAATTAGAACGGCGACGCGTGAAGCACTGTGGGTCCCTGAGCATGTCGGATACGGATAGTGTTATAGGAACACCCCTTTCGACGCGCAGTTTTTCGAATTCGAAAAATATGATGTAGAACTCCCAGCCAACCACAAAATGGCAGACTATCTGAAAAGTAGATTCACAAGCTCCAGAAGAACAAGTTACTTACCAACTGGTAACGTTCTTTCGACTGGATGTTCATCCAATGTATTCCACATCTTTGTCATGTTATGTCCACAGCTGTGCTGCTTCGGAAATTTTTCGGCAGAGGGCGTCCTGCGTCGATGGCGTTGGGTCGATGTCCCTCGAAGGCCTCCGTCGAGGGCGACGTCAATGGAGTTTATAAGTAGCACGCACGGTGCCCGTAGCCTCAGGTCATGTTTTTTCCCCTCCACAACGTGTGACATACTCGTACACAATGCCTGCTTGACTGCACATAGCACTGAGGGGATCGCAAGCTGCAATTTATGGGCTATGGGGTCCTTTACTCCATAGGGCCTCATGTGTTTTTACTATGTGTGTTACACAGCACCCTCCGTGCAGTGACACAGGGGTGTCATAGTGACACCCCACCATAGACTCCATACCCTGGGACTGACTACTGTCTCCCAGGGCATGTAAAGTCATACTAGTCCCAAATTATTAACAGAAACCGGTACAAACCATCATATTGTGGACGTACTGGTCGGGGCAATTCAATTGCCCCGGGGTCTGTTAGTCGAGGGGGCACGTCTCGGTCCCCCCTGATCGAGTTTTGGCTGGTGGCAGTGGATACTACCTTTTATATTCGACCGCAAATATATCCCTGTGGGATTTTCCCATTGTTCGAGGCTACCAACTTTAATTATTTAATTCTCATAGCCTCGAACATACCGCTGGTTTATTTAATTAATATTAATCCACCGGTTGGTATTTTTTGCCAGGACTCAATTCTAAAATGGCGTTTGTGTTCTCTTCTGTGACTCCAACCCAAGTCGAGCCCTTTGTTTCACTTTTTGGCGGGCTTCTCCACAGAAGCCTCCACAAGTGGTGCCACTCTGTCTGGGTACCACAGGGGGTGTGGGAGGGGGTTTAGGCACCCTGGACTGAGTTACCTTGGTAACTCAAGTCACACTCTTGTGTGATTGGCCCAAGTGGCCGGCTCACCACTTAGCATGTTTTATTGACATCTAGGCTGAGTGAATGGGGGTATGCTGCATAAAAGCAGGGCTTTGGGGACTGGAACTTCAGAAGTCGCCACAGGACCTGAGAATCCGACGAGGGAGAAGCTGAGCCAACCTACCACGACGACACCACCGGTGGAGCCCTGCAGAACCGACTCACCGCTTCCCGACGACAGAGAAGATCTCCCGGCTGGAGAGGCTTCTTCCCCTGACTGGTGGGCACAACCAGTTTACCTTCTTCTCTTCGCACCCCAGACCGGTTTGTGGTCGAATTGCCCATGCCAAGCACCCCGGCAGCCGGATAGCCACTTACCACTGGACCGCGAATCAACGGACCGCTCCTTGTACCTGAGAAACTCTGCGGCTGGTTTCTTCCCTGGCAGTGCAACAGACTCCTGTCTTTCTCCCCGACGAGATCCTCTCTTCCCCCAGACGAAGCACCGACTTGCATCCGCTGCCAGGAACAACTGCCCCCGCTGGAGTATTCTCACCACTTTAAGACAACGTGTCCGCCAGGCCTCCCTTTCTAAAGATTGCTACAAGGTAATAAATAACCCCTTCACCTTCTGGACTGGGCTGGCCACCTTGACCCTCTAACTGGTCCCTTTCTTTGGTCCAACTCCTTTTTGAACCGTTACAAGACTTTTGTGCACTGCAACCGTGTGACCTTGGACACATTTCGTTTTGATCCTCTTAAAACGGATCCGGCCTACTGACTCTAAATTCACGGTGTTACTTTGCCTTCCTCTCTTGTTGTGTTTGTGAAAAAGTGTTGGGATCAGTTTCAATTTATTCTCTGCTTTTCTCTACCTTTTTAAAACAAATTATTAGAGTGCCATCTACGTTAAGCGCTCACCGCTGTCTGAAAATAAGTGGGGCTTTACTTAAGACTTGTCTAATATTCTTTAAAGCGAGTGCATATCTTTTAGTGCCAGTGTTTTTGGATTGCTTACTATTAGTGCCTGTGTGTTTTTCTAGATGTGGTTTTAAATAATTAATTATATCTCTTTTACACCAAGCCCTGGTCAGTGTTTACTTGTTCTATTGAGTTCTCTTGACCTATTGTGAATACTCTGTATACTGCCAAACTCTTCTTGAGGGAAGTCTGACTGCTCAGCCACAGCTACCAAGTGAATATGTGTGGTACAGACTGCTACCAAGTGGGTTTACTGCCAAACACCTGTAGTCTTAAATCTTTTGCAGTGGTCCCAGAGAGAACTGCACAGGTTTCTGTCTAACACAGGGCTGTGGATGTAGCCACGCCCCTGGTGGAGTGAGCTTGCAAACCCTCAGGAGGGTCCTTGCCCGCCAATCTTTAACATTCAGTAATGGGGAGGATAATCCACCTGGACAAGGTCTGCTTGGTAACAGTCTGGCCCAAACAGTGTCCAATGCACCCCACAAAAAGCTTGTCGTCCACTCTGACCCTGGACATCCTAGAAATATAAAAGCTCAAAGCTCTTCTAGGGTCCAACCTATGGAGCCTCTCCTCTTCCTTACCAGGATGAGGAGAGGGTCCAACCTATGGAGCCTCTCCTCTTCCTTACCAGGATGAGGAGGAGGATAGGAAGCAGGAAGTACGACCTTCTAGCTCAAATGAAACTCAGACACTACCTTAGGTAGGAAGGACGTACGTACGTACGTACGTACGTACGTACGTACGTACTCTCTGTAGAACCCTATCCTTGTGGAATACAGTATGGGTGGCTTAAATGAAACGGCCTGCAACTCGCTCAATCTGCGAACAGATGTAACTGCAATCAAGAAAACCGTGTTAAAGGTCAACAGTCTCAAGGGACAAGAGTGCAAAGGTTCAAATGGAGCGCCCAACAGGAATTTCAAGACTAAATTCAGATCCCAAACCAGCACCTGAAAAGGGGACGGCGGGAACACATTAGTGAGCCCCTTTAGAAACTGGGAAATCAAAGGAATCTTAAAATGAGAACATTCTCCAGACGAGCGCTTGAAAATAAAGAGTGCTGCCAGGTAACCTTTAATGGTACCCACTTGAAGACCCTTGTGGGCCATAGAAAGCAATAAAGAACCATCGGAATGGAACACTGAAAAGTATCGACATTGCGTCCTCTGCACCAGTCGCAAAACTTACAGCAACGGTACAGGGATTTGGTTGCCGGACGCCTGGCCAAAAGCAACACTTCCATCACGTCATCCGGGAGGCCCCAATCCTTATATCTCAACCTTTCAGAAACCAAGCGTGAAGGTTGAGAGTCTTGATCTCTGGATGGAGAACCCGACTCCCCTCTCGCGAGAGAAGATCCTCTCGGTGGGGAAGACGGTGTGGAGGACAGATGGACATTTCCGGGTCGGGTAACACGCCAATCCGGAGCAATTAGGATCATGTGGGACCAGAACCTCCGCAACCTCCTTAGAACCGGAGGATTGACAGAGACTGGAGGAAACTCATACAGAAGTGGGAATGACCAATCCACAACAAATGCGTCCCCTAAAGCTCCTCTCGGAGGAAATTCCCTTGAACAAAACCTCTCGCACTTTCGATTGGCACCATTTGCAAACAGATCCACTTGAGGGGTTCCCCAAAGGGCGAAGATCTCTAGAAGGACTTCCTGAGCCAACTCCCACTGGTGGGATACCGTGTTCTGCCTGCTCAGAGCATCCGTCACTGCATTCTCCTCTCCGGCTAGATGAACTGCTGAGAGTGAGATTCCCTGCTGTATTGGCCAGAACCAGAGCTGCATCCCCTCTATGCACAGAGGGGGTGACCCTACCCCTCCCACCCCCGTTTTTGTTGAGGTAATGCAAGGTCACTGTGTTGTCTGTCAGGATCAAGACACTCATCCCTCACACCGACGGGAGAAACGCCTTCAGGGCTAGCCTGATGGCCCTCAGCTCCACAGTATTTATGTGGAGTCTGGACTCCGACAGAGACCAACGACAGCTGGTGGTCAGCTCGTTGGCGTGAGCTCCCCATCCGGTGAGGGAAGCGTACGTCACCACTGTCACCTCCAGCAACGGTTGTCAAAACGGTTCCCCCTTCATCAGATTTCAGTCGCTGGCCCACCAAAGAAGATCCTGGGACATGGAGCGGAATCTGAATAGGATCCGACAGATTGCCCGAGCACTGCGACCACTGCATCTCGAGAGCCCATTGAAGGGATCTCATCATCAGTCTGGCCTCTAGCACCAGAAAAATGCAGGATGCCATGAGGCCGAGCAACCTTAAGAATTTGAATGCCGAAGACTCTGGGCATGTTGAGATTTGTTGACCATCTGTACAACGTGTGCGCCCGGACCTTGGGAGGCAAGATGTGTCCAACACAGCGCTGATGTACTGGAGCTGTTGGGAAGGTGTCAAATACGATTTTTTGAAATTGAGGTAGAAGCCCCACTTGCGAAGGGAGCGGCAGGTGAGGCCGAGATGATCCAAGGCTTGTTCGGGAGAACGCGCTCTGATCTGCCAGTCGTCCAGGTAGGGTTAGACATGAACATGCTGCCACCACCACCATGAGCCTGGTGAAGACCCTCGGGGCGGAGGTCAAACCGAATGGCAGAACCCGAAACTGAAAGTGCGAGTTGCCAGCCGCAAACCTCAGTGTATTATCTGTGCTTTGGATGGATCGGCACATGAAAATGAGCATCTTGGAGGGCCAGAGACAACAACCAATCCTGAAGTCGAAGGGCCTGAAGGACCCCAGAAAGAGCGACCATCTTGAACTTGTCCTTCCGGAGGAACTTGTTCAAGCAATGCAAGTCCAAGATGGGTCTCAGTCCTCAGTCTTACTTGGGAATCAAAAAATATGGGGAATACCAACCCTTGTTCCTCTCTGCCACAGGCAGTAGTTCTATAGCACATTTCTCCAGTAGGGACAATATTTCCTCCGTAAGGAGCGGATCCGGAATCTTCAAAGAGAGAGTTTCCCCGGTGGATTGTCATGAGGCCGACTCAGGAAGGGTAGGCAGTAGGCGTGGGCTATTGTTTCCAGAACCCAGCCATCTTAAGTAATGGCTCGTCACTCTTCGAGAGGCTGAGACAGTCTGCCCCCAACCAGCGAACAATGGGACCTGGCCTCAGAGCTGTTTTGGAGCAGCTGGCGCAGCGCCTGAAGGCAAAGTCCACCACAAGTAACTTTTACGGTGGCCCCTTTCACTGGCAGCTCCTCTCGTTCTACCACACGAGGAGTAGTAACGAAGGGAAACCCCCCCCCTCCATTGTTGCCCTGTAGGATGAAAAGGCGAAGGTTGACGCACAGCTGCGGCCAAAGACTTAGCAACTGCTTTTGAGATCTGCAACCTCTCAAGGAACTGGTCAGCCTTGCTGGCAAACAAATGAGAACCATCAAAGGGCATGTTGAGAAGACAGGCCTGCACATCTGGGGCAAACCCTGACTTCCGCAACCACGCAACCCTGCGTATCATGCTGCTCGCAGCCATGCACCGGCTTGCACTATCAGCCGTGTCTAACCCAGACTGAAGGGATTCACACATGGCATCCTTGGAATCCTGCACAACAGCAAGAAACCCATCCCTCTCTGGAATATGCTCAGCCGCTAGAGAGACAATTCCACAGAGTGTGAAAATGTTGTTAAGGCACAGGTGGAGTTGGCCGATAGTGCCATACTCACTGAAAATACCTTGCATGCCCAACCATCGAAACGCTAGTCGTCCCTATCAGGAGGGATGGTAGGGTTCACAGCCTGCCTCGAGGTGGCCGCCTGAACCACCAAACTCTCAGGAGTCGTCGGCATAGGCGTGTCTGTAACACTATCCCCAATGTGACGTGTAGTGTACCCAAAATACCTCACGCGCCGAAGGTCCCTCAGATTGTATTTTTTCTGCCATGAGGGAGCTCAAGGCTATAGTGAGTAAGTACATAAAGACAGAAAGTAGTAAGACGTCCATGTTCCTTCCACCCCGAGCGGGGAGGTAGGGAGGGCACATGTGAAGCTAAGCAGATACAATCACCAGAAGAACAAGTTACTTCTTACCTGGTAACGTTCTTTCGATTGGATGTTCCTCCAACGTATTCCTCATCTTCGATGTATTCCATCCAGCTTTGCTGCTCTTCGGAATTTTTTTCGGCAGAGGGCGCCGTGCGTCGAGTCGATGGTCCCTCGAAGGCCTCTGTCGAGGGTGACGTCATCGGGTGTATAAGTAGCACACGCGGCGCCCGTTGGCCTCAGTTCTGTTTTTCCCCTATTTTGTATCTGATCTTGTACTGTTTTTGTAGATTGTGCCGGCAGACAGGTATCAGCCTTGCGAGATCTGAGATGGCAATAACCCGGAAAAAAAATCTAGAGGGGTCGTTTGGGAGGGCGATGAGGAATACTTTGGAGGAACATCCAATCGAAAGAACGTTACCAGTTGGTAAGTTACTTGTTCTTCGAGTGGATTGTGTCCTCCAACGTCTTCCTCATCTTAGATAGGCTCCCAAAGAAGTATTTTGCATAGTTCCTCTGGAGGAGGGGTCAGATTGATTTTTTTTTTTTAATGGTTTTTTTTTTTTTTAAATCTCTTTAAGATGGCAGAATAAAGCACTGCTTTTCCAAAGGTTAACTCCCTAGACTGGGAAGCATCCAGGTTATAGAATTTTGAGAAGGTGTGAAGCGAAGACCAAGTTGCTGCTTCGCAAATGGACCTTATAGGGACACCTCTTTGAAGGGCCTTGGAAGAGGCTATGCCTCTGGTGGAATGAGCTCTTAACCCTTCTGGTGGGTCTTTTTGTGCTAGTCTGTAGCATTCTGAAATGCAAAGCACGATCCAGCGTGAAATTGTTTGTTTTGTTACTGATTGACCCAGTTTTCTTCCAGTGTAGCCTATAAACAGCTGGTTGTGCAATCTAAGTCTAGAAAACCTAGAGATGTAAAAGCTTAAAGCTCTTTTAGGGTTCAGTCTGTGTAGTCTTTCTTCCTCCTTTGAAGGGTGAGGTGGAGGATAGAATGAGGGTAAAACAATTGTCTGATTTAAATGAAAATCAGATATTACCTTTGGTAAAAATGAT
Source organism: Ambystoma mexicanum (assembly GCF_040938575.1). Lineage (NCBI taxonomy): Eukaryota > Metazoa > Chordata > Amphibia > Caudata > Ambystomatidae > Ambystoma > Ambystoma mexicanum. Next base: position 472,277,292 of record NC_090941.1, on the reverse strand, counting down.
GGTTTAACCCTCAACACAACTCTGTCCTTATGGAACACAGTATAGGGTGGCCCAGAAGATAGTGCCTGCAATTCGCTCACTCTTCTTGCTGATGTTAGAGCAACTAAAAAGGCTGTTTTCCATGTTAATAATCTTAATGGACCCGTGTGCATAGGCTCAAAAGGGGTACACATTAAGAATTTTAATACCAAATTTAGATCCCAAATCGGTACTTGAAAAGGGCGAGGAGGAAACACATTAGTGAGACCTTTTATGAATTGTGTTATCAAAAGGAATTTTGAAGTAGGAGCATTCTTCCGATGAGCGCTTGAAGATGGAAAGCGCCGCAAGGTAACCTTTTATTGTTCCGATATTCAGACCTCTATGTGCTAGGGTCAGAAGGAAAGATAATACTTCCGGAATAGAACATAGAAAAGGATCGACATTCTTTTCGCTGCACCAGTTGCAAAACTTTTTCCAACGGCAACGGTATAGAGACTCTGTTGCTGGCCTTCTTGCCGAAAGCAAAACCTCCATAACGTCATCTGGAAGGTTCCAATCCCTGTATCTCAGCCTTTCAGATTCCAAGCATGAAGGTTGAGCGTTTTGACCTCTGGATGGAGAACCTGACCTTTCATTTGAGAAAGAAGGTTCTCTCTGAGGAAGACGTACTGGAGGACAGATGGACATATCTAGAAGGTCCGGGTACCACGTTCTCCTGGCCCAATCCGGGGCAATTAGGATCATGCGGCTCCGAAACCTTCTCAGCCTCCTGATGACCTGAGGAATGACGGGAATCGGAGGGAACGCGTACAATAGTGGGAAATTCCACTCCACCCCGAACGTGTCCCCCAGGGCTCCTCTCGCGGGAAATTCCCTTGAGCAATACCTTCGCATTTTTGGTTGATTCTGGTTGCAAACAGGTCTACTTGAGGGGTTCCCCAATGGGCGAAGATCTCTTGAATGACTTCCTGAACCAGTTCCCATTCGTGGGATACCGTGCTCTGCTTGCTCAGAGCATCTGCCGTCATATTCTCTTCCCCGGCTAGATGAATTGCTGTTAAAGAGATTCCTTCCTGAATCGCCCAATACCAGAGCTGCATTGCCTCTCTGCACAGGGGTAGTGACCCCACGCCTCCTCTTTTGTTTAGGTAGTGCACGGCCACTGTGCGGTCTGTCATTATCAGGACATTATTTCCCCTGACAGATGGCAGGAAGGCCTTCAGCGCTAGTCTGATTGCCCTCAGCTCTAGAAGGCTGATATGTAGTTTGGACTCCAATGGAGACCAACGACCGCTGATTGTCAAATCGTTGGCATGAGCTCCCCCACCCCAGGAGTGAGACGTCCGTCACTACTGTGATCTCCGGCCATGGTTGCCAAAAGGGTTCTCCTTTTAGAATGTTCTCTGTACAGGTCCACCATAAAAGGACTTGTCTGACCTTGTTCGGAATCTGAAGAAGATCTGTCATTTGACCCGAGAACTGGGACCACTGAGTCTTTAGGGCCCATTGAAGGGATCTCATCCTCAAGCTTGCTTCTTGCACCAGAAAAATTCAGGATGCCATGAGGCCGAGCAACCTTAAAAAGTCATAAGCCTGGAGATTTTAGGCATTTTGGAATTTGGAAACCATCTGAAGAATGTCTTGAGCCCTTGACTTGGGAGGCAAGCTCTTTCCTAAGGACGTGTCTAATACAGCTCCTATGTACTGAAGCTGTTGGGAAGGTGTCATCTGTGACTTCTTGAAATTGAGGGAGAAGCCCAGTTTGTGGAGGAAGTGGCAGGTGACTGACAGATGATCCAGTGCTTGCTCGGCAGAGAGCGCTCTGATCAACCAATCGTCCAGGTAGGGGTAGACATGAATCCCCCCTCTCCTGAGGTGCGCTGCCACCACTACCATTAACTTGGTGAAGACCCTCGGGGCGGAGGTCAACCCGAATGGCAGGACTCGAAACTGATTGTGTGAGTCACCAACTACAAACCTCAGGTATTTTCTGTGTTTGAGATGAATCGGCACATGAAAATAAGCATCCTGGAGGTCCAATGACACCAACCAGCTCTGGATTTGAAGGGCCTGAAGGATCTGAGAAAGGGTAACCATCTTGAACTTGTCCTTCCTGAGGAACAAGATTCTTAAATCCAAGATGGGTCTCAGTCCTCCATCCTTTTTGGGGATCAAAAAATACGGGGAGTGCCAACTCTTGTTCCTCTCTGCTGCAGGTACTGGTTCTATAGCACCTTTCTCCAGCAGGGTTAGAACTTCCTGCTGTAGGAGCGGGTTTGAAAGTTTCAACGGGTGTCTCCCTGGTGGATTGCTTTGAGGTTGCTTTAGAAAAGGAAGGCAATAGTCTTGGGCTATTATTTCTAGAGCCCAAAAATCTGAAGTAATGGCTCGCCATTCTTGCAGATGCTGCGACAGCCTGCCTCCCACAGGTGTTTTGTGGTGCAAGTCCTCAAAGTGGTTTTGTGGCGGATGTTGCGGCTGCTGATAGCAAAGAGGCTGCAGCTGGAGCTGGCTTAGCACGTTTTCCTCGTCCACCACGAGTGGCCTTTCTTTGGCCCCTTTGACTGGCCGTTCCTCTCGTCTTCCCGTATGAGGTGCAATAACGATAGGATCGTCCCCTCCATGATTGCCCTTGCGCACGAAAAGGCGGAGGTTGCCCAATAGCAGCTCCTAAGGATTTTGCTGCTGCTTTTGAGGTCTTCAACCTCTCAAGGCTCTTGTCAGCCTTGTTGCCAAAAAGGTGAGACCCGTCAAAAGGCATGTTCAGGAGGCGGTTCTGTACGTCCGGTGCAAAACCCGACTTCCGTAACCACGCAAACATGCACATTACTGTGCTAGTGCCCATGGACCTGCTTACACTATCCGCAGGTCCAATCCAGATTGAAGGGATTCCTGCATGGCCTCCTTTCCATCTTTAACGATGGCTAGGAAACCTTCCCTTTCTTCCCCTTCTGGTATGTGCTCCGCCGCCATTGCAATGCACTCCCATAGAGTGTACGAAAATTTTGCCAAGGCGCATGTGGACTTGCCAGATTTTAATGCCATGCTCCCGGCTGAAAATACCTTCCGTGCCCAACCATCCACACGCTTATCGTCCCTCCAGACACGGATAGACTGGTACGCAAGTTTGTTGGAAGCTGTGGCTGCCTGTATGATCAAACTCTCGGGAGTTGGATGTTTTGACAGATAGCCGGGGTCGCTACTGGTTGGGCGGTATTTTGATGCGAGGGATTTATTTACCGGAGGAATAGAATCCGGAGTTTCCCAATTCTTGGCCACCCTGTTTTGTAAGGCTACATGAAAAGGTAGTACTGGATCTTCAGTGGGACCATGGTCCAATATGTCTGTTCAATCGTCCTGGACGAATTGGGCTGGTGGTCTAGCCCATCCCAAGTAATCTACCACCTTGGTCATTAACTGACGGTAAGATGGACTGGCATGCACTCCTGGATCTGGTCTACCGAAGTCATTCTCAGGAGAGGCGTCAATGCCACTTGCATTGTGCAAAGACTCCACCAAATCCCTCTTTCTGCTTTCCTCTGAGATCAAGCATTCTGGGACATTTGGTACATTTTCCTCCTCGGATCTCTCCTGTTCCTCAGAAATTGAGGTCAAGGATTAGAAAAACTCCTTTCTAGGGAGAGGCTTGAAAACCTTCCCTGGGAGGAGGAGGAGGAGGAAGAGGTGTAGTACCAGGCTCTGAAGGAATTACATGCTTTTTAACTTTTGCCTTTTCTTTTTCTGGCTGCCCTGGCTTGGTTGGAGCCTTTGGCACCGAGGGTTTCGACGTCGATAAAGGTGTCGACGGCGTCAATGACATCGTGGTTGTCGACAGGGTCTGCTTAGAGTGCGTCGAGGTGGCCTTCCGACAGTTTCTCCTTCGAGGTGTGAAAGGTCTCGGACGGCGTCGGTGACCTCGAGTGGTCGACTCGAGCGTTTTTCGCTCGCCGTCCTGGAAGGTTCCATATGCTTCCTTTTACGATCACCCGGGTTCGAGGGCGTGCGAGTGTCGGAGCGATGACGCTCCCTGCCGGCTTCCGAAGAAGGCGTGGACCGAGGCTTCGCTTTCTCAAACACCTCCATCATTTTGACCCTAAATGCTTCCCACTCTTCGGAAGACGAATGTGTTGTGGGGCATTTCATTTTCGGAGACTCGTCTGACGACGAGGTGGAGGGAGATCTATGGCGTCGTTTCTTCGACAAAGACGTCGAGCGATGAGAATCGCTTCGAGATCTGGATCCATGCCTTTCGCGTTGAGAGATTTTTCCCCATGGGGTCTCGACTCGACACTAGAGGCTTTCTGATCCTTCCGACCTACCTGTAGCTTTCCTCTCCTTTCTCGCAAGGCCTTTCCCGTCATCGCCTGACACTGTGAACAGGCCTCCATGTCGTGGCCTTCCCCGAGACACCACAAACACTTGCGGTGCGGGTCCGTGATCGACATTTTTGAGCCGCACGACTTGCATTTCTTAAAACCCGATCTCGGGTCGTGGTCGGCGTCGATGACGAGGACATAATTACTTCTCGTAATATTATATTTCCTGACAGAACTCGAGGCGCGTCGAATGTCCAAAGCAACGTACTGCGGAAAAACAGAACCGAGACCAACGGGCGCCGCGCGTGCTACTTATACACCCGATGACATCACCCTTGACGGAGGCCTTCGAGGGACCATCGACTCGACGACATCGACGCACGCCGCCCTCTGCCGAATACATTTCCGAAGAGCAGCAAAGCTGGATGGAATACATCTAAGATGAGGAATACGTTGGAGGACACAATCCACTCGAAATGCTATTACGGTAAGTAATGCATGTCTTCTGATGCTTGTTAATCTGCTTAGAATCACATGATGTGCATAGACTAGCGAGCAGTACCCAGAGTTGGAGGTGGGTTGTGAGAAGGAACAGTAGAGAAAATATGTCTTAGTACTGCTTGCCCCACCTGAGAATCAGACCTAGAATGAGTGGCTAGACAATAGTGTTTTGTAAAGGTGTGTACAGAACTCCAGGTTGCCGCTTTGCAAATTGACTCGAGGGGAACATTTGCAATGAATTCTATGGGCGCCCCATTGCCCCCGAGTAGAATGTGCTCTAGTCTTGAAGGGCAGTTCTCTCTTAGCAAGAGTGTAACAGTATGATGCATTTGACAATCCACCTTGAGATAGCTGATTTAGAGACAGAATCCCCTTCTCTAAAATTGGTTCGTTTTCCTCAGTGATTTAGTTCTTTCTAGATAGAACATGGCTGCACTGCGCACATCTAGTGTGTGTAGGCTTCTTTCGGCCATGCTAGTGGGATTCTGCAAAAAGGTAGGTAGTTCAATTGATTGGTTCACATGGAACTTCAATATGAATTTAGGCGCAAATCTGGGTTGCGTGCGCAGAACTACCTTATCCCTGTGGACTGTAACAAAGGGGTCTAGAACAGAAAGTGTCTGTAGTTCGCTAACCCTTCTGATAGCAGGGATAGCCACTAGGAAGGCCGTTTTATAAGTCAGGTCTTTTAGACTTGCTTTATGCATTGGCTCAAAGGGAGCTCCCATGAGACTCGTCAAAACCACATTTAGGTCCCACCCAGGAGCCGAGTGAGAAATGGGAGGATAAATCTTCTTAACCCCTTCCATAAAGTCCTTAATCACCAGTATCTTTCACCACAACACTTTTTGTTGTGATGTGGTGTGGTGTAGGCTGACGAGTGCAGCCAGATGAACCTTTAGGGAATTGAAGACTAACCCAGTGTCCCAACAGATGGTTTAGGTACAGCACAGTGTGTGTGGGTGAGCAATCGATGGGATTGACACCCTGGAATTACACCAGATGACAAAACGTTTCCATTTGCTGGCATAGCAATAACGTGTGTACGGTTTCCTAGCTTCCCTGAGTATGTCCATGCACCTCTGAGGGAGCTGTAGGTGTCAAAGGTCTATGACCTCAGGAGCCAAGCTGCTAAGTTCAGAGTTTGTGGGCATGGGTATAGGGTCTCCCCCCTGTCCCGAGACATGTTGTACAGGCAGGGTAGTTTCACTGGTGGGGAGAGGGACATTTCCATCAGGCGAGCGAACCAGGTTTGGCGGGCCAACATGGGCGCCACCAGTATCATGGTAACTGGTGCATCTTGTGCACTATCTTGTTGAGAAGGAGTCGGGGGGGGGGGGGGGGTGTTGGGGAGCGTAGACAAATTTCCCTGACCATGTAGACCGTTCCCCCTTGGAGCGATTCTGGGGGTACCTGGAGGTGTAGTCTTGGCAATGGACATTCTCCCGAGTGGCGAACAGGTCGATCTCTGGGAAGCCCCATTCTGCGAAGATGTTGGACACAATGTCTTCGTGCAGACGCCATTCGGTTTCTTCGGGCAGAGGAAAATCTCTGCTGAGCACGTCTGCCAGAAGTTGGAGTTCGGTTTACAAAGGTAGCAGGCGCCCCTCTCTCGATAGAACAAGGCTTGATAACCTGTTCAGTGGTTATTAACCACTTGAGAGTTCGCAGCCACTGCTTTTTCTCACTGTGCCTTTCACAGATGGGAAATATCCATTTGCATATCAGTCTTTGTCCTGCCCAGGGGCAGTCCAGCACCGAAATGCAATGGCAATTCCAACTTGAACGAGAGTACCACCAGCAACCCCATACACGTGTTTCACCCTTGTTGGGGATCATCAGTGAGGTGAAGCTGATGCCTCTCTAAGCACAGTGAGAGGGAGACCACGGGTTACCAATCCCAGGTTCCTTGAAATTTGGTTTACAAAGGTAGCGGGCGCCCCTCTCTCGATAGAACAAGGCTTGATAACCTGTTCAGTGGTTATTAACCACTTGAAAGTTCGCAGCCACTGCTTTTTCTCACTGTGCCTTTCACAGATGGGAAATATCCATTTGCATATCAGTCTTTGTCCTGCCCAGAAGATGGAGTTCCCCTAGAACATGTTCGGACAACAAACATCTTGTGTCTGAGAGCCCATATTCAAATGTTTTGGGACAGCTTGGATAGCCCTGCAGAGCGAGCGCCCCCCTGTTTGTTCAGGTAATACATGGCTGTAGTGCTGTCTGTTAGAATCAGCACTGCCTTCCCTTGCAGCTGCATCTGAAAGGCCTTTAGTGCTTTCAACACCGCTAATAGCTCCAGTAAATTTATATGGTTGGATGCTACTTGAGGGGACCACACTCCATGTGCTGGCTGCTGAAGCAGGTGAGCTGCCCACCCCGTGAGAGATGGGTCTGTCGTGAGAGTGGCTTCCACTACAGGGGTGGTGAAGATTTTCCCCTTCAAGAGGTTTTCCCTTTACCACCACTGCAGAGAGAACGAGGGCTGGCGAGACAACAACCAGATCTTCCCATTGTCCGCTGACCTGACACCACTGGCTGTTGAGCCACTCTTGCATGGGACGCAAACATGTTCTGAACCCTCTCTTTGGCGGGGAAGACAAGACCATCTTCCGTCCAAATTAGAGCTCCCAGCAATTGTTTCGTTTGACTGGGGACTAGACTGGATTTCTTCTCGTTGATTGAGAAACTCAGCCTGAAGAGAAGATCTACTGTTTTTGGGTGTTCGAAAAACAGGTGTTGTATGAGTCCCCTGTGATGAGCCAGTCGTCAAGGTAAGGGTAAACTGGGACCGATAGTCTGTGCAGGTGTGCTGCAGCCACTGCCAGGACCTTGGTACACACCCTTGGAGCCGAGGCGATGCCGAAGGGCAGTACCTTGAATTGGTAATGCCTATCTCTATCATGAACCTTAGAAATTTCCTGTGCGCTGGCAACATTGAAATATGAAAGTATGCATCTTTCATGTCCAATGTTGCCATGTAGTCCCCCTGTTTCAGCAGTGGAATCACCTCCTGTACTGTTACCATGCAAAACTTCTGGGGTTTTATGAACTTGTTCGCTGAGCGCAGGTCTGGAACAGGGCGCATGGTGAGGTCCTTTTTGGGTACAAGGAAGTACACTGAATACACTTGTTTACCTGAAGAATAGGGACGGCTTCTGTGGCGTCCTTTCCCAGCAGCGCTTCCACCGCCTGATTCAGGATCTCCAGATTGTCCGGTGAAAGGCGACGTGAGCGCGGCGGTCAGAATTGTGGAGGTCGGGCGAACTCCACGCAGTACCCGTGGGCGGCCGTCTTTATGACCCACTGGTCTGAAGTTCTTGTCATGATCTCTGCTTCCAAAAGGTCAGCGTTTTCCCAACGAAGCAGATCCATAACCCAGGTTCCGAGTGCCAACCAGTCCCAATTGGGACCTTTTGGACCCAGTCCTGGCGCCAGTGGCACCAGGCTCATAAATATGCCCAGTCCCAGCGCTGGAAGCGCCGGGCTCATAATGCTTGGGTGGACTTACCTTCAGCAGACCATGCTGCTTACTTGCCTGCCAGTTGAGCCTCTGATCCTCTTCTGTTTGGAACTACTTTTCCTGTTGGGTGGGGCTGGAGCCACTCCCTAGATTCAGAACACTGGAACTCTTCTGGAAGGCAGGAACTCTTTTCTTACCAGGAACTCTTTTCTTACTTAGGCGTGGCTGTGGAAGGAGACACCTAAGCACTACAGGAGGCTATTTAAACCACACCCGGTGGATGAATCTTGCTTTGCGTTATTCTGCAACCTCTGCAGCAGAACGCTCATCGTGTCTTCTGCATCCGGTCCTGGGCCTAAGGAAAAAGGCTTACCATCCTGAATCCAGTCTTCAGCAACACCTATAAAGACAAGAAAGAACAGGTTAGCATTCCGGCATCTGAAAGACAAAAGTTTACCAACTCTTCGCACGCTCCGGAGGCCTTCGGCGCTGCATCCCGCATCTGAAAGACAAAACAAGGTGCGTTTAAAGACATTGGGGAACTTTAATACTCACGTGCCATTAATCCTTTCCACATCTAATCCAGTGGGTATTCCGGCACCCTGCAGCCGCTCCGAACTCGTACCTGCAAAATAAAAAGACAGTTAGAGCGCATAGTGAAGCAGGCAACAAGCGCTTACTTACGTGCTTCCAGACGCTTCTATTCATCACACGGGCTCCATCTTCAACTCACTTCAGCCCGTCATCCGCCATCGCCGGAACCCTGCAAAACAAGAGACATCATTACTAAAGACTTTAAAGACATTTGAATGACTCGAAACTTACCGTTCGTGCAGTAAACGACGGACAGCAGTCCTCTGAAGTCAAGAGGCCTGCGCTACCTATCCAGTGAAGAAACTGGTTACAGCACCCTGCCCCGAGGCAGATGGAGAGCTCGGCATTCACTTACCTAAGGTGAGAGCGTTAACCTTTGGGGGTCTACAGGAGAGGAGAAGAGGAAAGAGATAGGGACACCCCAATAACCCCAGTTCATTAACCCCATATTTTCTATCTGCAGACATCTTACTCTACACGTCAGGCATACAGTGCACAGAGGTCCAGCCCAAAGAGCCAACCGGGTGCTACACATCACCTTTGAAGATACGGTAGTCGCCCAGTCAAGACCGGCGCCTCTGCGAGAATCAGGTGAGCGTTACAGTTATCCCCTCCCATGCCTTGAGGAAAGATGTTAACCGCCCCCCGACCGGGTTGACATGTGAGGGGACCTGGATCTGGTGGTCATTTCTGACCAGAAGCTGCGGCTCCTCTAGGATTGGGGCCTCTCCCTGTGTTTTTGCCGCATCGCTGACCCCTTGAAGGGTAGTATGCAGGGCTTCCTGAAGTTTGTCCTGTGTTGAAATTCCTCGTGCCATAGTTGTTTTGACCTGCAAGGGACTGCCCTCGAAAGGACCGCGGAGAGTTATTACCCCTCGGGGGGGGGGGCATAGTTGTTTTGACCTGCAAGGGACTGCCCTCGAAAGGACCGCGGAGAGTTATTACCCATCTGGGGGGTGGTCTTTGTGTGATCTGTTGTAGCGACTTAAGAGTCTCATGCTCTTTCTTGGCCGTTTCCAAGGCCTCATCAACCGCTTTCCCGAAGAGGTTAGCTTCCTCAATAGGCTTATTGATGAGAGGCCTGGGTTTTGGGTTTGAACCCGGAGGTATGCAGCCAAGCGGGTCTTTTGAGTAGGGTCCCTTGGGCCAGAGACCTGCATGCTGTCTCAGCTGTGTCCAGGGTATTTTTAAATCACATTCTGGTTCACTTGTCTTCCCTCGACCACAATAGAGAGAAGCTTGGACTTTACTGGTTCTAGAACCTCTTGTAGGCCTTCTTGGAGTAGGTCCCACTGAGCGGCAGCATAACTTGCCAATAGCGTGGTATTAGCTATCCGCGTAGTGTATGCGGCAGCCAAGGTGACTCGTTTGCCTAGAGCATACAGCCTTTTGGATTCCTTGTCCGGAGGTGCCTCCCCAGTGCTAAGGGGTACCCCTGCCCTCTTTCGGGTGGTAGTCACTAACAGAGTCTGGAATGGTGTGCCCCCTAATGTATAGAGGGTCTGAAGGAGACGGCCGAAACTATTTTTCCACTCTTGGGTTTACTGCTCGGATTTGAGCTCGTGACACCAAGGAGGGAGCCAGCATTCTCTTGATGGAATTAAGTAAAGGAATAGCTTGGCTAGATGGAGGCTTTTCCTTAAGGATATACTCTACAAAATCCTGTTCAGGCACAGCCTCTTGAGTAGAGATTTTAAAGTGTTCAGCTGCCTTTTTCAACATAGAGTTGGAGGCCATCTGGTCATCTACAGGCAAGGCCTGGTGAGCTGGGGTGGATGGAAGGGAATCCAGACACAAAACATCAGTGTCCTGATCTTGAAGTGGCAGTGTCCATGGGTCCGTACCCTCCTGCTGGGTTTCTTCCCAATTGTCTGTGGCACATTGCTGTTCCTCTTCATAATTCTGTACAAAAGAAGTTTCTTCCTCTTCATTGTAAATGTCCCTTTAGGAAGGTTGATCTTCTTGAAAATGAGAAGATTGAGGGTTAGGCTCTCCACGAGACCTTTTCGGGGATGGATGATCAGAAAAACTGATAATCCTCTCCAGTCGATCCATACACCCTTCGAATTTCTCTAGTTCATTTAGGGGACCCAGATGGGCCTACGGGTGGAAAAACGTCATCCTCCTCCCTACAGCACCAAAAAGAGTCTCTTAGGGTGTCGGAAAGAGGCTCTTGACTATCTTCATAAGTATCGTGATAATCGGGGCCCCAAACCGCATCCGTAGATTTGTCCGCGGCTTGCCCCATGATTTTAAGCAGAAGCGGGATAAGTCCCACCACTGCCGAAATCCTCTCGATGCGGTCTTCGATAACCACCAAATCGGCGTGAGATAATTGCTCCGATGGTCTATCGGTAGGTGTATTACCTTCCACGGCGTTAGAGGGCCTAGCGGTCAGTTTTTCGACTAGAGGCCTAGTCGTAACTTTCGGGCCTACCGCAGCCTTCGGATTTCCACACTTCGACGTGTGAGGTTTTTGGAGTAGCGCCTTTACTTGTTTTTGGATTGCCCAGTCGCGAGACGCTGCTTCAGATGTGGGGAAGCCTTTGGATCCGCGCGATCCAAGGAACCCGTCGACATTTTGAACGGCCCTGTTGGCGCTTTTCCACCTTTTTCGATGAGGACGTTGAAACCAGTGTAGGGGTTGTATGCTTAGTGAGATGCGTTTGTACGCCCCTGTCGCCAGGTGTTGTCCCTGAAGCAAGACCAGTGTCAGGCCTTAAAGGGTCGGGGACGGGCGTGGCAGACCTAGAAGTGTCCACCTCTAGGTCTATTAAATCCACAATGGATGTTTGGTCATCTAAGGTGCCCCCGTCACTCTCAGCGGGTGTGGTGGTGAGGGAAGGGGGTTCCACCCGCGACATACTGTAAGCGGCCCACCACTTTACACAGCGCTTCTTAAACAGCGCTCCTTAAGGGTCTTAGGCCGAAGGAGTTTGCAGGCCGCACACTGCTTTTCGTCGTGATCTAAGGGGAGACGGGCGTTGCACTTCCTGTGTACGTCCTTCCAAGGATATCTGACCCTACACTTAGGGCAGAACCTAAAAGGCGTCCTTTCCATAGCCAAAGGGGAAGATGACCAGACCAAAAGGGTAAAGAGGGGAAAGGAGGAAAGACATACCGAAAATATGGCCACCCTGACCCCACTCTCCCTACTGTAACCGTCGGCCAGAGGGCCGGTCCGGCCACCGGATCTTAGGCGCCGAAATCCACTGCCGCAGACTAATCCCCCGCAGTCTTCCTCGAAGATGTTCTTGTGACCGAAGTGACTTAACAGGGAATAACCGACAAGTCGGTATAAGATAAACAATGTTTCTTTCTGTAAGAGCTCCGCTATAGGGCGACCAGTTATCTGGGTGGAAAAAAACAATCTGAGGGACCTCGGCGCGTGAGGGATTTTGGGTACACTACACGTCACGTTAGGGCTAGTGTTACAGACACGCCTATGCCGACGTCCCCTTTCTGTCCCCGAAAGACAAGATGCAATACTCTGCGGTTACCACTGGATGTCGGACTATATGCACAGCATGTGATTCTAAGCAGATTAACAAGCATCAAAAATACTGAATACTGTAAAAGATCTACAATTGTGAAAATAGGAAGTCCTGGCAGGGGAGTAAACCAGGCAAAGTGCAAGCATATGGGAAGTCCTGGCAGGAGAGTATACCAGGGAAATTGCAAACCTAGGAGAAGAGTCAATAAAGGAGAGTGTTTGATGAACAAAGAAGAAACTGGTGTTCAAGAAGAAACTGGTGTTCAAGAAGGACTTACAAGGCTAAACACCTTTCTACCCAACAGGATTGTTGTGGGCCAAAAAGAGACACAAAGAACTGTCAGAATAAGAGACCTTGCCATCCCATTCAAGCATCCACGTGAAGGGAACCACCCACTGGAAACAAAGTTCTGTTACATTGGAGAACTTTTAAATTGCAGCGGTTATATTTTTATTCATCAACACTTTTTGAAAATACCAGGTTAAAAAAAATTCCTTGTCACTTCATTATTTTATTTGTAGTGAGAGTTGTGCGACAGGCATGGTATCAAGAGAGACACAGACTCAAAGATGTTCGTTCAAAACTTTTATTTACTACAGATTTCCTAGGTTGGTGTAATGCCCAAGTGGCTCTAAACGGATAGTTCCAAATACCATAAAAGAAATAACAGTTCTTTTTGTAACTTCTCAGGGTTTCCTTTCCCCAAGCTTCAATCATTTCAACACTACAAAACAATAAGTCTCAAACTTGGCTAGGCCTCTCAGGGTTCCCTTCCCCAAGCATAGGTCCCTTTCAGTTTCCAACACAAATTCAGTTTTGCTTTTCCTTCAATTTCATGAAATAAGAGGTATTCCACTTTGCGAGGCTTCTCAGGGTTCCCTTCCCCAAGCTTAGGCCCCTTTTTTGGTTTCAAACACAAGTCCAGCTTGTCAGGATGTGCCTTTCCTTTTACATACATTTCTTATCACACACACTTGTATTTTATTGTTTTATATAGCGCCTTAATCCAAGGCGCTTTACAGATAACAACAAAACCACATCAAACATGGAACAGTAGAAGCAATAACAGTATACATTAATAAAATCGGCATTTAGAACAATTTGCATGTAAGAAAGGAGAGGAGGGGGTAGGGAAGGAAAGAGAAGGAGAGAGTAATGAGTGAAGTGAGCAACAAAAGGAGATCACAGGAGAGACTGGAAAAGATAAAGGTAAGGAGGAGAGGGTATTAGAAGGACAGTGACAATGGAGAGAGGGGGGAAAGGTGCCAGGGAGGGGAATGAAGAAATTCTTTCAATGAGGAGCGGAAGGAGGAATAGGTGGGGGAGGAGCGGATAGAGAGGTAGGGAGTTGTAAGGGGGCAAGGAGCTGAAAGGAATGGAAACGAGAAGCGGCACATGGTGGTGGGGGAATAGAAAGTAAGAAGATATCAGCAGAACGAAGGGAGCCAGAGGGGGTATAGAATGAGAGGATAGAGGAGAGGTAAGGAGGGGCAAGGTCATGAATAGATTTAAAGAAGTAAGTGAAATTTAAGTTGGGAGTGGAAAGGAAGCCCTCCTAGGTAAGAAAGTGAGTTGGAGATAGAGCCATGGGGAGAGAGTAAACCGAGGGTACGAATGGCAGAGTGATAAAGGGATTTGATGGGGGCAAGATGGGAAGCGGGGAGACCGAAGAAGAGAGAAGAACAATAGAAAAGGCGGGAAAAGATGAGGGAGGAGATTAAAAGTTTGGTAGCATGGAAGGTGAGAGAGGGACAGACTTTACGGATGTTAAAGAGATGATAGCGACATGCCGGAGAAGTGAGGGAGATATGAGGGAAGAGTCAAAGTAATACCTAGATTACGAGCATGGTTGGACATAGAAAGATTAGAAGTGGGAAAATGGATGGAAGGAGGGGGAGATGGCAAGGGTAGGGTGTAAGAAGGAAAGAACAAGACTTCAGTCTTGTCAGTGTTAAGAGAGATAATGAGATGGCATACAGTTTTTAATGGCAGTAAGACAGGAAGAGAGGTTGAGGTGTAAGTCAGAGATGAAGGAAGAAAAGGAGAGAACAGCTGGTCGTCATCGGCGTAGACATGGTGAAAAATCCTGAAGGAGGAGATGATAGGGGCAAGAAGTGAGGTGTAAAGAAGGGTCCGAGGACAGAGCCTGGGGGGAGGCTGTATTCAAGAGGGAAGGTAGTAGAGGTTTGCCCTCCCCAAGTGTCACGACCCTCGCTCAAAACCCTCTCTGGCAAACCCATTGGCCAGGTGGAGTCAGGACTCGGGCCTCTAGAGCCTGGCATCCCCTTCAAAAGCCCTCATGGGGCCAGTCCTGGCGCCTATGGCACCAGGCTCATACACCATGAAGAACAATGTGCTTGGGAACTACTTTATTGTATTGTCAGCCAACATGGAGGCATCCACATAGCTTGGTTCCCAAGAACCTCTATTGTTTTGGGTGTGGCAGGCCTGGAACTACTTTCCCTGGTACTACTTTACCTGGGCTATATAAACCACACCGACTGCAGAACATGCTTCGTGTTACTTTGCAGCTTGCAACGTGACGCTCACCGTGTCCAGCTATTCCCTCGAACCTCGGAAAAGCAGAACCTGCAAGGAGACAAAAGGAGCATCATTAGCAGCAGCATCTCACCTGCAGTCTTCATCTTTAAACACTCGCAGCTACTGAGAACAGCTTCCTCGAATCTGCACGCCTCCCGGACAGAACGACCTGAAAGAGGGAGCTAGAGGCAACATTAAAAAAAGCTGTAGAGACATTTACAATTACGAACTTCTCAAAAGGCTTACCTGGCTGGTCGCCTCTCGGCTGGCACCACTCTGGACATTCCACTCGCGCTGAAGAACACCGCGACCTACAAGGAAGGAAAACACAGCTTAGCAAAGGTAAGACTTTGCAGCGCTGCGCATAGCGCGTACTTACCGCATCATAGTGCTCTTAATGCACCATCATTTACCAGCGGGGCTCAACCAAGCCAGTTCGCCGCGCTGAAGCTCTGCATACCTAAGGGAGAAAAAAAAAGACATTTTAAACAAAGAAAGGCATGCAGAATAGCAACAAAACTAAAGAACAGCAATAAGACCTACCTGAACAATATCAAACGGGCCGGCGTCAGAGAAGTAACTGGACCGCACTCACCCATGAAAGACAACGCACCCCTGCAAAGAAGGCAGGACGGAGAGCACGCCTAATTCTACCACAAGGTGAGGAGAGGGCACCCGAGGGACTGAAAGCATACGGGGTGGAGGGAGGATACTTACCCCAGTCGGTCAGTCTTGAACACAGTCCTCCTGTATTTTCAGGCAGAACTTCCCCGCAGACCACATCAGGGCAAAGCTGAGAAGCATACCAGTGAGTAACCCAGCTGGGTGGCGTCCCTATGGATACCAGGTGAGCGTAACACCAAGAGACTAAAAAGCGGTGGGAGAGATAAGAGGAGAGCCAGTTAAGGACAGAACCTTTGAACCAAGGGAGGAAAGAGTGTTGAGAAGTAAGGGTTGATCGACAGTGTCGAAAGCAGCAGAGAGGTCAAGGAGGATGAGGATTGAGGAATGCTTAGAATAGCGAGCGGTAAAGAGGGAGATCAGGAAATAGGTAAGAGTGGACCCAGTGGAGTGTTTGGGGCGGAAGCCAGATTGAGAGGGGGGAAGGAGAGAGTGGGTAGTGACAAAAGTTGAGAGCTGAGAATAAGCTAAGCGATTGAGTAATTTAGAGAGAAATGGTAGAAGTGAAATTGGACGAAAGTTGGAGGCGAGAAGAGGATTAGCAGAAGGCTTTTTTAGTATAGGGATGATAGTGGAATGCTTGAAGGCAGAAGGGAAGTTGGCCATGGATAATCAAGTGTTGAAGAAGAAGGTAAGGTAGGGAACGAGAGGGGGGTAAATCTTGGGAATAAGAAGGGTTGGAATGGGGTCAAAAGGGGCAGCAGTAGGATGCGATTTAGTTAAGAGGAGGGAGACATCAGAGGGAGTGATAGGAGAAAACCTAGACATTGAGCCCATGGGGCTGTAAGGAGAGGAGGGGTGGGGGAGGGAGGGGAAAAAGGAGAACAGACAATTTTTTGGCGAAGAGAAATAATTTTTTCAGAAAAGAAGTTTGCAAAGTCAGAAGGAGAAAGAGAAGTAGAAGAGGGGTCAGGAGCGGGAGAGTAGACGAGAGAGGGCTTGAAAGATATGACGAGGATGAGAGGCTTGGGAGTGAAGGAGGTTAGAAAAGTATGCACGTTTGGCGCAGTTAAGGCAGGAGTCATAAGGGTGTGATAAGAAAAGTATGTTTGGTTAGGAAGAGTGGGGGGGATTTCAGCCAGCAACGCTCAAGGCGACGAAGGAGACGACGCATGGACAAGAGGTGAGGAGAGAGCCTGGGTTGGGAACGTTCACGAGAATGGCGGAAAGAGGAGAGGGGGTAGAGTTGGTCGAGACTAGATGAGATCGAGGAGGATAGAGAGGATAAGTCGAGGTCAGCCGGGAGTGAGGAGAAATCAGAGAGGGGAGGAAGAGAAGAAGAGCAGGTATCAAGGAATTTCTGCAGGTCGCGTCGAGTAAAAGATGGAGGGGGCGTGGCTTGGCGCCATGGTGAGCGGTTTGGTCCAGTGAGAGCTCCCGGCCACGACTGCGCGTTTACCGAAAAAGCCCCGGTAAAATAAAAGTTCCAGGAAGCAAAATCAGCGTCCAGCAGTGCGAAGGGGCTGCTCCAGCACATGCCTCGAATTCGATGCCCTAATCCGAAGGGGGACCGAGTTCTGCCTGTGCATCCCGGTGAGAAGACGCGGCAGTAACGCGCTCCCAAGATGGTGGACCGCTGCGCGGCCCGACCCCCTGCTGCCGATTGCTTGATCTGGGAGGGAGCTGCAGGAGTACGCCCGGGAACTGGTAGCGAGTGATCCTGCCGAACCAATAGGAAGCAGAGCCACCCGGCACTCCCTCGCGAGAGAGCGGCGCACCAGCGAGCAGCAGCTGTAGCACCCAACGAACGGCGGGGGCGGTGGATGACCCCCTTCTTCCACTGGGACCCATCGGGCTGTCCCAAGCAGGCAGTGCTACATCGGAAGACCGGGTGCAGATTCGGCCACCAGCGGCGGACGGAGCCCTGCCACAGAGAGACAGCGTGGGGCTCCTTCATCCCCTCCCCGATTCCACAACTCCTGGCAACAGCTCCTGGCCGCCTGCTCCTGTGGGAGGCGGCACCCTGCCGAGGAAACGAGAAGCGGAGCCACCCATCAATCCCCCGCGGGAGAGGGGAGCACCAACGGGCTGCGGCCAGATCACCCAGCGACGAGAGCAGCGTGGGAGCCGCACCCGACTGAGTACAGTGCAGTGCTGGAAGAACGAGTGCGGAGTCGGCCCAGCAGTTGCGGAGGGAGGTCTGCCACAGAGAGAGAGAGTGCGGGACTCATCTGTCCCCCCCCTCCTCTAAGTCCACCAACTCCTGGCAGGCTCCCGTGAGTGTCCCGGGGCCACTGGTGCCTCCCAGGGGGCCGAGGACGTGGCGAGCTATCGCCCCTGCAAGCCTGGCGCCAGCTGGGCCCGGAGCCCGGGAAGGAGGGGACACCAAGTGCCGCGAAAGCCAGCGCCTGATTTGGAGCAAGGTAGGGCGGCACCTGCCGCAGTCATCGAAGTTTGCCATGGGCCCACACCTCTGCTCCCCGATTCCAGCTCTCAGGGGAGGGCACGGGGTGCCCGAGTGGCTGAGGCTCACCACAGAAGCGGGGCCCTTACCCAGACCCACATAGGAGACCGTGCCCCTCCTCCCTTATCCTGTGCCGCATCCCCGAGAAGCCCAGCATACTTCCTCCCGGGAGCCCGGCGACTCTGCCCAGCCCCTGGAGAAGTGGGGAAAGCCGGACGCAACTGACTGCCTGACTGCTCCCCACCAGAGCTCTAACAAAATAATATAACAAGGCGGCCAACCACGCTAAGCACCCAACAGTAGAGCCACAAGGCAGGACAGTTCAGCCCGAGGTGAACAAAACTAAAACAGCCCACTGAGGGGGGGGCGGAGCGGCCTAGTTCCCCGCTAAAAATACAAGGCACAATGTCCAGGAACCCAAAAACACCTAAACACACCGAGATAGCAACCCTGCTGGCTGCCACCACGGAGGAGAAGACAAAGAAAGGGGAGCATCACAACACTGCAGGAGCACCCCTTGACCCCAATACCGAGATGCCAACCCAAACTGTCACTAATGCAGACCTCCAGGAGCTCCTATCTGCCATAACCAAGGAATACCAAAAAGGTACAGAAGAATTAAAAGGCAACATTTCGTCCCTAGACAGGAGAGTAGGTGAAGTCGAAACCAGGACAGAAGAAATAGAAACAACCCTGTTCGAGCAAAACTTCGAGATTGGAGAGGGGGTGGACAGACTAGCCGCGCTGGAGGCCAGATGCAAAGCCCTGGAAAATAAGCAAGAAGAAGCGGAAAATAGGTCTAGGCGCAATAACATCCGACTGAGAGGAATCCCGAGTTCCGTCCCAGAAGAAGAACTGGACCACTATGTCAATGACTTATTCTGCTTCATACTAACGCTCCCAGACGGTGCCCCCCTGGAACTGGACAGGGTTCACAGGGTTAGAGCTAGACAAAACAACCTCCCCACCAGATGTCCTAGCAAGAGTTCATTTTTACAAGGTTAAGGAAGAAATCATGAGGGAAGCTATAAGCTCAGCCCGAATTGGCTTCGGAGATGCCGAAATATCCTTGTACCAGAACCTGGCAGCGGCCACACTCGCCCAAAAAAAAAAAAAGCCCCCAAACCACTCACTGAATGGCTACGGGACAGAAAAACAACCTTCCGATGGGGGGTCCCCACAGCTCTAATCTTCAACTGGGAGGGCAAGCCACGACTAATCCCCTCCCTCAGGGAAGCCAAGCGATTTATGAACCCAGATGCCGGGGGGGGGGGGAGGTCCCCAAGGGGGCTGCGGAAGCCTCGGGGAGACCCCACAGAGGCCCCTCCGGGTCATGGACCAGGGCGACAGGCCGCCGCAGACCCCGAGGTCCGCCGAGCAAAACAGAAAGGGACAACCTTTAAGTAAGAAATTCCCACCAGCTGCAGCCTTGACACGGGGGGAGGGGGGGGGGGCTCCGCGCTCCCCCCCGGACTGATCACCGACCCGGAGGGTAGCGGAACCGAAAGGGCTTCAAGCTTTTCCTCCGAAAGGACTAACTACACTCCCGTGTCCCTCAAGTCTAATCTCCCAGGCGGCCCATCTGCCTACCTGGGCTGGGGCGAGTCATTCGTACAAGGCCGGAAACTGAGCTTAATCCCGCCATTGAACAAATGCCGAATATCTTCAACCTGTATTTTACTGGTCAAAAGAAGAGGCATGGCATGCCTCCACCGAAGCGGTTACACCGGTCCGGCCAATTGCCCCGTTGGTCGAAGGCTGGTCCGGAAACCTTGTTATTGTTTGGGAGAAGGGGGTGGGAGGGAGTTCCTTAAAAAGGGGGGTGGGGGGTAGGACTGGCGTAAGAAGGCGCCGAGAAACATGGATTATTCAACCTTTAGGGAAGACCATGAGCTGAACTGCCCTGGGCTTAAAGGATGGGTTCATTAAACAAAATACTCACCATCACGACTTGGAACGTACAGGGTCTCAACGCGCCAAGAAAACAGAAGTCAGCAGAACACAGACTGGACCAACTAGCAGCCCATATCGTCTTCCTCCAGGAAACCCATCTGATAGAAGACGAAAAGCGGATTCGTTTGACGCTACCCGAAATGCTACTTCGCCTCAGCCACACAGAAAAAAAAGGGGACCTGCCATTAACTCAAATCACCGTTAAGAGACCCGGAAGGGAGATTCCTGCTCCTAAAAAGCCTCCTAGTTGAACTTCCGATCACCCTAGTAGCTCTCTACGGTCCAAACAAAGACCAAGACCAATTTCTCCGCAACCTCCTCTCTATTTTATAACTGCCTTCTCCACCGGCGACTTACTAATCGGAGGAGACTTTAACCTCCCCCCAGATCCGAGTGCGGACAAGACTCTCCTAACCTCTAGGGAAGACTTCAGCAGATCCCTAGCCATGGCCGAATTCCTCCAGGAAACCGAAACAATAGACATCTGGAGACTGCGCAACCAGGGAGAAAGGGACTATACCTTCTTCTCACATGTCCACAGCGGGTACTCACGGATCAACCTCTTATTAGCCGCAAATGCCATTGCCCCTTGTGTGAAATAAATGTAAATTAGACACATAGCGATTTCAGACCATGCGCCGGTCACGATGACGCTGCTCCTACATGGAGTCCCAGGACCTACCCAGAACCTACCCAGCGGCAATGGAAATTGCAGGATCATATCTTGGCTGACTGTTAAGTGGCTTCAAGTCAGCAATCCCACTAAGTCAGTGCCTCGTCTGGGACGCCCAAGGGAAGCCCTTATTTATATTTTTTTATGACAAGTTATAATCTGGATGATGAACCCTTCTATAACGCCCCCCTCTTAGAATCCCCCTGGCCCCACTGAGCCAAGAAGTAAGTTTGTTTTGAAAATTAAAAAGGTTTATTTGAAAAATTAAACAATAGATATATATCACACTTTTATAATAAATTAATATTTGATATCACACTTAGACATATGACAATCAACAATGGATGATGTTATACTAGCACACTGGTTTAATTACTTAGGAGTAGTATAGAGGATAAGGTAGCTGAGAATGCTTTATGGTTTCAAGGAGATGCAAAGATGAATAAAAGGCAGTATAGAAATAAACTTGATATGATATCAGCAAAAGATAATATGATCACTTTTTCTCTGACAATTCACTCCCCCCCCCCATGCAATGCAAGGAGATGGAAGTAACACACACAGTCTTCAGGAATACAATCACAGTACAATACGAATTCAGTTCCACCCTAGCAAGCTTATAGCACCAGGGATGATTTTAAAACACAGCTGAAAGACTTTCAGGTGATTTGCAAGGGAGTGAAATATGCTAAAATTGATTTTAATTCCCTCTAGAGGTTCAGGGTGAGTGAGAGATACTTTAAATCAGTTCAGGTCCACACTAACAATGATTAATGAGGGATTATCAGGTTGAAAACGGATTTCAGTAATGGAAGCAAAGGACAGATCTTTCTACACGTGGTTGAAATGAAGCAAAATGTCAAATCGCGGCACTTTTTTTCGAGTGCGTTGAGCGCAATTACGGAGGCGCTATAAGGAGTAGCAGATTTAGAGCTTGTTGGAAAGCTGGGAATCTTAGCTTTACAATGAGAGTTAAATTGCGTTCCTAGGATGCACGGTTCCAAAGATACAGATGGTTTTGTAAAGGTAGTTTTTCAGAAATGAAATTAGTTTCGGAATGACAGATGCGCTTTTAAAGGTTTGAATCAACAGGAACACACAATTTCTTATGATGAAGTTCTAAACAGGTTCAAATCTTTTGAATCAGATTATTTTAAGCTAAGAGATGGGTTCTGCACAGTTCTAGCTGGGTACTCACTATAAATTTGAAAGGAATGGCCTTGTCACGGATCTGGTCAACAAGTTCAGCTGCGGTTCTCTCTGCTCGGCGGGTCAATCAGGCACCGGTTCTGTTCACAGCGGTCTGGTCTGGGTCTCTGGTTCTGCTGGTCTGGATCAAGTGGATTCTGGATACCGCACTGCTTTCTGGGTACTGGTTCTGTTCTGGATACACAGGACTCTTAGCAAGCAGCAAACCGCACAGCCCGGCAGTTGAATAGTTTGCAAAAGATTGAGGCCTGCTGAAGAGTTCAGCTCTTTGGAGTTTTTGTTCTGGAGTTAGCCTGGATCTCTGGAGTTCTGGATTCTGGAGTTCTCAGTCAGCGTGCTGTGCAGGAATTCAGTTGAAGGTTTGAAAATGAATGTCTCTACCTGGATTTCAGTGGTCCTTTTTATGTGTTTTGAAAATGGGTGTGTGCGTGGGCATAACTAAGCCTGCCCCTCACAATTTATCATTGGCCAAGTTTTTCTCTCCCCCTTGATTGGAGAACTGGGTTGTGTGTCAGAGTGAGTCATCAGGTGTTATCTTTATGGCCTACAGAAAGAACACTCCTCTTTACTTTTGCTTAGAAAATGAATTTACCCCAAAACACATATTTCCCAGATACCCAAGTGGTTGACATTACATGCACACATCATATATCACATAAGGTAGTCTCTGTTCCAACTCTGATGTTTTGTCATGATCTCTGCTTCCAAAAGATCAGGACTTGCCCGACTCCCTTGGAAGCAGACCCATAACCCCGGTTCCGAGTGCCAGCCAGTCCCAATTGGGACCTTTTGGACCCTGTCCTGGCGCCAGTGGCACCAGGCTCATAAAGATGCCCAGTCCCAGCGCTGGAAGCGCCGGGCTCATAATGCTTGGGTGGACTTACCTGCAGCAGACCATGCTGCTTACTTACCTGCCAGTTGAACCCCTGATCCTCTTCTGTTTGGGACTACTTTTCCTGTTGGGTGGGGCAGGAGCCACTCCCTAGGTTCAGAATACTGGAACTCTTCTGGAAAGCAGGAACTCTTTTCTTACCTAGGCGTGGCTGTGGAAGGAGACACCTAAGCACTACAGGAGGCTATTTAAACCACACCCGATGGATGAATCTTGCTTTGTGTTATTCTGCATTCTCTGCAGCAGAACGCTCATCTTGTCTTCTGCTTCTGATCCTGGGCCTAAGGGAACAAAGGCTTACCATCCTGGAATCCAGTCTTCAGCAGCACCTGTAAAGACAAAGAAAGAACAGGTTAGCACTATGGTCTTCAGTGGCAGCGCATCTCTTACCTGGTCCATCGGCTGTCACCAACGCCTCGCGCTGCATTCCGGCATCTGAAAGGCAAAGGCTTACCTACTCTTCGCATGCTCCGGAGGTCTTCGCACTGCATTCCGGCATCTGAAAGACAAAAGCTTACCAGCTCTTCGCACGCTCCGGAGGCCTTCGGCGCTGCATCCCGCATCTGAAAGACAAAAGAAGGTGCGTTTAAAGACATTGGGCAACTTTATTACTCACGTGCCATTACTCCTTCCCACGCCGAATACAGTGGGT
Organism: Ambystoma mexicanum; assembly: GCF_040938575.1. Classification (NCBI taxonomy): domain Eukaryota; kingdom Metazoa; phylum Chordata; class Amphibia; order Caudata; family Ambystomatidae; genus Ambystoma; species Ambystoma mexicanum. The sequence continues at coordinate 472,253,937 of NC_090941.1, read as the reverse complement.
ATTCCAGCACCCTTCAGCTTCTCTAAAGCTCCGAACTTGTACCTGCAAGATAAAAGGGACAGTTAGTGCGCATCGTGAAGCAGGCTACAAGCGCTTACTTACGTGCTTCCAGGCGCTTCTATTCCTCACGCGGGTTCGATCCTCAACTCTCATCAGCCCGCCATCCGCCATCTCCGGAACCCTGCAAAACAAGAGATATCATTACAAAAGACTTTTAAGACATTTGAAGTGCCCAGAACTTACCGTTCGTGCAGTTAACGACGGACAGCAGTCGTCTGAGGTCAAGAGGCCTGCACCCTTATCCAGTGAAGAAACTGGTTACGGCACCCTGCCCCGAGGCAGAAGGAGAGCTCGGCGTTCACTTACCTAAGACATCTTACTCTTCGAGTCAGACATACAGTGCACAGAGATCCAGCCCAAAGAGCCAACCGTGTGTTACACATCACCTTTGAAGATACGGCATTCACCCAGTCAAGACCGGCGCCTCTGCGGGAATCAGGTGAGCGTTACATGTTTCTAAGAGCTTGGATTAAGAAATGACAACATTTTGCGCTTTTTGGTTGATCTTCCAATATTGGATTTTTACCAAAAATTACACAGATGTACACCATCTCTCTACACATTCCAGTAATTTACTGTGTCTCTAGCATAAACACAGTGTCTGTAGTATTAATAATTAGCAGGGTTTTGCCTCAGAACATCACAGAGCGACCAGCTGAGCCTTGAACCGTGAGTAAAATTGTCATTTTAAGAATCTCAAAGTTGTATATTTCTGTCATCTGGTTACAATTAGTTATCAGTATTTTTATAAAACATGTATTTGCCTTGAATTCAATTCACGAAAGTGTCTGGGTCCGCCCCAGAAGCTTGTGGAGTCAGATGGTCACATGTCTCTCCTTTCAGGCAGAGCTCTGTTTACAGTCCACACCCGAAATTAGCATACCCCATTCAATTGAAAGGGTCTATTGTGTTGGGTCCAGCAGGCTGCAGGGAAGTCCCCTCCCTCTCAATCAACAGGGCCATGTGATATCCTGCTTCCTGGTGTGGGTCTCTGGGGTGTTAGGCTTCCCAGAAAAAGCACGCCTTTGAACATTTAATTAAATAAGACTCCCTCTGATCAATGCACAGTTCTGCAGGACAGCTCTCCTGTCAGAGTTTAGACCGCTAGCGCCGGTTAGTGTCCAATGCCGGTACTGCACCTATTCTTTTTAGGAGTTGTCTTGAATTAATTCCATTTCAAAAAGGGGATTTTACTTGATAGTATATGATCCTTGCTTAACATTGTTTTGATGGAAATCCTTACAGTAGAGTGGTGATGTGGAACACATCACAAGAAGGTTGAATCTTTAGAGTGGTCTTGTGAGCCATGATTTTAGCACATTTTTGACATCAAGAAAATTAATTCCCAACAGCTCTGGGTTGTTTTTGGCAATCAGCATTGCCATTCCCAATGGTTTCAGGCTACTGTGTGTGTAGCCCAATGGTGGTTTTAGGCAGTGCCCTCCTGTGCTCACAAACATAGGCAAAAATGGGTGGCAGCCTATTCTTCATGTTTCCCTGTGCACTTTCTGGGGAGTTCCGGCCATCATGATGTTTTCAATGCCAGTAATGCACAGTTTTGTGGTAGGGCTTGGATGCATGGTTAAAAACATCCCACATGACTTTGCAGCCATGTCTGACCTCGCTGAGGCAATCCAAAACTACTTCGCTGAGAACACAACCCCAAACGGATACCACAGGCAGACTCAGGCGTCAAAATCTGCTGAAGCAACGAAAACTGGAGGAGCGGCTAGTGGAACTGGAAAACAAGCTTAAACAATGCTACACGAAAACAACGAACCGTGAACTAAAAAAAGCAAAGAGAGAGCTGGAGATGCACCTAGCAGACCGGGCCGCCAGAACATTAACCTATACTAAACAGTTTTCCTACCTTAATAGCAACAAAGCGAACCGGCTCCTAGCACACAAACTGAAAAAGCTTCAAACCAGGAACCATATCCAAGCCCTGCTTGATAAAAACGGCTCTCTACACCACCTAGACCCAGAAAAGCTCGAGATAATGGTCCAACATCACGAGGAAATCATGGCGGGACCTCCAACTCCAGGCCGCCGCCATCGCTCAATTCTTAGCCCCAATCTCAAAGACGCAACCATCCCCCCTAATGTCCAACCTGGAAGGCCCAATATCTGTGGAAGAAGTCAGTGAAACAATCTGCCATCTGAAGAATACTACGCCCAGGCCGGACAGGCTGACCACAAAATTCTATAAGAAGTTTGCTCACTTGTTAGCACCCCATCTGGTAAGCCTATACAATTCGCTCCTCTCCACCGGCTCCACTACTGCATCCATGAACGAATCCATAACGGTGCTAATCCCGAAACCTGGGAAAGATCGAACGCAATGCGCATCATACAGGCCCATAACTCTCCTAAACAACGATGCGAAGATATTCGCCAAAATTTTGGCGAACAGGCTTGCTCCGCTCCTCCCAGAGATCGTCCACCCGGACCAAGCAGGCTTCATCCCGGGGTGGGGAACCCAGGACACTACCCGTAGAACCATCAACATCATAGATTCAGCAAATAGGATGGGCTCAAATTGGACAGTCCTCTCCCTGGATGCTCACAAGGCATTCGACATGCTGGACCCTGGGTATGTGAAGGAAATCCGAAGACATTCTGGCTTCGGTCCAAACTTCGTAAAGTGGGTCCTGGCCATCTACCAAAGCTCCCACACGAGATTGCGCCTAAACGGAGCCAAATCCGGCAAAATCAAAATAACCAGAGGCACGAGACAGGGATGCCCACTCGCCCCCCCTTATCTTTGCCCTATCAATGGAGCCATTCACGGACAGGATCCGTCTGCACCCATCAATACACAGGCTCACGGTCAAAAGGGAATCATATAAAATAGCACTATATGCTGACGATGTGCTGCTCACGCTTACTCGAACGACGGAATCCATAAGAGCCCTATGGCAAACCCTCAAGGAATTCCGAGCAGCCTCAGGGTTCACAGTAAATATCCACAAATCCGTGGCCATGGGCATCAACATCCCAAAGAAGCTTAAAACCACACTGGAAGCCGAGCTCCAGATCCCCTGGGCAAAAAGCAGTATTAGCTACCTAGGAGTCCAGCTCCCCAACAAAACTGAGAAGGTGTACAAGACAAACTTCCCGGCACTCTTCAGAGAATTGAAAAGAGACATTGGACGCTGGAGAAACCAAGAAATCTCCTAGCTTGGCTGGATCACAGCGATAAAAATGAATCTAACCCCACGGCTGCTGTACTTTGCTCAGGCTCTCCCAGTGGCGATCCGGAAGAAGGCTCTACGTAAGCTGCAAGGGGAAATACTGAGCCTCGTCTGGAAAGGAAAGAAGTCAAGAATCCCGAAACGCATCATGCTCCGGAGTGCTGCAATGGGAGGTCTAGGGGTCCCAGACGTAGCGAGGTACTGTTTGGCAGCTCAGCTAGCCCCAGCATTCTCCTGGAAGCTCCGAGCCAACCGCCCCCGGTGGCTTCAGCTAGAATAGGATTGGAGCAAAACCCTGATGGAACGGTTGCCCCACAGCAAAGAACTCAAGGGGCCCCAAGACGAGGTCCCACTACCATCAACAAGGAATACAGTGGCCAGCTGGAGAAAGGCAGCCCGTCTATGGAAATGTAGGAGCACAATGGGACCCCTTACACCAATCTAGGACAACCCAGACTTCTCCCAGGGAGTCGCACCAAATCAGTTTGCGGAGTGGAGAGCCGGGGGCCTGGAGACTATGGCAAACTTCTTTGAGAACGGCCGCCCACTAAACTGCAAGGAGTGCAAAACAAAATTCAAGATCCTGGAAACCGAAAGGTTTCGTTACACACAACTGAGGCATTGGATGTCGAACGAGCAGGTCAGGAAGCACAGCAGCAGAGAGCTATTGGCATTAGAGTATACCCTGTCAGCAAGCCCCCTCCTCCCCCGAGAGGGAAAATATCTACCCTGTACAAAATACTGGACAGAGCGGACCCTTCTATAAAAGAGCCCTACATGCTTAAATGAGAGGACAACATTGGAAGACCGATTGAACTAGAGGAATGGCAACACATCTGGTTCCACGCACAAAAGAGCTCAAAATGCGTGACAAACAAAGAAAGTGCGTTTAAAGTTTGCTACAGATGGTACCGTACCCCCGAAATTCTAAACAAATGCAATGCAGCCATTCCCGCTCAGTGCTGGAGGGGATAACCGGACGGAGGAACCCTGTTCCACCTCTTTTGGACCTGCCCGAAAGCCACCCAATTCTGGAAGAAGGTCCTGGACCAGATCAAAGGAATTACTGGGCTCACCATTCCCTGGGACCCAGGAATCGTGCTGCTGGGGGCGACCGGGACAGCCAACTCCCCTTAACAGGCGCTCTGGCGGACCTCTCTCCCATCTCCTCACAGCTGCTAAAATTTCCATTGCCAGACTTTGGAAAAATCCGGAGGGCCCGTCTACGCAAATGTGGTGGTCCAAATGCTGGGACATTGTGGCAGCTGAGAATGTCACGGCCATCAGACTAGGCAATAGGCCCAAATTTGAACGCATCTGGGCCCCCTTCCTGGACTTTGGGCAGCAATTCCCTGGTTTGGCAAGACAGCCCCCGACGCTGCGCTGGATGGAAACCCAGGACTGAACGAGACAGAATAAAAGGTCGAGATGCGGAAAGACCCCCGTACACCTCCAAGTTGCTAAAAACTAAACAGACCAGAGACACTAACCTAGCAGAGCCTCTATAGAAGGAACCCATCCTACGCCCAGCTACAAAGGAACTCCGAAAACTTGACGCTTCGCCAACGCTGAAAAAAGCAGTCTTCTATCTATAACTTCCAAATAATGCCTTCTCCGCCACCCCCCCCCCGCCAGTTGTTATTTTGGACTTTAATCTCGATGAAATCTCATGATTTACGATGACCCAGTTATGTTCTGCGATGTTTTCTTTTTGTTGTCTTCTCTTTTCTTAAACGTTATAACAAGTGGAAAAGTATGTAACATTCGAAACGTGTATAGCTTGTTATGCCAAAACAATAAAAACAATGTTGAAAAAAAAAAAAAGATGAGGAGGAGGGTAAAGGAGAGGGAGGTGGAGTGCTAGGGGTAAGGGAGAAAGAGAGCAAAGCGTGATCAGATAGCTGGGTAAGGAGTAGACAGGAGAGGGAGAGTAAGTGTAAATAAAGAGTGGAGCCAGAGGAGCGAGTCGGAGAAGAGGGAAGCAGAGAGAGAAGGTAGGAGTCAAGGATCGAGAGAAGAGGTGAGGGTTGAGGGGAAGTAGGAGGTTGAAATCACCAAGTACAGTGAGAGGAGGTGGTCAAGGTCATCATAAAAAGAGGAGAGTGGGCCAGTAGGTCTGTAGATGATTAGGAAGGAGATGTGGTGAGGATGAGTAAAGGATTTGTATAAGTATTCAAATGAAGAGAAAGTAGGAAGGGACAGTGAAGAAGTAGATGAAAAGGTATTTAGAATGGAAGAGGATGCTCACTCCACCGCCACAACCAGTGGGACGAGAGATATGAGAAAGGGGTGAGGAAGGGGTAGTGAGAGAGGCAGGGACAGTTGAGTTGTGAGATGGGATCCAAGTTTCAGTTAGACAGAGAAAGTGAAGATTTAGATGAAAGAGCATGTCTAAGACGGCTGCGGATTTATTACGGAGGGATCCTGCATTCCAAAGAGCAATATTAATTAAGTTGTAAGGTTGGATTGGGGGGTAGATGAGGTTAAGAAGATAAGGAAGGGAAACAATGGAAGGAGGTGAACGGCGAGGGGGTTGTGCAAGGGGATGGACATAAGGGGAAGGGGGAAGAAGAGGGGGCGGGAAGGGGGAAGAGGAGGGGGCGGGAAGGAGGAGGAGAAAGGTTGAAAAGAAGGGAGGAATCTAGCAATGCGCATGACAGGGAGGGGAGAGATCGCGAAGTGGAGAGGGAAGAGGTCCATAGGGTGAGGTGGAGATGGTTGGGGCGAGGGAGAAGTACCAGTGAAGAGGCGGGGGTGAGAAAAGGGGGGACTTAGGAGGCAGTAGGTGGGGGTAGAACAGGAGGCTTTTTGAGGGGACAGGCAGAGGCGAACTCAAGGGCCGGGGTACCGAAAAGACTCAGCCGGAGGAGGGGCGACCAGCCGTTGGAAGTAAGGTCAATGGTACTGAGTCTTGAGGAGTACAATCAGAGACTTTCGAAACGGCCAAGTTCTTTCCTCCTCCTTGGGATGACCACTCTGATCTGTAACCCCTCTCTTTGTTCCTTGCTCGTCCAAACTTTTACCTTCAGGTGCTTCCAGCACCCTGTCTTATTCTCATTTGCTCTGTTCTCGTGCACACTTGCACTTTCCCTTCACTGCACACACTCTGTTGGCACCTTCCTTTTCTGTGTGCACTCAGACACCTTCCTTTGTTTTATTGTGCCCCTTGCGCACTTTACATGCTTTCCTTTCCTTTATCATGCACCCTTGCACCTGTCCGTTTCTTTCTCGTGCTTCCTGCACACTGTACACACTGTTCTCTCTTTACCGTTCACACTCTGCACCCTTTAAAAGTTTTTCTATCACCTTTCCTCCATTGCACTCTTCAAAAATGCTTTTGTTTTACTTTACTTTTCTTACGCGCCGCTAGCACAACTTCCTTCTTTCGATTTGTTATTCTGATTCTTTTGTGCATTATTTGGCCTTCACACAGTATTTCACCTTCTGCTCCATGCCGCTTTAAAAAAACTGTCTTTGTCCCGCTAAGCTTTAGTCAAACGCACCCTCCCGAGTTCACCAGGCAGCGTTGCGTTGACAAGCGGTCGCTCTGGATACACAGGCCTCAGGTCAAGGTCTCACCACCTTCCCCTCAGACACTCTTGGTACCGGCACACGTCCCAAGGAACCGAGCATTGTACCGAACGCCACCAGCAGGATACAGGCTGGCTGCCTTACTCCGGCTCCAGCAGCCGCTCACAAACACTAAGCCAGCGTCTCGGTACGCCGTTCTCCTCCATGCTTCAACTTCTGCTGCTCTCTGCGCATTGTTCGGGCATTTTCCCCAGCTCACTCCTATTCTTGTGAAAAAACACACCTTTTATAGCTAAAAAAAAAGTCACGTGGAGTCAGGTGTGAGTGGTCCTTATTAAATGACTGACTATTAGTGGGACAACTGGAGTTCTTTCTATAGTAGGCTTCCCTACTTTTCCCATGTTGTATCTATGGGTAATCTTCACTGATCTTAGTTGCCTCATCCTCGTCTCAGTATTTGTTGGAAATGGGGCGGAGGAGATGGGGTGAGATTGAAAATACCTCATGAAGGCTGAGGGAGAGTGGGTTGGGATAGTATTGGGAATGGGGTGGGGGGCACCATGTCTCACCCCTGGGTATCCTCCTCCCAATCCCTTGTGACTCCCTCGCTTGTCCACCCCCAGGGTCGGTTTCCAAAAGCGATGGCCCTTCACTGGCCACCTGAATGGAGGATCCCGAGGGAGTAGGTGTGAGAATACCGTCCGGTTTCTCACAGAGCGTCAGGAAAGAACATTTGGACACAAGGACAGCTTTTGATTTCTGCCATCCTGACCAAGACAGATTCTTAGATTATGGTTATAGGAAGGGAAATTCCCATTAGAGCAGGGTCAGAGAGGCATTTTTCCAACACATTTAAGTTAATAAAAGTATTTAACCAAAAACATGACAACTTTTTGTCCAGCTTTCCTTTCAGACCCCTCGCACCATCTTGACGCTACTTGCTCTTTAATGCCTCTTTGGGATCATCAGCTGTGTCGAGAGGACGTGTCACTCTTTCCCCTGTGCTTCACGCGATAGAAGGAGCTCTGCTCTTCCAAGAGGCTTGCTGAGTCTATGGGGACAAGCTTTCCCTTCCTCCTCTACCAGCGTCTAACAACCCATTAGGGGTTCAGGTGTTCCTGAGTCTTGGATGGAAATTTCTTTAAGGCATGTCGTACTCCCCCCCCCCCCAACCCCCTCCCTGCTTTGATTGCATTGGCTTGAGTATTATGCTCTCCACCTGCTTGGGGTAAGCGTGGCACATTAAGTGGGAAGGCAAATAAGTGTTTATTTACGAGCAAGAGTGTGGCACAATTCACTCTGTTACTGCCTTTAGACCCAGAAAACATGGTTTGACACACAATAGGCACTTAAAATGATCTTCAAACAGGTTTTCTCCTGGTATCTTTAATTGTCATACAAATAAAAACACAAAATAAAGGAAATTATTTTCTATCCTTTTTAGTTTGTTGCTAGAAAATAATCCTGATTCCTGCTGCGATTTTGGAATCATTAACTGTCTTTTGAATAGGTTTACATTCTCTAATTCCGTTTACGGGTACACGTTGGGACACATTTATTGGTGTTATTAAAAATATAAAATATACAGATGCATCCGACTACTTACCATTATATATCAAATTGTGTGAATTTTTGTATTATACATCATTTGATTTTCAATAACTATTGTTTACTTTTGATTAAAAAAAGATTAATTAAAAATTCTTGTGTGCAAATGCATGCCAATTGCTGATCTTAAATCAGCAGCCCAGCTTTGAGTCAACGTCCTCCAGCAATGCAGGAAATGAAAGTGTCAAAATGCAAGTACAAAAAAAAGTGATATAACTTGGTGCCTGGGCAGTGGGCCTGGTCTTCGGCAAGGACACATGTCTACTCTAATTTGGTTATTGGGGCATGCGGCATGGCATAAGTGAAGCCCCTTCACTTATGGCATGGCCTGAGCCAACCCTCCAATGACACACAAGGCAAACACACAAAGGTCTTGGTGGCCGGACAATGCTACAAAACACAAAATACTCTGGTTCACCCATACAGTTTGTGCGTTGGGCTGTCTGGGGGGCAAGGGGAGAGTCTAAACCAGTCCAAACCTTTGCAGAGCATGCAGGGCTGGGATCAGAGTGAACCCACGTGTGAGCAATGGTCCTTTTAGGCCTGCTCATGTTTTCCGTAAAGGGATGGCCACAAGTTAAATGGCAAAGAGTAGGACTTAGAAAAAAACATTAGTACCCATAGGCCCGGTTGAAGATGAGTGGAGGCCCATTTCAACTTGATGGTTGTATGCCTCCCTGCTTCCAGCTAAAATAATCTGAGGCATTGTAGGGTGCGCACATTACAATGGTGACAAAGATGAGGTTAATAGCTGCCGATTATCACGACACTAAATGCCCTCTGAAGAGCTTTAAACCCTTCTTTGTCAGCAAGTGGCTGATGTGGAGGTTCCAGTGTTGGAAGGCAATTTGGTCATAACACTTTTGTATATCCTATGGGAAGATAAAACGCAGCTTGTAATGCAAGCACTTCTAAGCGTACTTAAAATAGTCACAAATTCTTTAAACGCCACGTGGAAAACAAATGGTTTATGGGTTCCATGGAATGGGACGGCATAATTCCCAGTATGCCAAGGTTATGGGCCCCAAGCTTGCTGTGCCTCAGGACTCACACTGCACCTCACATATGCAAAACAACTGTTCCCTTTGGGTTTGGGTGCTGATGCATAACTTCACCTCAGGTGGCTGTTACAACTCTGTAATGGCACAGATTATTTAACCATGTTAAGTAGAAGTTGGCTCAAACACTTCCAAAGGTCGTTCTTTTTGGCCATTTTCTTCTGAGTCTATGTACATTAAGCATCATCATTTATTAACTCAGCCATGAGAAAGGGGTTTAATGTAGGAAGATCAACCAAGTGAGGTATTGAGAAACTCATACCTACTACGTTCATGCAAAGAAACTAGAGACAATTGTTCACTAGGAAAAAGATCTTCATTGCACCACAAGAGCAAATGACTTCAGAAAGCTCACACCATCCTCATTTACAATATTCTAGCATTCAGAATGCTATTCTAACTAAATGCCAGAAACAGTAACATGTTGGATCAATTTCAGATCAGGGTCTTCATAAATGTGGATGCTGAATTTTCCCTCTTCTAACTATCTGGCTGCATACCTGGGTCAACACCAAGCCGTTTCAGATCCTCCTGATAGGCTTTCAGGGCGGCTTCCTCCATGGCTTCAAATTCCTTTGTAGCCTTTGCTTCCTTCTTGGCCTTTTCCATACTTTTCTGTTTAATCTACAAAACAATGATACATCAGGACCAAACCATGCAATCTAGAGACCATTTTTTTTGTAATAGATGAAAAGTAAATAATCACATTACCTCACTAATTTTGTTAGCAACATTTTCTTTATGGTTTTTTCCTCTTTCATGAAACTCAACACTCTTCAAATGAAAACAAAAAATGAAAAGTTAATGAACTGCAGAAATATATAGCTGAACTTCTTAAACGTAGCAGAAACTTAACATTAATTTCTGTATTAAAAGAATTGAAGAACAAGATACTAGCATAGACTGCAAATTGAGAACTTTAGGCCATGAATAAATTGCGCAAATGAATGTTATAATATTGGGCAGTATCTATTGATATATTATGCAACCATAACTCGTGCCACCCCATGCACTGCTAAAACTAACACCCAGGACATCAAAGATGACATCACAAAAGTTTTTTCAGTGAATTTCATACGTTTTATTAGTGAAAGTGTCATAATGTTCCAGCACTGTATAAAAGTTATTAATAATTCAACATATGAAAACACTATAAACCTCCTTTAAAAAAATATTTTTTGCAGCGCATACCGACGTGTGCCGTTTTCAGCAGCGCATGCTGGGGATAACAGTCATAGTTGAATTGCCTAGGGCATGAGGCTCGACCATGTCTCCCACCCCCCACCAAACCACCTCCGTTATCCACTGAACTGAGCCTGCATCCAAGTCTAATATACCCCATAATGTGACCAATGGTCAGTGCTCACAGCTTGCAGCCATAACCAGTCTCCACAATCCATGGGGCATGGTCTTCAGCCATGCCGCATGCCCCAATAAGCAAATCAGAATAGACATTTGTCCTTGTCGACGGCCAGACCCACTGCCCAGGCACCAAAGTTGGATTACTATTTTTTGTACCTACATTGACACTTTTCAACCAAGAAAAAATTTGCAAAACCATGCTGTCGGGTCCTTGCCAATGCTCCTTACACAAGTTTGCTGCAAATCCGTCTGTTTTTTAAAGATCTAAATATGTTGGGACCCGCCCTCTAATTTTGCCCCCTCATGACAAAATCCCACCAAACTTTGCAAAAGCATTCAATGTTGGGTCTAAACTCTTCTTGCAAACTTGTACGCTGATTCGTCAAAACGGCACCAAATGTATAAGCTGTTCCAACATTTTGGGCTCCCTTCTCTAATTTTGCACCCTCTTGTTGAAAATGCACCAAGCTTTCCAAAAGCATTGAAAGGTGGGTTTACTATTATATTGCAAGTTTTCATGCAGTTTCATTGAATGGCGCCAATGTTCTACCATCCAAAAACTGCTCCTCTCCGACCCCGCAACAAAGAAATATGCATTGATGTCCTTGAACATTTGTCCAGTTCGCAGACATCACAGCAATGTCCCCAAATATCAGATGTTAGCGGACATCAGAGAAGAAAAAAACTCCAGATTTGGTGCTTTTTCTGGCCACATCCCAATCCCATCCTGATCAGCCCTCCTCACCTTCCCAGAGATCGTTTGATTGGTTTGACAGGCGTAATGTTCTGTTTTTTTATATGTTTTACTGTGATGCCTGCGGACCAAGTGCACAGTTCTCAAATCCAACATGGCATCAGTTAGTTTTGACTCCTCACATTTTTAATTGTCCAATCAGCAGGCGCATTCTATGTCCATGAATGTCACGTGGCTGTCTGATTGGCCTATAGGCATCCACGGACACCGAATCAAGTGTGTCCATGGACCGGACGCAGAAATCGCACATTTTGTTTACTTACATTTTGGGCATTCTTAAAAAAAATCTACTGGACGGATTAACACCAAATTTGCAAAAGCATGCTTTGTGGACTATGCTGCCGCTCCTCGCACACGTTTGGTGCAAATCTGTGCAGCGGTTTGGGATGTAGCTGCGAGAAAAAAAAAAAAAATTCCATTCATGTGCGAGGCATAAAATAAGCAGTATTGCATATCAATTTGCTATGCAATTATGAGGATTGCTAATTAAATTGACACTTGTGTAGCAAAGTTAGCTATTTAAGTTACCCTGTTCAATAAAACACACTGCTCACCCTGAATTCCTCTCTGGCTCTCATCACACTCTTCTCTGTTCACTGCAAATTCAAAGGGTTTAATGGAGAGAGTGTGTAATAGTAATCATCTTCTTCGCTCTTAAGTGCCAAATGCCTTTGTGGGAGCGCTAGACAAGATTGTTTTCTAACAATTGAAACCAGAAGTAATCTGGATGATACTTTTACTAAGCTAACTTATATACTCTTTGTCAAATATATATTCTCTTTAGCAAAGTCCAGTATGTGTAACTTTATTCAAAGCAGTTATGCAATTCTATTCCTAACAATTTAAGTTGTTACATAATGCAGAACTACAGTATTGCTTCTATAAAAACACTGCATTGCCTCCATGATTTACAGAAACATTTAGGTTAGTGTATCTAAATCTCATAGCGTCCACTAGGTTTTTCTTTTGTTGGGAAGATGCATCACATTGATGACTGAAAACCTTTGAAAATGTACATGATCACACAGCCAACTGCTTTTAATGGCAAATCTAGTTCTGTGACCTGCTGGTTGCATTTATCTGTGCAACTGCTGCCTAATGCATGAGCGGTTTTATACCAGTTGCACTGAAAGTGAGATGGCAGCTACTCAACTGTGTTTGACCAGTTCACCGCCTGCTACACCATCTACTCTGCTTAGTCTCTTAATCTCTTTCCTCTTACATAATGAATACCCAAGGCTAAATAGATGTTGATGCAAAAGAATGACCACTAGTTTCATCCAGACTGTGCATCAATCCATCTACTGCAATATCACACACTGTAATTAGCCTCCAGAGCTCACTTTGCTCTATGATTGCATTATATATTAGCACCTGCGGGAGAGCTAGCCAAACATGTTTTCAGAGCCTTTTTTATCATATCTATTTATTTGCAGGGGTAGAAATTGGGATTTGTTCACCAAGAGCAAAGCAACTCCTGGGTATCAGACATAATCAGTTAGGCAGGAGCTACCTGTGGGGAACCAGGAGCTAGTACATAGCGCACAGCAAGTCTCACTTTGCGCAAGATGCAAACTCTAAAACATTTTCCATTTTATATTATCCAATATGCTCCAAGTATCCCTTAGGTGAGTTCTTTATTTTCCTCGATATACATTCCGAAACATACACAGTTAATATAGCATAGCTAGGTTTGAATGGCACCACTTGCCACAGGAGTCAAAAGTAGCTCCTGGTAGTAGTTGGTTTCAAGCTAACCAGGCTCCCGTTGGCTATCACCAGGAACTAAATAGCTCCCAGCTCCTGGCAATTTCGAACCCTGTTATTTGTGTCCATTCATGCAGCTAACCTTTTACATCTTACAGATACTCAGCCAGAGATCGCAAAGTCCACTCACCCACTCGCATAGTCCAGTAGATTTTATGAAGGGCGAGTACAATTTTCAGGGGAAGTTTGAAACTTTTATGTAACATTAATTTTTTGGGTATCAATTAGTTTCACTGTGCATAGCTGTCATCTGGGTGGCAGCAGTGTGCCAAACAAAGTGGGTTTGTGGTGACGTGCACAATTTTAGAGAAAGCTCATTTACATTTTTTGTCACCAGTTGCCATGGGTCGAGTGCACTTCTTTTAGGTCAAGTGGGTAAACTAAATTACTTAACCTGCAGGTCTAGTGGAATTTTAAAGAATTTGCAAGGCCTGATTCCAATATCTTATTTAAGCACTACACATAAATGCTGTATGTTTTGGTTCCCAATAACGTTTGCTGACACAAAAATATTAGTACAACACTTTCATTAGCAAACACTGCTAATCAATTTTTGAAAACTAATTCATGCCTTGCATGTCTATCCAGATTTCAAACATTTTGGGACCCACACTATACCTTTGCACCACCCTTGACGAAACCGCACGTAACTGCGAAATAATTCAGAGGTGGCCATATAATTGTTTTGCAAAGTTTTGGGAAAACTCAAACCGTGCCAAAGTTATAAGCTGCCCAAAAACTGCTTTTCCTATGGGTTGAGCAACTTAACCATAACTACAGGTCCACTACCGCAGGCCCTGTAATATATATATTTATTTGTTAAACATGGAAAGTACCATGTAGAGAACCATTTAGATACAAAATCATGAATATTGCTCATTTTCACTCTACTTAACGTTTTTTTCAAGATACAGTAGAACATATAAAAACAGAAAGTGGATCAAACATATCCTAAGATACCAAATCCCTGAAGGGATATGATCAAAATATCGAATCTCAAAACTGCAAACTCAACAATTTAGCTTTTCTTTCATCAAATATACTTTTTTTCTCACAGATACAGATGTTAAGTGGGGTAGGGATATTAATTAGGAATGGTGGAGGTGTGAGGAGGGGTGGGGTCCCCCACATTTTTAAGAAGTGCAAACATTCAACAAATAAAATCTATATTTTCAGAATTTGCAGTAACAAATGTGCAGTGATCACATATATCCAGCCCTGAATGATGAAAACATTGGAACAATCCATAACCATGATACTGGTATCAATGTGTGAAATGGGCCCCCAAAATTTCTTTTTTTTAAAATGGTTCCAGACAAAATTAGGTGGGTCCCTTTTTACACTTTATCACATTTTTCAAGAACACGTAGCTTGCCAAACAGTCATTTGGTGTGAAATTGCTTTAAGAAATCTACTTCTCAATTCTTCCCTACACATTATTGTACTTTATTTTCCCAAACATAGAACTGCCCACAAATAATTTAAAAAAATGAAGTTCACTTTGAGGGATACAATCTGGTTACAGTCCTGTAACAGCTGCTCTCTTGTGTGCTTTGCCTAACCTCCTAATTAGGGGTTAGGAGGACCTCCCATAGCTCTGATTAAATTAGGGGGATGTTTTAGTTTGCCACAATTACAATTATGACAATCACAGCCAAAACAAAGTCACCTCACGTTGTCTGGTTGGGTTGTAAAATATATTTAGATAAAATTAAGAAATGTGATCTGCAAACTAATTAAAATTGTTAACACTGGCCAATGAGTACATCAGGGATACAAAATTGGAAGTCATCAAAACATGAGAAGAATCGCAAGGCGCACAATTTATTTTCTCAGAAAATGTAAAGCAAATAATGCACAAACTAAATAGGTAAAAAAACTGAAAAACTGAAAAGCAAAAGTACTTCTGAATAAGTAATGATGAAATCATCGTACAGGCTTGTTGTCCGCTATCCAGCATTTGCAATAGGTACAGAATTTCTTCGGCTGGGATTTCCAGTAGTCAGCCCTAAAAATGAAAAACAAAACAAAACTATTTCTGCATTTGAACAGTCTACCAGCAGAGATGCATTACTTTTGTATATAATTTCAGAGATAAAAGAACCATGCACACTTAATCGAGTATAATAACCTAAAAGACAACCACACAAATCAAGAAAGTGCAACACAGCAGCTCAACTTGGCAAGAAGGCTGCCCTATGTCAAATCCAAGATATGCAGAGCAAGAACAAACCATGACATTGCAGAAACTGTCGATAGATGGTGCAGAAAACAAGGCTGATCAAGTAAACAGAAACTACCAAGATGAATAAGATAATACAAGTAATGCACCCACCAGATCTGCCAAAGTAAATGTAGCATAGGTCTTTGCTAACGTAGGAGGTGATCCTGCCATTTACCAACCCCAAGGAGATTATTGGGTAGCAGCCTCATCTTCCTAGCCTCACAGGGAAGGGCTTCCCCGTGGGGAGAAGTGATGAGATCCTGTGAATCGTCACACAATACAGGTATCACCAACAATAAGGATTACAGAATATTCCTTTGCTGGGTAATGTCTGGTTATGTACAGAGACCTTTGTGTGACAATTCACAAGCTAGCCCATTCAGAGTGGCTAGCTGCTGAAATTTAAATTACTTACCTGGTAATTCCCATTCTGCAGAGTCCATTTCATCATCGCCACAGCCCTACTTTTAGTGCGGTTGAACAACTCATGACATGACACCAGCATGTGCTCCTTAAGAAAAATCCTGCAGGGGGGGCGTGGCTTGGAGCGCCATCGATGTGGTCGCTCCCTTGAGGCCGCCCGTGGGATGTCCGCCGCCGCCGCCAAATTCAAACGGTTCTGACCGAGTATCCAAGTCGCCAATGCCATTTACGGCGATCGGAACCGATGAGGCACAACCTGGCTTACAATGACCTCCGAACGCTGGAGCGTTCTCCTAGAACTTAGCGACCGAACCGCTCCCCCGTCGCCATTCGAAGAAACCAGGATGGCGGCCGCGCCGGAACTCTACAACATACTGCGAACCTGATGGCGACGGGCTTCAGGGGGACCGAAGGGGAGCAGCAGACGGACCCGCCAACACGGATCCAGCCAGATCGTGCCGGGTTGCCCGGTGAACATGTGAGAACTTCATCGGGGGCTACACTCTGCCAGGTCGACAGGGGAAACACGGAGGCCACGAGATAAGCCCCGAGAGCCACCCAGAGAAGCCCGACCTCGCGGGCCCTCCCTTCACGCACCACTCAGTACTTCCTGGGGCACCCCGGCCCACCCATCCAGCTAGCGACCCAGTCTACTGCGGAATCACACCTACTCCGACGTCTCACTCGCACTCCCATGCTTGAACTCTCCTAGGCGGCTGGCACACAGCTTTAGTCTCGCCGCAACCCTTCCAGCCAAGACCGCCAAACACGATCATCATGTCTAGGCAAACGAAGGTTGGCAAGGGCGCAGATATCTCCACCATGCTCACTACGCTAGATAAAAGCAAGAAGCAAGAGCCTCCCAAACTCACTCCACAGAAACAACAAGAGGACGGGGGAGCCCTCGCTACCAAAGGGGACCCGATAGCCTTCATGGCGGACATCAAGTCGGAGTTCCGCTCATGCCTATCAGAACTCACCACCAAAATCGAACAGACGGACCAAAGGGTTACGGAGGCCGAACAAAGGCTCGGAGAAATCGAAGACCACTCGCGGGACCACGCCACCATTGGGTGCGAAGAGCTATTGACTCCCTGCACCAGAAATGCGAGATCCTGGAGTTTAAACATGAGGACCTTGAAAATAGGGCGCGCCGCAATAATCTCCGCATTCGGGGGGTCCCAACCTCCGTCCCTGACAACAAGCTAGCGGACTACATGGGACGCTTCTTTGAGGCCCTCCTCCCAGACCTGGATAAATCTCAGCTCTTGCTAGATCGCACCCACAGACTTCGCCCGCGTCGTGGGGCTGTCTCTGACCCCCCCCAGATGTCATTACGAGGGTCCACTTCTTTACAACCAAGGAAGCGATTTCGGCGATCAGCCGCCAAGGGGAGTAAATTACATTTCAGAGCACGCCACTCCAAATATATCAGGACCTCTCACCACTCACCCTCCAGAAAAGAAGAGCACTCCGACCCCTGGCACTGTTCCTTCAGGAGCAGCAAGTCCGCTACAGATGGCTGTTTTCAGCGGCTCTACAATTCACATACAAAGGCACCCTACGCCGGATCAGTCACTTGGAGGATGCAGAGAGGATCATGCATCCATCTTCGCCCCAGGAACTCTCCACACCAACCCCGGAGGGAGCTGAGGACTCCGGGCCGCTTTCCTCCCCGAAACCTAAACGTACGCCATGGTCATCAACCCAGCGGATCAACAAAAAGAGATGAACAATGGCGCCCCCCGCATCTCTCCCTGGGCTCCTCTGACCCGGCCTGAATTCGGATCCGCCACATAACGCTTAATCTGACGAGCTTCGAGGGCGGAGACGGCGGACCATACCCACGGTTCATACCCACTCCAAGGACACTTTCCAACTTTCGTTCCTTGGAAACCCACAGTACTTAATACACGATGGGACAACCGGCCCCGTTGGCCAAGGGTAGGCCCGTACCTACAATGTCGGTCTACCCACCAGTTAAAGTTGCGGCCCCCCGTTGGGGCCCCGCGTTAAAACCTCAAGTGCAGGATGGTACTACAAGATCTCATGACAAACATGGCAGCTAAACCATCGACCTGGACTCCCTCCCCCTCCCCCCACAACTCAAGAGATAGAGAATGGGACACCTCTGGACCACCAGGTTATGCGAATCCTCTCCCTAAATGTTAACGGACTGAACTCCCCTAACAAACGAAAGGCAATTTTATTAAAGCTCCAAGACGAAAACGCTGCGATAGCTATGCTCCAAGAGACCCACTTGCTGCCGGCAGACGTGACCCGGCTTCGTTCTCGATCATTCCCGCTTCAATTTTTTGCCTCCGGCCCAAGCAAAAAGGGGGGCACAGCGATTCTCTTTAGAAAAGACTTGAACCCACAAATCCTGGAAACAAAAACATGCCCGGAAGGCCGATACACAGCAGTCAAATGCCTCCTGTTGGGAGACCTATACACCCTCATCTCGGTATATGCCCCTAACACGGGACAATCACTCTTCTACGACTCCTTGGGCACGACCCTCGCTAGTTTTGTGGAGGGCCAAACAATTGTCGGAGGGGACTTCAATGGGGTTCCTGACCCCACTAAAGACCGGTCACACCCCCCGACTCCAAGCGATTTCGCCCAAGCTCCGGCTGTTCAGGTCTCTGGAAATAATAGACTTGTGGCGGTGTTTCACCCCGACGAAAGAGACTACTCCTTCTACTCGTTCGTACACCGCACTTTCTCAAGGATTGACTTATTCCTGATCTCCCCGCACACCTTCCCCTCAGTCAAAGAGGTCTTCATCGGCACGAGAGCCATGTCTGACCACGCTCCAGTGTTCTTGGAACTCTGGGTTCAGAACCCCAATCTCAATAACCCACGCAAATGGTCTCTATATGACCCGATTCTCAATGACATGGCTACGAGAGACAAGATCGCGACAGGAATTAAAAACTTCTTTGACGAAAACCCAGCCTCGGACACCTCACTGGCAAATAACTGGGACGCCATGAAGGCAGTAATCAGGGGCTCCCTCATCGCTCAGGGAGCGGCCTACCACCGGAACAGACGCCAGACCCGAATAGCTTTAGAGGACGAGCTAAGAGAGGCTGAGGCAATCCACAAAGAAAAAGGCTGGTCCCCTAAGACGCAACGGATCATGCGAACAGCGAGGAAAAAGCTTGACGCCCACTATGCGGAACAAACCGCCCTAATGATGGCAAAAGCCGAACAATCATACTACGCGAAGGTCAACAAGGCAAACAGGTTCCTGGTGGCCAAACTAGCCAAACGGAGACGCGTCAACACGATTGCAGGCCTGCGTGATCCTGAGGGGGTCACCCGATACGCGGAGCCCGAAAAACAACAGCTCGCGACAGACTACCTGACCCAAATCATGAAGGCAACCCCTCGGAACCGACCGCAACAGGTGGAATATCTACAGAAGGCAGCGGTTCCCCGTCTCGCCAACACAACGAGAGACGAATTGGAGGATCCCATCATGGGGGAGGAGGTCGAGGAGGCCATCAAGTCGCTTAAAACACGAGCCCAAGGCCCGGACGGCTTTTCAACCAGATTCTATAAACTTTTCAGGCCATAACTGACCCCCCATCTGGTGACCCTGTTCAACTCCTTCAGAGACACAGGCGCGGTCACCCCATCGATGCAGGAATCAACCACCATCCTCCTGCCCAAACGAGGAAAGGACCCATGGAGTCTAGCCTCTTACAGACCGATAGCACTCAAACATTGATGCAAATATATATTCAAAAATCCTGGCAAACCGCCTGAATCGCGTTCTCCCGAAGATCATTCATCCCGACCAAGCAGGCTTCATCCTCCATCGATCAGCGGGAGACAACATACGGAGAACCCTCAACCTGGTGGACCTCGCCTCCCGGAACTCCCAAAAACTGGTCTTAGTGGCTCTGGACGCAGCCAAGGCGTTTGATCGAGTAGATTGGCCCTTTATGAAACTTACCGTAGAGGGCTTCGGCTTCGGGTCAACTTTTCAGACAATGGTGCTGGCCAACTATAAGAGCCCAAGTACGAGTCTAAGAATTAATGGACACAGCTCAGCTCCGATCCCCCTATCATGCGGAACCCGGCAGGGCTGCCCGCTATCACCCTTACTCTTCGCTCTCACCATGGAGCCTTTGGCCCAAAGGATTAGGGGAAACGATCAAATTAAAGGGCTGCAGGTCGGCCCCAACCAACATAAAATCGCCCTATACGCGGACAATGTCCTACTCACGATATCAGAAGCCCAATCATCATTGAAACAGGCAATACGAGAACTTACCACCTATGGTGAAGTCTCAGGCTTCACTATAAACTTTGACAAATCCTCAGCCATGGGCATCGGGCTCACTCCAGCAGAACGGGAGCCACTGACGACGATGTGCCCGATGACATGGGTGAAGAAGGCCATCCCCTACCTAGGGGTTCACATCCCGGCTAACCCAAGAGACACATACAAAGCCAGCTTCCCCCGGCTACTGAAAGAACTGGAATGCGACTTGAAACGATGGGAGACCCAAGAGATCTCACTGCTGGGGCGCATCACAGCATGCAAGATG
Source organism: Ambystoma mexicanum (assembly GCF_040938575.1). Lineage (NCBI taxonomy): Eukaryota > Metazoa > Chordata > Amphibia > Caudata > Ambystomatidae > Ambystoma > Ambystoma mexicanum. Next base: position 472,233,394 of record NC_090941.1, on the reverse strand, counting down.
AACCTACTGCTGAGGTTCCTATACGCCTGCGCCTCCCTCCCATTAGCGATCCCCACACCAACCCTCAAGGACATCCAAAGGAAAATGCTGAAATTCATCTGGAAAGGTAAGAGAGCGAGAATCCCTCTCAAAACGATGCTGGGGGGCTCCAAGCTAGGAGGTCTGGGGGTCCCGGACTTGAGGGCCTATAGTGTGGCAGCACAACTAGCACAGTTTCAGGCATGGAAGACCATAACGAACCGCCCCAGGTGGGTAGAGCTGGAACAATCACAAACACCTTTACCCTTGCGATTTCTGCCACACATTCCGCCCCCCCTTAGAACACACTGGGGAGACCTCCTCCTACAAATAAACACACCCTTAGCTCCTGGGACTGGGCTCTAAAGCAGAAGGGAGTGCCCAGAGGACTGAGCCCACGCTCCCCGGTCTTCCATAACCCATCCTTCTCACCCGGAGCAGACCCCCGCAATTTCCGGAACTGGATAAAGGGCGGGCTGGAGACCATAGACCAGCTATATATGGGAGGGACACCCCTCACCTTCGCCCAATGCAAGAAGTTCCAACTCCAGGAAAGGGACAGATTCACCTATATCCAGCTACGCCACTGGTGCTCGCACCCCCAGACTCTGCAGGCAGCAACCCGCCCGCCCACCGCCCTGGAGCTGACACTGGGGGACCTTCCAAAGCGGGGCAGGGTATCCACCCTATATAGGCGCTTCTTAAGGGACTTCCTGTCCACAAAGACCCGCTGCATGGCACAATGGGAGGCGGACCTGGGCCATCCGGTCGAGGACCAAACCTGGGGGGACATCTGGACCAGAACACATACCTCCTCCACCTGCGTTACCAATAGGGAATGTGCGTACAAGGTGCTCCTCCGGTGGTATTACCCACCCCTGCGACTTCACCACATGAACCCACATGTGGATCATGCCTGCTGGAGAGGATGTGGTCACCCAGGCTCTTTCTTCCATATGTGGTGGGCTTGCCCAAAGATACGACAGTTTCTGGAGGACATGCCTAGAGACCATTGCACAAATTACGGGAACGGTGATTCCTCTGGAACCTGAACCAGTCTTCCTGGGAGCCCTGATCCCCGCGATCTACCCGCGCTCCGGGACACACTGCCTTCTGGCGGGGAAAACGGTGTTGGCCAGGGCCTGGAAATCCCCAGAAGGTCCTCACATAGCCCAATGGTGGTCTAAACTCTGGGACATCCTGATCGCGGAGAAGGTCACGGCAGCACAGGCGGGAACACTCCACCGATTTCAGAATGTTTGGAGCCCAGTGCTGGAATACGACCAACGCTTCCCCGCCCTGACCTACAAACCGACCAGGGCCTGATGGATCTTGAAACACCAAGAGGACCCTGGAGAAGACACATAGACGCTAAGGGGCGAACTAGACAACCGAGAAAGAAAATTCCGCCTCCAAACATGAGGGGGGGAGAGGCCGAAGGGAGGTGGGAGGGAGGAAGCCTGATGTGGGAAATGAGGACTGGGGATCGAAGAACCTGAATACGCATTGCTTGTGATATGTCATGATTTGTATATTTGCCATCCTGCCTTGATTTAAAATAAACAAAGTTAAAAAAAAAGAAAAATCCTGCAAAAGGGGGAAGGCACAATCTTCCTGTCGTAACCAAACCCATTAAGGGTGGGTTGTTGCCCTGAACATACTGTGGAAGCGTTCAGAGGTGTAGGACTAAAAGATTAAATGGACTGGGTGCAATGGGAATAGGCTATAATCCTTATCCCTTTATTTCTATCCAACCTCCTCAATGTCCTGGGGACGACGAATAGACCAAAGCAAAGACAGCATTCCACACATTCCGTTATATAAATAATTAAATAACAGTCAAATAGTGATTAAACAGACTATTTGCATTTCGTCTCACCCGACATTACCCGGTAAGGGATTCAGGTACATCAGTAAACCTATGAAGTGGTTTGCTGATGTACCTGAATCCACACTAACCAACAGCACAATGGAGCATAAGGGATAATGTACATCTGGAAGGGATCAATCCTCTCGGGGCCATAATCAGAGCTAGTCAAATCAAGTGCACAACAGACCCATTCCCCGACCAAAAAATAGGGACACATAAAAAGTACCTATTGAGTTGCAGGTGCAATCTGGTCGAGGCTAGATGGTAATAAAATGCAGGTAATGCAGGCAGAATCACAATTCAAGGCATTCAAAGGCAGAAGGAAGGTCAGGCCAAGTAGCTAGAACAAATAAAAGATGTGAGCCTGTATACACATCCAAGTAGCATCAAGGTGTCCTGCTGCTCCAAACATGGAAGAGTTCATGTCTGCAGAGACCGATTTCAAGCTCAGGACCTTCGGTGGAGCTGCGCGAGCCTGCATCAATGTCAAAGAAACCTCGGCTTGTGCCCGTCAGGATCCACCAGGCCCACTGATTGCAGGTTACAAGGCAGCTTGTTTTCTAAAACCCATATGTGGATGCCTGGCGCCAGCGTTGGCAGCTGTCCTGGCAAGTTAGCCACACTGATAGGCTTTGGCAATACGTGCTCCGACACCTAAAACAACGCATGACGTCAACACACCAGACTGGCGTTTAGCAAATCGCGTGGTTCCTTTTCTGATCATCTGGAAGCAAGCAGTGCTGCTCAACCTGGGTAAATTCCTGTTGTGACCGACGCTTGTTCCATTCTCTTCCTGCATCGGATTTTCTGTTTGCTGCATAAGACTCATCTGTTTCTTCCTGTGCAGTTTTTGGCGACTCCGGTGATCCTGGTATTCTGACTCTGACCTGTCATATTGAACGCTTGTTCTGTTTTCAGAAACTCCTTTGAACTAGGTATTTTCTGACTCCAGCTTTGTATTTTGGACTGCTTCTGCCTTACCCTACTGTACTGTCGTTTGGGAATTCCTGGACCATTCCCATCTGCCCCCTCTGATGCTGACCTGCTAAAATTGCGATCTGCTACACATGTTTTGGAGGCAATTGATAACTAAAGCATCCTCATGCCGGCGAGTTAGGGCACTGCAGCTGTTTTGGCTCTGTCCCTGGTAGCATTGCATCTTGGATCCCAGGTAAGCCTGACCTTGTTCTAACCAAGTTGACTTGCAAGATAGCTGTACTTAATCCATTTGGTAATTTTAGGTTTTCTTCCCTTTGCAGTTTGTATATACGTGCAGTTTGGATATATGTGCAGAGGGGCATTGTTCCGGTTTGTGTTTCCCCATCTTTTCATCCAAAACATGTGGACAGAGTGTTTAACCACTCGCGATGAGGTGCCGGGATATTCATGTCAGAATTGTAGAGCCTAATACCAATGATTATTGCTCCGCAGTTAAGCCTGGCCACACTTTTGTCTATCCTGTCTCATTTCTCACTGGCTTTTTAGTCTGCGCCAGATCAGCAGATGCCCACCGAGACAACATTTATCCTTTTTTAGAGTATTCCTCTACAGATTTGTTATGCCTCACTGAAACCTAGGTTACCCACTCATCTGAACCCAAAATTGTGCAGATGCTACCTTCTACATATAATATTTTACGTTTAAATAGAAACCCCCCCCCTACCACAGTGAGTGGTATGGCTCTGGTTCATTTAGCATCCATAAAATGTTCACCAGTATCTTTTATACATAATCTACCTTGATACTCTTTATCTAGTTCGGTTTCAAATCTCACCTAATGTTGCCATTAATATTTGATTGCTTTATCGTTTGCCGTCTCTATCATTAGTCAACTTCTGTGACTCTGCGCAGCTAATTGCTGACCTGTTAACCCACCTGAAGTTCATCCTTATGGGAGATTTTAATGTCTGGCCCAACAATCCTGCTGACTCCCATGCAAAGAATTGGATTGCTACTTTAGCGGACATGTCCATTTACCCACGCAACCACCTCCCAATGCATAGTCGTGGAAATGTTCTTCATTTTATCTTTTCAGATAAATCTTTGACAGCTACCTTGAAGGCATTGCTGGTTCCCTGGTCGGACCATTTTCTTCTTCCTTGTACTATACTCACCCCCCTCTGACCCAAACTGCCCCCCCGCCCGTTAAAAATCTCTCAACCACGACATCACTGGGGTAAGGTCTGTCCTTCCTCCTTGGCAAATTATCTTTCGACAAGTACCATATCATCAGAGAGAAACAAGAACCGTGCAGTGCTCTCTTTAATGCTCTAGCAGATGCAACAGATACCTTTGCCCCAGTTATGATTAGCATTAATCGATCTAAACCCTCAGCCCCTTGGTTCTCCCCGGACCTTAAGGCTCTTAAACAAGCTTGTCGCTGAACACAAAGCGTAAATGGCCCATCAACTATAGCCCTCAATCTAAGCAGATATACAACCAGACCCTGTCTCACTATCATGAGGCTATCAAATTAGAAAAGGCTCTATTTTCTGCAAGGTGCATTTTATCTACTTCCTGTTCTTCACGTCAACTATTTAAAGTAGCCAAGGAACCTTTAGCGCTGCCCATGCCAATAGCCGACTCCTCATGTTCACAAGCCCAGTGTGACTATTAGTTTGTTTTGTTGAAAAGATTCATAAGATTCGGCAATCCACTGCCAGTACAGACCTGAATTTCTCAAATCATGTACAACCGGTGCATCCTGTTATCATGAAGAACATCTCTGAGCCATTTCAGTTTGAACCGGTTACTGATGATAATGTCTTGGATGCCCTACATAAGCTTAGGTCCACCTCCCCCCGCTGATCCTATTCCTCTTTGGTTTATTCGGTCACTGCCATTAAAAGCTATTCCTCTGTTCACTGCAGCTCTTCACCATTCTTTCACTACGGGTGAAATTCTTGCTTCTTTAAAGCATGCGTCGATTACCCCGCTTTTGAAGAAGCCCCATTTGGATTCATCTCTTGCAGCCAACTTCCTTATGAAGTTTATGGAAGCTATCACCCCACAACTTTCTAATTTTCTTGAATCTCAGTACCTTCTACATTCTTTTCAATCTGGTTTTAGAGTCCTTATGGGCTCGGAGTCTGACATGATCTCTATCCTTGGCGGCCTGGCTCTTTTTCAGGATCGTGGAGGGGTCGGAGTTTTGATTCTCTTGGACCTCTCCGCGGCTTTTGATACTATTAATCATTGTACTCATCTCTGGTGCCTTGAAAAGGCAGGCACATTTGGCCTCCCTCTTGCTTGCTTTTCTTCTTTTCTCACAGACTGTACTCTGTATCTTTTTCCCATTACAATCTGTTCCTGTGGCGCTTTCTTGTAGTGTCCCCCAGGATCTTCTTTGTCCCCTCTTCTTTTTAAATCTTTATCTTCGTCCCCAGGCAGATCTTATTTATGAACGCAAGGTGCATTTTTATACATACGCAGATGAGTTACTTTTTTGCCTGGACTCGCCTGTATTTGATCCACCATCTAAACTGAGAAATGTGTCAGTCTACAATTGGTGACTTTATGCCCAGTAATAGGTTGAAGTTACATGGGGGAGAAAACTGAGATTTTGGTGATTGGTTCCTCTCTCACCAACACAACCTGGAGTACGAATTATTGGCCGGACTCTCTGGGACCTTGTCCTATCCCCAGTAAATCAGCAAAGAGTCTAGGTGTTAAACTTTTACCATCAGGCTCTAGAGAAGGTCAAATCTTGTCGGTATGCAATGCAGGCTTTTTTAAGATGAAGATTTTTAAGGACACTGCCTTTTCATCTGATTGAGCTTCGCACTAAAGTAGTGACTGCATCCATTATGGGATCTCTTGTTTACTGCAACAGAATTTACGTGTGCCAGATAGCTTTTTTGATTCAGCGTTTGTAGCTCTTACAACATTCTGCAGCCCGCTTGGTCCTTACCACTTAAATTACATCAACTCATGGTGCTTACTAAATCTCCAACCAATTAACAAGACGACTGCAGGACACACGGAAACCAAGATTCCTTGAACTTTTAAAGTCCTTCGCCTACAGTGTTGTTGTGGATAGTAGGACAATGAGGATTCCCGGATTCTGGGTTCAAGATATGCAGAACAGTGTAGTATGGCCATAGCACAAGATCCACAGTTTGGCTTAAGGGAACATACAAACAACAAAAGTTACTTTTGTAAACAAAATGTAAGTGTTAATGTTGTATCTTTTGCCTATTTGTTTTATTTTATTTTTTTATACCGCGCCAGAGCCCACAGGCATCAAGGCGCCACATGTACACGCAGACTCACATTAGAGACACAGGTCACAGGACAACATTAGTCTATAGATTTTCAGGCAGGCTTTGGATTAGATTAAGAGAGTTATCTAAACAAGTGGATCTTGAGTTTCTTTCGGAAGGTACTGTATGAGAGCTCTAGTCTTATTTGTGGTGCAAGGTTATTCCATAACGTCGCAGCTTTGGTGTGAAAGGCTTTGTAGAGTCCAATGGTTTTTCTGAAACTGGTTGTTACGAGGTTGCCCTGAGCTTCAGACCAGAGTGCCCATCTCGGTACATCGGTAACCAGTTTCTTGATGTATGCGGTGGATTTCCCATGACCGCACCTATGGGCTAGCGTCAGGGCTTAGAACTGAATTCTATCTTCGATAGTAAGCCAGTGTAGATTTCTCCCATCATCACTCATGTGTTCCGTTTTCCTTTGATGATTTTCACAGCCCTATTTTGTAATTTTTCACATTTTTCAATGTGCCTTTTGATTGCTCCTAGTAGCAGGGCACTGCCGTAATCCAAACTGGACAATATAGTGGCTCTTGCTACCGTAGCGCAATTTTCCTCGCTTAAATAGGGGCATATTCTGTGTAAGAGTCCCAGGTAATATGCGCAGATCTTAGTCAAACGCAAGACCTGGGACTCTGCGCTCTGTGATGCTTCCATGTGCATCCCCAGAGTTTTGACTTTGTTCACAACTTTTATTTGGGACTCATTGATGTTGAAACACACATATTGATGGTTCAGTCTTGCTCTAGCTGTGTTGGTCCCAAAAATCATTAATTCTGTCTTTTTAGCATCGAGACAAAGCCAGTTGTTGGTCATCCATATTTCAATTACCTTTTATACTTTTTTGCATTGGCACTGTCTTGGGTGCAGTCATCGCTTAGTTCTAAGACTAGTTGGTCATCCTCAGCGTAATTGGTGAAAAAAACAGATTTTCATCAGTATCAAACAAAGAAACTTGATATACAAGTTAAAAACAAGCGGTGACAGGCTGGCACCTTGCGGTACACCACAGCAAGTTTTTCCTACAAAAGAGAAGTTATCCCCCCAGTGGACATTTGACTCCCTGTCCGAGAGAAAGGAGGATATCCAGCCGATTGCCTCTTAGGAATAGTTTGCTCCTCTCTCTCTAACGCATGTCTACGTTGGTTGTGGTCCAGAACACAGCCAAGATCTAACAGAATTAGGAGCCCTGTTTTTTTCCATTCTCCACTATGTTTAGCATGTGGGATTGGAGATCTAGCATTGCTGTCTCGGTACTGTGAGCTGCTTAGAAAACTGACTATTGGGTGTGAAGGATCTCGTTGGTTTCGACGAATGCCTGAAGTTGGTTTGGGGCAATTACGTCTAATACCTCTTTTGATAGCAATCGGTACCCAACCTTCCCGAAAAGAGGCGTTCACCATTTTGGTAAGAAAGGAGTGAAAATATTGGCATTCTCCAGTATCAGTTTAGGGGGGGGGTTATATTTTCTGCACATGTGGTAGGTTTAATTGATTTGAGAGTTTTGAGCAGATCTTCTGTCTTCTGTTCCTTGCTGTATTATAGACTCCATTCCATTCACTGGTTCCGCCTGGCTTTTTTGTGCCTCATCGAGTACAGCCCTTGCTTTCCTTATTTTATCTGCAAACGCTTTTTGAACCTTGTCGCAGTCTTTACTGGTCCGAGAGAATGGGAGCAGGGGGGGGGCGGTCAGTGTTTTGGGTTTTTCTATTATTTTGAGGATTTCGAATACTTTGCTAGAAGAGTTTTCTGCTGTTTTTATTTGTTCATTGTAAAAGTTTTTCTTGCTGTTCCAGATACATTTTCTGTATTTCTTTTTGCTATCTTTCCAACTGGCTTTGTTTTCTTGTGTTTTTTTCTTCCCATTTCTCTTCTCCTTTTTTCTCTTTTGAGCTCGACCAGTTCTGTGTTATACCATTTCTGGTGGTTTTTACTGGGTCTTAGTAATCTGTTTCTCAGGGGGGCTATTTAGTCCACTGGTTGCTTTGTCGGTGAATTAAATTCAGCGATTAATTTATGGCAACAGTCATCTCCCTTAAATTCTTTAAGTATATTCTCTATACATTGTTCTAGGTGTTGTGGTTCAATTTATTTTGTAATTCCTGCTACTCACTTTTTTTGGTTAATTACGGATGTTGTTCTTAGAGGGCGCATTTAGAGTCAGCGACAAGGTGACTAAGAAGTGGTCTGACCACATGCAGGGTTGTACAACAAAGTCACTGGTCTCTAAGTTTTTAGTGATAATCCAGTCTAGTTGGTTGCCGTTTTTCATGGTTGGGTCAGAGTTCTTAACTTGGAAGTCAATGTTATTTAAAGTTTTTTCTAGCTGGATTGCGTCTTTGCCTTTGGGGTTTCCATATTATCTATTGACATCCCCTAGAACCAAATTGGCAGTGTTTTTGCCTTTCCGCGCATTAAGTTGTTGGGTGATGTCATCGTTGAAATCCAAAACAGTGATGGGGGTCTGTATATTAGAATGATGTTGATGCTGCTGTTTGCTGTGGGAGAGTGTTTAAGCCGCACATTTTCGCAGCCTGCGCTGGCGGTTGTAGATGAAAACATACAAATGTTGTCTCTAGCTATCATGGCCACTCCTCCCCCTGTGCCTAAATTCCTGTCTTTGTGGTATATCACATAGCTTTATATGGGGTATTTGTTAGTTATCGAAAAAACGTTTGCATTTATCTTTTCAACATTTGTAAGCATTTTTCTTACCAGGGTTGTCCCTTTTGTGAGCATCTTTCAACACATTAAAAAGGAAGAGACATCAGTGGACCACAGCAAATATACAGATCCACCAACCCTGCCGAACAGTAGACGTAGTAGCACAATCGGCACGATCATTAGAAGTACTTTTAATAGCAATAGTATTGCCATGAGTACTACTAGTACCAGTACAGCTAGTATCGGAACTATCCATAGATGTATTTGCAGTAGGCACATTATCACCAGTAGCATTTGCACGAATACAACCAACATTAGTAGCTCAACTACTATTAGTAGCAGTACTACTACCAAAACTAATATTGCTACTAAATGTATTTCTTATACCACGACCACCACCCCTCGAGTGCTACTAGAAGCTGTACTGCTAATGCCAGCCGCCAAAGTAATAACAGGGTTTGGAATGGAGGGGAGCTGGGAGCTATTTAGCTCCTGCTTCTAGCATAGTAGAGCCTGGTGTGCCTGAAACCAACAGCTACCAGGAACTACTTTTGGCTCTTAGGGCCAACTGGTGCCTTCCAAACATGTAAATGTGACATTAACTTTGAGAATGTGAGAATGTTAATAAAGAAGAATTAGAATACATCTGATATACATTTAAACACAGTGGTTCAAACAAAATGGACAAAAGGTTAAAGGAACATCTCTAGTAGCTCCTGGTTCCCATGCGGTAGCTCCTGCCTACAGAGTGATGCCGACACCCAGGAGCTGGTTTTAGCTCTTGCTCATTGAAGCTCAATTTCAAACCCTGTAATAGTACTTTCAATAATACTAATCTATGTTATTGCCTGTAATAGGAGTACTACTACTTCTGAAGATGTTTTTAGTACTGCAGTTGCCACTACTGGCAGTAGCAGTTTTACTACTTCTGGTAGTGGAAGTAACTATTCCTAGGACTACTAAGATTAATGCACACATTTTTTTTACCCACTGGAAAAAAGGCATAAGACATTAGAAACATTTTAGTCACCTTGAAGACCACTTCTGCTAAAGCTACCTAATAAGAAGACTATCACTACAGATCACTGATATGTTGTGCTGGTCCAATGGTGGTTAATATTCCATTGTCTCTTTAATGGGAACAGTTCCATTAAACCAAAAGTGAACCCAACTTGAGGGCCCCCCATGTCACGATCCTACCCACCTGCCAGCCAGCACTGCTACATGTGCACATTCAGAGACTCTGTTTATGGCATAATTGCAAAGTTCAAAGCTACAAACTGCCACTGCATTCATTTACATGTTTTATCGCTGCAGTTTTGGATCAAGCCAATTTCAGGTCCCATTTTGGGTTAAACGAGCAGTTGAATTCTGGTATATGTATGCTGTCTAAGAAGCGGAGGGCTGGAGGAGGCACACTTAAGTACCTTTATGTTTGCAGCAAGCTAATAGGAGCAGCAGAGGCCCTGATTAAATTCACTTGTGACATGCTACTGCATGCTAGGCTGCCGAGATCTTGAGAGACCTTAATTACAATCCACTGCTGTAGGCTACTGAACCCGGGACTGTGCTTGTTTGAACACAGCTGCCTGAGACTGCAATCAGCTCCAGCCCCGTTGGGCTGTGGGCTTGGAGGACCTTTATAAACTCACTTTAAACAGAAGCAGTTATTCAGTGAACTGCTTCCGATGGGATTTCGTGCTTCTGGGACCAGTTTTTGAACCGTTTCTGAATATCCTGATTTTGGCTTGTGAATCTGGTTTGTTGTTGCAGCCTTGTAGTGCCTTTTCCAGTCTGCTGTTATTGCCTGCCTGTTATTGAACCTTTCCTTGAAATCCTGCTTTTGAGTCTGAACCCTGCCTACCTTAGTCTGTTTCAACACTTGTCCGGTTTTGCTTTTAAGGACATCCAGTTCTATTCCGATCTCTTTGCTGCCTTTCTGCAAACACCCTGTTTTCTGTAAGTATTTTTGCATCATATACCTGTCCTGTTTCTGCATAAGATGTTTACTCTCTGCTACCACAGTCGCTTGCTTTTCTGTCCTTCATTCAGTGCCAGAAATATGCAGAATTAGTAGACTCCTCCAGTATTTATCTTTCCTGTTTGTTCCTTGCTTGCCTAATTACTAGACTTCAGTCCAAGGTTCTAGTGCTCTGAGTTTCTTGAACCCCCTCGCATTTGCTGTGTTGGCAGCGACCCATCTTGTCTGAACCCATTGCTTCGTTTTTCCTGATATTCCAGTCTCTGCTTTGTACTTAGTTTCTGTACCTGGGTATTTCTTTCCATGCTGCTTTCTGCCTGTATTATACATCGGTCCCCTGTTGGGCCTGTGCTTTTATCTGTTTAGTGTGACCCTGGGTTGACCTCCATTCAGATCAGATAAGGGAAAGACTTCTGTTGCCTTTGTCTAGTCCGTTGGAGTCTTGCCTGCAGTATTATACTGTCTCCAGTTTGAAACTTACACTCAATCAACAGTCTCTTCGGCACGCCTAACTCATGACGCTGATGTAGCACAGTTATTAAGAGTATGCTGATACCGATCCCAGGGGGCTTTCCCAAATCTTCAGAGATCCCTTCTCAGATTCCAGTACACCCTTTATTCTGATCAATACGTGTTGCCCAATATATTTGCTTGCCTCTGCTTTCTCTGTCTCTTTGCTTACAGCCAGCTCCTGCCTCTGTAGTTCCTGTGTATACCCATTACAACTCAGATCAGCTTGGTATGTATCCTGTTTATGTTATATGCTAGCATTACTTTGTGCATCTCCCCTTATCTACAGTGCATATTTTTGAGTTAAAGCTTTTGTCCTATGCCCGTCAGCCAGACTCCTGACAATCCAAGGTTTAAGGAACATTCCCCAACAGCACAGGATCCCTAATTTAAGCTGTGCTTAATAAATAATCGACACAGCCAACTGAGCCGGGACTAAAGAACTGAATCCCCAAAGGACAAAAAAACATGGGGATAATCCCAGAAGGTACTCCTTCTAGTGCAAAGGACATAAGTGTTATGTCATCAGCACCAAGTTCTCGTAGCCCCTTGCTGCATTCAATAATAAATATTGTTTGTGCTGCAGCAGAATTCCTGCAGCAGCTATGGAGTAAAAATGGCCGAACAGGCAAGGACTGAAGCCAAATTGAATTACCATGCTATTGCAATCTCATGACAAATTATGAACATTGTTTTTTTTTATACCCTGAAAATGTCCTACCGTTTTAAGGGGGAGAAACTAAATGGCTTATCTGAAACCAAATAACAATGGACCTAAAATGAGCACTGGATGCTCAATTTTTCAGATGCAGATATTTACCTGACTTGGGCATAAACACATGTCCTTGATGGACAAGGTGAGCATTTTACTTCTCTAACAGAACTACTCTTCTTTAGAGGGTCCTTGTCATTTCAGATCTAAATGACCACATCCCAGCCTTGATGAAGACACCCTAAAACCACTCAATATGGAAAGAGTATCTGGTAAAAACAGGATAGACCATTCACGTGATGGGATCCAGAATCCAGAGGTAACCTCTTCAATTATACATGAGTGAAATTAAAGAAGGGAGACAAGACTCCGATATCTGTTGCAATCCTAAATTTCCAGCGATTAAGGCAGATCAGTGGCCTTAAGATTCTTTTGCTGAATGAGTTTCAAAGTAGGGACATACAAAACAGTCACCTAGTAGCCACCATGTGAAATCCAGACACGGCTTATTTTCTTTTCATTACAACCTGCCACCAGACTTCTGGGGGCTGTGAGAAACCCAGAGGGTATTCTCCCTTCTATTCCCCATGGACCCTCTACGTAGGTGACCACGGAAAGGCCATTGCTCTTGGATTGTGACCCTGGGGGTGGACAAGCGAGGGATCACCTGGGGGAGGGTCCTTGGGGATTGTGGAGAAGGGCCGAGATACATGGTAATCCCCCCCCCTTTCCCAAACACTTACCCACCCCTCCCTCAACCTTCATGGGCCATTTTCATTCATGCCATATCTTACCCTGTAAGTATCCATCAAGTACTTATAAGAGGAAGAAGCAACTAGGCGTAATGCAGACTTCCTATTATGAACACCATTCTGGTACTGGGAGGAAGAAGAGGGGTGTAAAGACATCCAATACTGAAGGTCAGGCATGTCCCATTGGTCGGATTAAGTATGGTCAGGCATGACAATCCAACAACTCACACCTGAAACCCCTTAACAGGGCTCAGGTGTATAAAAAGGGAAAGGCCCACACATGCACACAGAGCTAGGGCAAGAACAAGAGCAGGAGGAGGAGAAGCAGGACGAGAAGCTGACCTGCCGTGGTGGAACGATCCGAGAGGACCTGCAGGACCCAGAGCGAGCAAGTCGCATGGTGGTTGCAGGACCAGGAGCGCAAGATCGAAAGCGGGCAGCAGCTGCTGTGAAGCAGGAGGGATGCGGTCCGCGTCCTTTCAGAACGCCGGCATGTGCAGAGCAGTGCCCAGCTAGTAAACGGAGCAGAGGCGGCCTGCTTCCCGGCTACAGAGGAGATAAGCGGGAAGAGCAAGAACTGCCACAGTGGAGATGGGAGGGGCCGGTAAGTGTCAGGTGACACAGGAAGACCAGAGCACTTCCGGGACTGCTGGAAAGTGGCGGTTCAAGAAACAAGGTGGACTATATTGAATAGCGAACTGAATTGAAACTACCAAGTATATTCAACAATGAACTGAATGAATAGTGCTATTTAAAACAAGATCACAGCATATTCAATACCAACTGAATATTTGAAGTTACACAGACCTAGTGAATATAAGACTATGTAAATACTACTGGGGGCAAAACAAAAGCATGTGGAATATTGAACAATCATTTAATTATTCTAACAGACTGCGTGAGAAAGGTCCATGAGTCTGTGGTAAAGCTAAAGACCAATGCAGAAGAGTGTTACAATAACCAAAGTAAATGCAAGTATGAGAAGTCAGAAGCCCAAGGCAGAAGAGGGTTAAACTAGGTTAAGGGAACTCGTGGTTGCGCAACCTGTGATGGGTGGACCGTGTGGTCTGACATTGGCGCCTAGACCAGCGAGTACCCCACTGTGAAGATAACATACACCACAAATCAAGGAGGTTGCGTGACCTGTAGTGGGTGGGAAGTGTGGTCTGACAACCGTGCCTAGACCAGAGAGCCCTAAATAAGAACAAAGGATATTGGAAATGTTTCTTGAAGAACTGTCAATTCTTAAAGCAAGTCAGAAGGTGGGTCAAGTAGACCTATTGGTGTCTTAGCAGTATAAATGCTGCAGTGAAATCTTGGGGGAAGGGAACCCCGAGAGTTGAAAACTGCGAAACCCTGTCTTGGGAAAGGGGCCTCAAGACCTCCTTTTGTGTGAACTATACTGAAATCTTGGGGAAGGGAACCCTGAAGAACTGAGAAATCCCATCTTGTGGAAAGGTACTTCAAGACCACCTTTTTTGTGCAAACTATACTGTACTGATCTTGGGGAAGGGACATCAAGAAGAACTCAGAACTAAGAATAGCAGAGACTTTACTTTTGAACACTATTCTGTTGGCTAAAACCCCACACCATGTTTTCTTTAGATGTGCGGGTAAGCATATATTATTAGTTATAGGACAGGTTAGGCCCTACACCATCCTGACATTTGAAATAAAACTATTTGAGACTTGAACTCCGTTCTCTGTGTCCTTGCTTGATACCGGGATGCATGTGATTTCACCGAATTTACTTCACCTAAAGGTGAAATCTTTGAATGTTTTTTTCTTCAAATTTCTTTATTTTTCGGTGGTGGGGGAGCTCGCCCTGCACCTCCCCACACCGTGCTACCTTATCCTATCCCCTTACCCCACCCGCATCTATGTTTTAAAATGTACCCACTTACCCAACCAAAAGCGAAGAAAAAACATTTAGAAGATTTCACATTAGTTGAAAATGGATTCGGTGAAATGCACCGATACGTTGATACCATGCCCATATCACAGGGCTCACAATTCTAATATTTAGAATCAAGGTTGATCACGGTCAAAACCCACTGCTGCCCGTTGGAATTTCCATCTGCTGTCTCCAAGAATGTATATGTGACCTTTGAACCTGCCATATTGCATCTAGAAGGCAAATAGAAGGCAGTCGAGAGTCACAGCAGAGGTGCATGTGTGATCTATACTTTTGCCATGGAGCATTATGGAAGTGTGCCCGAACCACAGCTCACTCAGGAGCAGAATTTCCCAGGATCTTACCATAAAAAAATAATAAAATAAATAATAAAAAAAATCAAACATTAAGTGTATTTCTCCCTCACAGATGGAATTCTTCCGCAAATAGCGATTTCAGTTGTCTGAGGGCACATTGTGAAACTCAGAGCAGAATGACATTTCAGCAATACACATGGAATAGTACTTGTATTTTGTATTTGTATTTGTATTTTATTGAATTTATATAGCCCTTTACTCCAAAGTGCTTTACATAAGAACAAGTAAACATACAGCAAGCATAAGATGACAATTGAACCACAACCTGATAACAGCATAAAGAACAACTTACAGTATTGTAGCTGTGAGGAGGGTGTGGGAGGGGGGAGCAAGGGAGTGATAGGTGTTAGAGGAGGTAAGGACGGGGGTAAGAGCAGGAATGTGAGGGAAGAAGAGCGGAGAAGGTGAGAAGAATCAAGCAGGGAAGGGAGGAAGGGGATCGGAGGGATGGAGAGGGTAAGGAGG
This sequence comes from Ambystoma mexicanum, assembly GCF_040938575.1. Taxonomy (NCBI): domain Eukaryota; kingdom Metazoa; phylum Chordata; class Amphibia; order Caudata; family Ambystomatidae; genus Ambystoma; species Ambystoma mexicanum. The sequence continues at coordinate 472,217,892 of NC_090941.1, read as the reverse complement.
AGTAAGAGGTAAGGGTAATGGGGAAGGGAGGAGAGTGGAAGAGGTAAGATTTTAGAGAAGAGCGAAAGGAAGGGTATGAGGGAGAAGAGCGGATGCGAAGGGGAGGCGGTTCCATTGGAAAGGAGCAAGGAGTTGGAAGGAGCGGAAGCGGGAGGGGGCACAGGGTGGAGGAGGAGAGAGTAGGAAAAGATTAGCAGAGCGGAGAGGACAAGAAGGTGTGTAGAAGGAAAGAATGGAGGAGAGGTAAGGGGTTGCAAGATCATAGAGGGATTTGAAGACAAGACAGAGGAACTTGAACTTGAGTTGGGAGTGGAAAGAGAGCCAACCTAGAGAGGTGAGGGAGGAGGAAATGGAATCAAGAGGTGAGAGAAGGCATAGGGAGTGGATGGAGGGGAGAGATGAGGGGAGTCCAAAGAGAAGGGCCTGCACAGTAGATCAAAACAACTGGACCGGTAAGAAGGACCTTAAACAGTGAAGAGGAGTTATCTTGGATGAATCAAAAGTTGGGGCAAGGCCTCATTCATGTTTCTACGACACAAAGGGTTTTGATCGAGAGACCTGTATGCCTAGTGTGAGGAGCCAGGAATGCGACGCGGACACAGAGGACTCATATTTATGGTTACAAACATTTATAAAATGATAGTGGGGTTGGAAAATGCCACACTATCTCTAATCTAGGAGACGTTTCCCTACCTCAACCAAAACTAATGTGTCTGTCCTTTGCCTAGGTGTCCAAAGCAAACATATGTCCTGTGTCGGAAATCCTATCCTGGCCCTCGCAATCTAAAATGGACTCTGGTGCAGAGGATATGATCTCTGGTTCTCAAAGTGCACAAATGTCCAAATCAAACACAAAAGTATAAATCCAAACAAAAAGATCAAAGTGGACAATGTTCATAGTTCAAGGGAATGGTTCCCTTCCACAGATTCCCTTTCTCCAAACAAAGAATAACTAAGTTCCTTGTAACCCAAGAGGATAGCTCCCTCCTCTTGGTGGGTTCACCGTTCCTGAGGCTCCCGTCCACAGGTTTCTCTTCACATTCAAGGCAGTTCAAAATCCTAAGGGCAAAGGTCTTCCTTGGGATTTTCTTTTCGCTGTATTACAATTTGGGTGCAGGTCCCAGACTTGCAGGTAACCTGGTATACTTCCCTGACAGGCTCCTTTCCACATTTACAACAATTCACAATCTTAAGGGCGTGGATCTTCCTTGAGATTCGCTTCTTACTGTAGGTTATCACACACACTTGATTTTTCCTGATATACTCTCCTGCCGGGTCTTGGATGCAGTCTCTTTCACTCTCTTGCACACACTTGGCTTTGACTGGTACACTCTGTTGCAAGGGCATCTATACAGTTTCTTTCAACAACGTGTGTTTGGTACTTTAATATAATCATTCAGTTTTGAAAGATCCAGCCTTCTTCAGGGCACACAACCATCAAGGTGGTCAGGTGTATCAATTCTCTCAATCTTCCAGAATAGTACGCAAATGTGGAGGCTCCAATGCTGGTTATAGTAGTGTAAACCACAATGCCAGTCAGCTAATGACAAAACTGGCTTCACGTTGTAATAAAGGCAACCACACACTGTATCTATGTCATCATTCTGAAAGTGGTGTTCACAGACAAGGAAGATCCCTTTGTCTGTGCATCTCGTGTTTTAAATGAAATCTCGGATCGCCATCGTGGACCTGTACGTAATGACTGGCACCCGATGTGGAAAACCTATTGAGCTGCCTTGCTGCATGTATCGGTATTGCTTACTCCTGTTGTCTCGCCCGTATCCTGTGCACTGTGTATAAGATTGTGCGTGCGTGAATGTGCAAAAACAAGTGGGACCCCACTAGTACCAGGGATCACATGGGGAGTTGGCTCTCCTAACTCTGGTACCACATTCCAAAGACAAGAACAAGGAGAACAGTCCTTCAGGATCAGCCAGGTTTCACTTCAGCAACAATATACAGGTGCCCAGGTAAGGTTTACTTGATTCTTTAAATTCCAACAAAATTATGAAGTTGTTCGATCGGAAAACAGTCTCTTAAACCCCCTTATGCAAATCCCATTCTAAGGGGAAAGGGTCAAACCTAACTATTCAGAAGTCAGGTTCCACCCATCCTGTAGAGTAAAGTGATCTGGAAGTCTTACCTGGAAGCCGCCACAAAAGCTCCCTCCAAATCAAGAGAGCAGAAGGCTTCAGCCCTGGGCCAGAGCTCCTCTCTAGTGCACTGCTTCCCACTTTCATGATGGTGGAAACCTTCCTTTACTTAATGGACCAAAGCCTCCATGTGTTTATACTTCCCAGACAAAGGTAGATTACTGCTGTCCTCTGAAGGAAATCCTACTCCCAGCAGATGTTGCTCCCCATGTCAGGTTTTCCACGCCGAGGTGGGACAGATCCATTCCATGGAGGCTTGGAGAATGGCGGGGATAGTCGTCTTGGCATGCCTGGCTCTGGTACCGCACCACGCTCACCAACTAGCTTGTTTTCACATCCAGCATAAGAGGGATGCAGAAGGTGCACTGCTAGTAAGTCCTACTCTAGTAGGTCTGCGCTCACTTACCTGCATCTCTTGCTTCGCTGCTCCGGCTATCCTTGCCTTGATGCCCCGTGCTCCCTTTCCTTCCGCCTGCCTTCCTCATCTCTTCTGAGCTTATATTTTGCTACGTCTCCTCTGTGTATTGACCTTTGCATGCTGCTGAACTCCGTCTTATTGAGTTTTGGACTCCTGTGCTTCTACTGTGTATAGAACGCTGCTTACCAATGGATACTGCTTTTTGGATTATGTATTTAACTTAACACTGCTTAATGACCGTAGTTCTACCATTCGGATGCAAAGTCCTTTTGGACTTTGCCTCCAGGACTACCCTCTCTACAGGATTATCCAAGGAGCCGTTTCTGACTTCTTCCACATACTCCTTCCCTCCTTAGTTGCGTCTGTGTGTTGTCGAGGTAGATCCTTGCAGTTTTTTTGCGTTTAGGTCCATCTAGGGTCCTGCAAGCGCCATAAGTGTTTTTTTTTCTTAATATTTTGGTACTCTCTCTTTTCCTTGTACTGACATTTACCTGATCTATCAGCCTGGGGGCCTGCACTGTTGGCAACTGTTCTTTCCTTCCACCTTTCTTCCAACACTTCTCTGCCTACCTCTACTCTTTGCCCTTTACAACAAATCCAGAACAGGATTGAGAGACTTGTCCTTGGCTTCAAGCCCAGGGATCATATCTCTCCAGCCCTAGAATCTCTCCACTGGCTCCCTGTGACTACAAGGATCAAGTTCAAGACCCTCTGCATCGTCCACAAGGCTTTCTGGGGCCGTTGACCACACTACATCCAACTTTCTCTTCCTAAGCATCTTCCTTCTCGAGCCCTTCCGCTCATCCACCTCCAACTCTCTGAGGGTGCCTACCTCTACTCTTTGCCCTTTACAACAAATCCAGAACAGGATTGAGAGACTTGTCCTTGGCTTCAAGCCCAGGGATCATATCTCTCCAGCCCTAGAATCTCTCCACTGGCTCCCTGTGACTACAAGGATCAAGTTCAAGACCCTCTGCATCGTCCACAAGGCTTTCTGGGGCCGTTGACCACACTACATCCAACTTTCTCTTCCTAAGCATCTTCCTTCTCGAGCCCTTCCGCTCATCCACCTCCAACTCTCTGAGGGTGAGACGCTTCTCCAGGCAGAGAGTGGGGGGTAGATCTCTGTCCTTGGCTGGGGCCTCCCTCTGGAACAGCCTCCCTGCCTCTCTCAAACTTGAGCAGGACCACCTAAGGTTCAGGAAGGAACTCGAGACCTTCCTTTTTTCTTCCGCTTTCTCTCTCCCTCTCCCTTGCTGAAGTCCCTGCGCATACTGGTTACCTGGCCACCCACTGAACTTACGGGATCAGGCTCCTGCATGACCAGTTGCCCTTGCCCTACCTCCGGGCCTACCAACCACCTAGGGACTGTATCTGCAACCCTACAGTGCCCTAGCTCCGAGCAGTTATTAGCCACCTCCCTGGCAGCACTTCTGCATTCCATTGCACTTTCCCCTCCCCCTCTGGCATTTCTCCCCCTCGCTCCCCCCGCACCGGCGTAATCTGAATGACACAAGGCGTAGTAAGATAGTTGTTTTGTCCTCCTTCTGTCTTCCCTTCCTTGTCTTGTCACGCCTAGAAACACATGTGTACAGGGGCGTTATAAATGACACATCATATTTAGGAAAATCCCTGTGCTATTTGGGATTCTGCAGTGACAGATGCTGTGGATGGGCGGGTAACTGCAAACTCAATCTCAGGGATGACCGCCCCTCGACATCAGTGGGGTAAGCCTGACACCCCAGGCTGCCATTCTCATGTAGTCTCCTGGGTAAGGAAGGTTTCTTGGAGGACACCGAAAGAGGTGAGATCACATCCAATTACTCTTTTCCCTGCCATATTCAGGCAGGCACAGAAAGGATAAGCCTTTGGGGAGGAGATCCTCCTCTCAGCCATCTTCCCAGATTCAAATGATCTAAATTAAATTAGACCTGTCCAGGGGTCAAGTCCTAAAATAATATCAAGTGTGGGGGTTTGGGGGGCGCATTAACATACCAATTGAATATGGCAACACCAGAGGTTAGCATATCTAGGTGCTGTGAAGGCATCATGAAGAAGGACACAGACAACAGATTCCGAATACAAAATAACCAAGTTTATTAACTTAAATGTCAGGATGCAAAAAGGCTGAACTTGCCCTATACTAAGGGGGGGATTTCCGTACCTAAATAAAACTAAGGAAAGTCTGAGTCAAAGAGTTCAATTTAGGATTTTGGGTCCAAACCTATGCTTGTCCTCACAACTATAACTATACAATGCGTAGGGATGTCAGCAACCAAAAAGAAAACAGTGTTCAACACAAAGTCATGAGCTTCTTCCAGCTCGCAGCTCTCTTGCAGCTCCCTTCCCCAAGTGTGAAACAGTGCAACAAAGTAAAGTCTCAAAGTTCCCTTTCTGAGAATTAAAATGTAATAGTCTCTTCAGGAGTCGGGTTTCCCTTCCCCAAGTTCCAAATCACACAATTTAAAGGATCTTGAAATTAAAGGCTTCCGGTCAGGACTCAAGTTCCAAAGGCCACAATTCCAAAACAAACACACAATGTCCTAGTCTTCTATAGTTTGATTGTGGTTTTCAAATGTAAAGTTCTAATACGTTTGTAGCTTTCCGACCTTTTGAAAATGTTATTGTAAATCAGGCTTCAGTATCCTTTGTTTGCCTGTTCTTTTGCCTCTTGTTATATTGCAGCATGGTTTATAGTAATTAAATATGGGATGTATGGATTTCAACTTTCATTCCTCCTTTAGATTCCAACTTTTTAATTCTATTTAGTAGCAAAGTCGTAGTTCTGTTTAACAGCAAAGTCTTAAGTCAATTCAGTGTTCAATAATTAAACCTCTGGCTTAGTGTTCAATTTCCATGCATATGAAGTTCAATAATTGTTCATTTCACTTTAAATGCATAGAACAACATGCAGAGACCTTCGACGACTTCTTTCTTGCCACACGCGATCACTCTGATGCAAGATATTCCCTTTTTATTTAATATTGAGCAAATGCAACCGTTTAATTGAATAGTTCAGTGACTTTCAAACATGTTCTTTGTCACACGCGACCACTCTAATACCAAGTATTTCCCTTTGTTGTATTGTTAACAGATACAGTTGCTTGTTTCCCTTTAAATGAGCAATTCAATGTTCAGAGACCTTTCAAAAACATGCTTCTTGCTACACGCGACCACTCCGATACAATGTAATTCAGGAAATTCAGTTCACACACATGCACTGGGTTTCTCAAGCACTAGAAACTCACTGGTCACTTTGAATGCTCGTGCTGCAGCGGACCACACAGCCTTCTTCCTTCTGTGCTAGGGCTCCAGTTCGTGCCCCTCAGACACTCTGGGGTGGTCCTCCACCACGGCGGAACAAGCACACTGAATGGAAAGGAACAGGACAGCCTTCCTGCACGGCTCCCTTCAGCTTTCCTAATCTGCTCCAGGGAGTCTTCACTCCCACGCCATCCGGTCCATACCACTGCTGCATGCACCGACCTACTGGTAGATTCAATCTGCCACTGGGTTGGGCTCCATTTATACACTTGCAGCCCCTTGACAGGCTGCAGGTGTGGATAATCATTCAGCCCTGCCTGATTCTCATTAAAGAGACATGTCAGGCCTTCACTACTCTTAGCAGGCATCTTCCTCTTCTCAGAACTAAAGAGCTAAAAGAGCATAGTCTTCATTGCCTCTTCTTCGTCCCAGTACCGTCAAGTGTCGAATTGTGGAGAAAGGAGGGGAACAGGCATACAATAATCAATGAAGGTTGGTGTTGGGTTGGTTGTCACTAGGAAAAGGGGGATACCATGTCTCACCCAATGGTACCCCATTCACAGTTCCAAAGTTCCTCGAATCCTCCACCCAGGTGATCCTCCCTCGCTTCTCTGCCCCATGGTCGGGATTCAATAGCGATGGCCTTTCCCTGGGTCACCTGCGTAGAAAATCCAAGGGTTCTAGGAGTGAGAAAACCCTCAGGTTCCTCACATTGCCCTGAGAAAAACATTTTTTACCGTTGGTCCTCTGTTGGAATATTCAGATCCACTACACAGCTAGTCCCTCCAGCGAGTTCCAGCCCAAAAGCCAACCTAAAAATAAATAGACTAGCACTCACTTCTCTTAGACATAGACCTGTAACACGTTCCCTTCTGAATCATATTAAGGAAACACGGGTATACCAATTGTGTGTCTCTTTCACATCTCTGCACTCCAAAAAATGTCGTTTTTCTCTTTGCACCTTGCAAATATGGTTAAATATGATGTAATATTTACCACGAGGACAGTACTAACACACCCATGATTTAGATACTGGCTGTCATATTCTGTTTTGTACTAATGTTTATGTTGTTTTTTTTATCCTCAATCAAATGAATATGAAGTAAAAATACTAAAGATGTTTGCCTAGTAATCAGGCTCTACCAGCTAATACAATAAAGCAGTTTTACGAGCCAAAATTGTTGCTCTGTGATATGTGTAAGGATTGAATCCACAAATAACTATTTCACTAAGGGATACTAAGCTTACTTTTGAAGCATGACTACGCAACTAAGCCAATACAATTTAACATACAAATAGGAATGTAGTGCCTACAAATTGATTTTTTTTAAAAATATATTTTTATTGGTTTCATAACAAGAAATAAACAACAAATACAAAAAAGCATCATTGGCGAATGGTTAAGCATATCAAGAAAACAACCCAAAACCCCACACGCCCGCTCCCTCTCTAACCCCTCCCACTTCCCCCCCCACGACCACGGTAAGTGCACTGTTCCTCTCTAGTTCGTGCCCGTATCCGGGCAACTCCCTCCACTCCGTATCATCCGCATCAGGGTGGAGCAAAGGCACCATCAGGGCCACCCAGCGGTGTAGTCCCTCGCTGGAATCCAGTCTTTGCACATGAATAGCCGTTTCCCATGCCGCGGTTTCAGCTACGATCCACTTCGTGAGGTCACCCCACCATAGGGGCATATGTGGACCTCTGGGGCTTTTCCACCCCATGGCAATACATCTTTTGGCTGTGATGTAAATAAGGTCAGTGAGCTTGGATAGGGGTTTGTTCTTCCTGTTTCGCCTGCATTTGCCAAGAATGCAGGCCGTAGGCTCGTCCACCTCAACTACGATGTCTGCGCCAGCCACTCTGTCCTTCACTTGTGACCAGAACTCCCCGATTACTGGGCAGCCCCAGGACATAGGAGTCATTCCCGCCCTGGGTTCATTGCATTTGGGGCATGACTGGGTTCCAGCTCCCGTGAATCTCGATATGGCTTCCGGCGTGAGGTACGCTCTATTGGTGATATGCAGTTGAATGAGCTATAAGCGGGCGTTCCTGGAGACCTTCTTATGATAGTGGGTTATGTCACCCCAATCTTGGTCTTCAAAAACGAGGCCCAGTTCAGTTTCCCACCTACTCCTACATTTGAGGTCTCCCCTGGTCGTACCCCATAACAGGGCTTCGTAGATTTGTGAGGTTTCGTGGCCCCCCTCAGCAGAGTTCAATATCATTTCAATGCATTCGTTCTCCTCAGTCAGGTCAGCTGCGACTGGCCAACTGCTGCACAAGGCCTGTACAACCAACCTGTGCAACAGGAACTGTCCAGCCGGGAGGCCCGTGGTCTCACAGAGTTCCGAAAAAGTTAGTATTTCCTGTTCTTGGATTAAGTCCCCCAGTGTGGCCACCCCAAGGGGCTCCCATTGTGTACGTGTTTCGACATGCCCCCAAGAGTGAGTGACCATGAGTGCAGCGATAGGGATCTGTGGGGAAAACGGGTCATCCGACCTGACCAGTTCGCAGGCCCTTTTCCAAAGCCGGATCCCGAGCTTGGCGAGGTAAGGGCAGTGACTCGTAGCACCCTCCCCGGCCCACAGTATGTCTCTGAGTAACAACCGGCGGAGGGCCGGCTGAAGGAGACGGGTGTCTGTCGTGCTTTCGTCCGCCATCCATGACATGTCTCAGCTGGCTGGTGAGGAAGTACAGCTCAAAGTTGGGGATCTTAAGTCCACCCCTCTCGTACAGTCTTTGGAGAGTCTCCAATGCCACCCTGTGCCTGCCTCCCTGCCAAAGGAAGCCCCTACAGAGTTTGTTGAGATCTTTGAAAAAAGAGGGGGGGGTGTTGAAGGGGACGTTAGTGAAGTTATGTAATAGGCGGGGAAGGGCGACCATTTTGAGGAGTCGCGCCTTCCCGGTCATCGAAAGCGGGAACCGGCCCCAGAACTCCATAGATTTCGTGAGAGAGTCTTTGGCCCTTACGGTATTAAGGATGTGTTCGGTGGCTGGGTTGCGGTGTATAGTTATCCCCAGGTATTTGAAGGAAGTAGTCTGCCATTCGAGGTCCAGAGGGGGGAGGGACTTGTATTCGTCGGTGTAGAGAGCTGCGAGGGGATAAAGGCAAGACTTGCTCCTATTGATCTGGATACCGGTGAGCTTGTGGAAACAGTCCAGGGTTTCCAAGATGTAGGGAAGGATGTGCTCAGGGTCCCGTAGGTACAGAAGTGTGTCATCAGCGTACATAGAGATGAGGTGGGTCACCCCGTCTATCTTAATGCCACCCTCTCCATATTCCTGTCTCAGGTAGGCCGCCACTGGTTCAGCGGCGAGGATGTATAACATGGGGGACAGAGGGCACCCCTAGCGGGTGCCTCTGTGTAGGGACCAATTAGCGGAATAGATTTTGTTGGTACGTACCCTCGCAGTGGGGCTGGCGTAAACCAGCCGGTTCCACTTAAGGAACACAGGGCCTATCCCCATTCTGGCCATAGTGGCATACAGCCAGTCCCACCTCACCGAATCAAAGGCTTTGGTGGCGTCAAGTGATGCCACCGCAAGTTTCTGCGGCCTTCCCTCAGTGCTATAGATAACATGATGCAGCCTGCGCAGGTTCTCAGTGATGGAGCGCCCTGGGACGTATCCCGTTTGGTCCTGATGGATCAGCAGAGGGATAACTCTGCGCAGTCTATTCGCCAGCAGGGCGGTGAGGATCCTACAGTCAACATTAAGCATAGAGAGGGGCCTGTAAGAACCACAATCTGCCCCGTCCCTCCCCGGTTTAAGCAAGGGTATAATAACGGCCTTGTTCATGGAGTCCGGGAGGATGCCACGCTCAAAGGCCTCATTAAAGTCCTGGGCCAATATTGGGGCAAGAGTTTCCTCATAGGTCTTGTAGAATTCCCCCGGGAGCCCATCCGAACCCGGTGTCTTCCCAGCTGGTAGCGATCTGATTACCACCTTGACTTCATCGGGGGCGACAGGCTCATCAAGGGTCTCAGCCAATTGCAAGTCTAGTTTAGGTAGGTCGATGGCGTCAAGGGCGTCCTCGATCCTGGTATCAGAGGGGGGGCAGGGCTTCGGAGTACAGGTTACGATAGAAGTCAGTAAAGACCGAATTGATTTCTTGTTGGGTATGTACGGCCGTGCCGTCGGGGGTGAGTATATGGCAGATGGGTGGCATGGGGGTCTCCCTTTTATAGAGCCACGCTAAGAGTTTCCCGGGCTCGTCTCCCAGGGCATGGATTCTTTCGGTGTGTTTGGCGTAACTCAGTTTACCAAGGGATTCCCAATGAGTTAGGCAGGTTTGTCTAAGTTCAGCCACTTTTTTAAGTGGTCAGGGGATGGGTCAGCCTTACCTTCGAGCGTACTCGGGTCCCTTTCTGCGTGCTCAAGCGAGGATGTAAGAGATCTCTGGACTCCCCCAACCGCTGCAATCATCTCGCCCCTCATGAGCACCTTATATGCTTCCCAACTTGTGCTCAAGTGTCTAACGCTATGCAGATTATTTTGACAATATTCTTCAGTGCTATCTTTAATGCGTTCCTTGAATGCAGAGTCAAGTAGGGCCTCGGACCTCAGCTTCCATGTGGGTATGGGGGGTGTGGGCGGAAACACCTCCCAGGTTACCAGAAGGGGAAGAGTGATCCGACAGCACCCTAGGCAGGTAGCGCGCATAAAAAAATATGGACTGTTGCGTTAGGCTGAGAAAGATGTAATCCAGCCTGGTGTGTACGGCGTGGAGTGGGGAGTAGAAGGAGAACTCCCGCTGCTCAGGGTGCTGGACCCTCCATAGATCACTGAGTTGCAACTGTTGGATTAGTTTGGAAAGTATTTTGGGTGGGGTGGGAGGGTCGGTCATGTTTATTATCAGATCTGTCAAGTAGAGGATCAAGGGTGCAGTTGTGGTCACCCCCCATATCATAATTCTGTCCGCATATGGGCTGAGTCGCGCATGAAGGGAACGGAAGAAGGCAGTCGCGTCATGGTTGGGTGCGTAAGTACTGACCAAGCAAACCTCTTTGCCCTCTATGGAGCCGCACACCACCACCATCCTACCCTCGTTGTCCGTTTTAGTGCTAGTGAGTTGGAAAGGAACAGTGGGAGCAATCCAAATCAGAACTCCCCCTGGCGTAGGAGGAGTAAGTCGAACCTATTACGGTACCCCGCCAAGTTTTTGCCAGGGCTTCCAGTTTCTTGGGCATTAAGTGAGTTTCCTGCAGCATGGCGATTCCGACCCTGCATCTTTTCAGGTAAGTATGGACCCGTCGTCGTTTAACAAAGCTCTTCAGGCCCCTGACGTTCCAGGTAACGACCCTTATTGTGTCAGCCGTAGGGGTGGTGTGGTTTATTCTGTGTAGCGGGTGGAGCTCGGGATCTAGGAGGTGCTGCGTTGCATGTGAATTGTTCCCATGGTCTTGATGTGTCCCAGTGCATGTCCCCAACTCGTGCAAAAACGTGTACAAAAACTCCCGTATTCCCACCCTCCCTACTTAATTGTGAAAAAAACTCCAAACATAGAACTGGCCCAGCAAGGTTGCCCTCGTTATGACTGTCCCGTTTCTGCTCCGTTGGACCGTGCATCGGTCTTCAGGTGCCCTACGGGCGGGTATATGTACCCAAAAAAGAGGGAAAACAATCAGGGGGTGGAGTGAACAAGGACTCCGGGTCTCCGCGGGGAGGATCCATTCAGCTGTGTAATGGTTCAAGCAAATATAGTTCCCCCCTGAATGACAGGAGGATCGTTATCTCGGTCTCCGTTTCCTTTCCTCAATATCAGGGATCTGTAAGCCTTCCATCCAGTCCCTGGCCTGGGCCGGGGTGTCGAATAAGTGCGCCTTGCAGTACTTTAAGTCTGGAAGGATACAGGAGCATATAACGCAGCCCGGCGGCTTTCAATCTGGCCTTGGTGTGTATGAACTGCGCTCAGTTCATTTGAACCTGAAAGGTATAATCAGGGTATATGGCGATTTTTGCAGAGTCCCGTTAGATTTGGCCGGCAGCTCGGGAAAAGGCCAGAATGACCTCACGGTCCCTGTAGTTGAGAACTCTCGCTATCACCGGCCTGGGTGGGGCCCCTGGCGGTGGTTTCTTGGCCAGGGATCTGTGGGCCCTCTCGATGGTAAAGCCCTGGGAGAGTTTGCCAGCTCCTACCTCTTGTAGCAGGAGGTTCTCTATGAGGTTAGTGGGGTCGGAGCCTTCGGAACCCTCTGGCAAATCGAGAAGGCGTATATTGTTCCGGCGAGCCCTTCCTTCTGCCTCCTTGGCTCTGTCCTCCAAGTTTTTGACTCTTTGCTGAAGCTCGTCGACGTCTCGAAGAAGGTGAATTTTGGATTCAGCGTTTTCCCAGACTTGTGTTTCAAGCACCTCGGTCCTGCCAGCCAGGGAGCGGACATCTTGGCGCAGGAGGTCCAGGTCTGTGGCAACGGCATCTATTTTGTTTTCCATTGTTGCCTGGAAAATCTTGATGGCTTCGAGTATCTGGGTGTTGCTAGGCTCTGAAGCCGCGGGGTTAGATTGAGCGTCCGTGGCCACTTTGTGCACTCAGTATTCGGGGATTCACAGGCTGCGAAGGTGTCCATCGTGGTCTGGCGCTGCTGCTTGGGCCTGCTGTTCCTGCTGGACATGTCGTCAACACAGGGCCTTCCTGCACCGAAAATGCCGGGGGTGCAATCGAGAGGCCGCTAGGTCTCGTTCCCGTCGCAGGGCGATGTTAAGAGGCAGCGGGGTAGCAGGCCGATTTCGGGAAACAAAAAGAAATCTCGGATCAGGCGGGCGCGGTCGGCCCCCTCCGCCGTCGGCTCTGAGTGATGGGGGCCCTACGAGTGGGCCTCGCGGTCCGCTGGAGAGTCAGTCTGCAGGCGGGGGTCAGGTGTTTTCACCCACACCTCCCCCCGGTGAAGGATCAGCAGGCGGGGAGGGAGGAAGACGGCGGGGGTCACAACGCCTCGAGGAAGACAGCCCAAGTTCAGGCGCAGGGGGGTAGAATAGGCCCCCCCTCACCCTGCCTCCGATGTAGGTGTCCGGGGTGGTCCTCTGCCGCCCCCGCTTACCTCTGCGGTACCGGTCGGCCACCGCTCATGCCAGAGGCCCCCTCGACTGTCCAGGGCACACCCAAGCCCGGTCGCGTGCCGTGGGCAAGGCGCGGTCCAATCAGGGCGTCCGGATCGGTCCTCTCGATCGACGAGTGTAGCTGTTCAGTCCCCTCCTCCGGGTCCAGCGCAAGTCGGCAACTCGGGATCCTCTCCTCCCGCCAGCGGGCAGTTTCGTCAGCGATGTTAGTGCGCTTTGGCCTTTCAAGGGATCAGGGCGCGGGAGCCGCCATTTTGAATCCGCTCGGGGACCCTCTTCGCTCGCCGGATAAAAGGCGTTAGCCGTCACTGCTTCGCTTGGGAGACGGTGCAAAAGTTGCTGAGGTGGTTCTGCGGCGGATGGTGCAACTTGTAGGGTTCCGGAGCACTTTAAAGTCACTTAAAGACAGTTTATCGTGGCACATCAGCGCGGAGCTCTCAGGAGACACGTCCGCTGTAAGTGGCGGTTAGCCACGCCCTGCCTACAAATTGATATGTGGTTGGAGCCTTCCTTTGTTCTTTACTTGAGTACAGCTATCCCTCCCATTACATACGGCCTCCTCCACGGGCTACACACTAACAAGCTAATTAACACCTGCAAGGCATTCCTATCGCCTACTAGTTGCATTACCTTAGCCAGGGCACTAGTGTTGTCCAAGATTGACTACTTTAACACCTTATACCGAGGCACCTCAGAAAGGAAACCTCAACAAACTCCAGGTCCTTCAAAATAATGCCTTAAGATCAGCATTAAGTATACAGAGATGTACTCACATCACTAGCAGCCGGGTATTGTAATTGATTTTTTCTTTTATCGACCCCTATCAAGGCATAAATTAGTTTTCAAAAACTGATTGGCAAACTCTGCTAATTACATTTTTCTTGATTAATAAACAAACCCATTTGATTAGCAATTTTGTACTAATGTTTTTAATGCCACCAGAAGATACTTGTACCCAATATATAAAATGAGCAACAATACAGCAGTTTTGTATACTGCTGAAGTAAGACAAATGGTGCATGTCACCACAAACCCACTTTAGTTTTTGCACACTGCTGCCACCCAGAGGCCAACCATGCATAGTGAAATTTATTTGACATTTACTGCAGACAAAGATAAGTTTAAATAAAGGTTTCCAACATCCCCTGCAAATGGTACTGGTCCTTCTTAAAATCTACTCTACTAAGCGAGTGGGCGAAAAGACTTTGCGAGTCCTGGATGAGTGTCTGTAAAAAGGTTAGCTGCATGAATGGACACACATAGATATGATAAAAAGGCTCTTAAAACAGTTTGACCAGCTCTCTACTACAGGTGCAAATGTATAATGCAATCATAATCTTAGAGCAAAGTGAGCTCTGGATGCCAGCTACAGTGTACAGTTTTGCAGTAGGTCTGTAGATGTAAGTAAATATAAAGTTATCTTTGTGTATTCATTATGTAAAAGACTAACCAGAGATGATGGCATAGCAGGCAGAGAACTGGGCAAAAATATTGTAGTTTGCGGCCATCTTACTTTCAGGGGAGCGGGTATAAACCAACCTGGCAAGATAGAATGTCAATGAGTATGGTATCAGCTCATGGGTTGAACACCAGTTGCAAACTGTATGTAACCAGTAACCCACAGGACTAGGTTTGCCATCAAAGCATTTGGCCGCATGGTCATGTACATTTTCAAAGGTGTCCACTTGTCAATATGATGCATCTTCCCCAACAAAATGAAATCTAGTTTGGCACAGAGATTTTAGATACACTTCACCGTAAAGCATGGAGACAATGCACTGTTTTAAAATAGCAATACTGTAATTATGCATTATGTAACTTATTACATTTTTAGAAAAGGAATTGAAAGCCTGTTTTTAAAAATAAAAAAAACGAACACATACTGGTCTTTGGCAGGCATGATACCGTTAGCTTAATAACAACAGCATTATCCTGATCATTTCTGGTTTGCAATTATTTGAAAAATAAAATGTGTGGCACTCCCACACAGGCCTTTTGGCACATGAGTGAAGGGGGTGATTACTGCTGCATTCTCTCTCTCCATTAGCCCCTTTGAACTTGCAGTGAACAGAGAAAAGTGGGTGGAGAGAGCTCTAAAGGCAAGAGAGGAATGCAGGGTGAGCTGTGCTTTCATTGAACAGGGTAACTTATAGTTATCTTTGCTACACAAGTGCCAATTTAATTAGCAAACCTAAAGAATTGCATAGCAAATTGGTCCGTGACACTGCTTATTTTATGCCTTGCCTATGTAACCATGGTCGATCTGCACTTATGTTCTGCTACTGTTATTCCTTTTGTTATGTAAAAGGAAACTCTTGCATAAGCCTTGGGCGCCCAGTTACCTGAAGGTTCGGTGCGCGGTACAAATAAAGACACTAAACTAATAAGAGGAGTAATCGTTTTGCACTTCCCAAATCAGGAAGGTTGCCAGATAACACCTGCAGGGGCCGACACCTCCAGTGAGCGGGGTTCTGTTTCAGTATTGAGGCAGCAGGTAGGCCTGGTTCATGCAGCAGGGAGACGGGGATGGGAGACGGAAGGTTCTTTTCTCCCTTTATCTACACCTCTGTGGCAGAGGACTTCAGGTACGAATCAAGGGAATTCATCCCTTCTCCCCAAAGGGGAGCCCTGCCTCCCTGTGAGGCTAAGGAGGTGAGCCCGTTCCACAACACCCTCCCTAGTGGTCGGGGTAAGGGGGACCTCACCGGGAGCGACTGCCCCCTATGTGGACAATGACTCCCGTTCCTGTGAGGTACGCCCTAAAGAATACCATGAAGTGGCTAACTTGGGAATATCAGACCTCCAAAAGAATGTACAATACAAAGACTTGCATGAAGAGAGAACATATTGGATGCTCTCATCAGACATGCTACTATCCAACCTTCTTACTACCCCCGTCCCTCCTTTCTTCCCACCTTGACCTCCCCTGACAATACATACACCCGCTCTGCCAGTCTCCTGCTCTGTCATTCGAATGAAGAGGCGTGTGTCAATCACTTCATTTGCCTCTTCCTTCATCCCTCCTCCTCCCGATTCTTTTGACTCTCATTCTGACCCTGTACTTGCTAACCTTCATCTCTCTATCTCAAACACCCTGGACATCCTTGGTCCCGTCATGAGGATCCGCATGAAGCCTGCCTGCAAAGGCAACTCTTGGTACGACTCAGACCTGGCAGCTTTGAAACGCAGGTGCAAAGCTGCAGAGCTGAAGTGACAGGCATCTAGCTCATCCTCTGACAAACTGGGCTGCCGCCTACTCCAAAGGCAATATCATCTCACCATCTGCTCCAAAAAGAGGTCTCCTGTCCAAGCCCGCATCTCCGGAGCCTCCAATAACACGGCTCAATTTTTAAAATCTGCAAAGAATTTGCCAACCCTAATGCAGTCTCCTCCTCCTGCCTCCCAGGCCCTCTGCACTGCACTGGCATCCCCCTTCTACAAAACTCTGCACATGCTGTCCTCTGTCTAATGCTCCCCCAATACCCCTCCAACAGTCCCCTTCCCTTGGTCTCCCTCTCTAACCCCCATTGCACCAGAGATCTCTAGAGTTGTCTGCTCTATGAGAAACCTGAACGTGTCTCAGCCGCTAGTCTACGGGATCTGTTATCCAGATGGCCAGGACACAGCCGTCGCTTTTGGATCCAGTTCCTGGTGGTCGACTAGTGCCGGAGGATCAGATGGATGAGGGGTCCCTTTCCCAATAACACCCTTTTTCCATCCTACCAGGTAGGATACCTAGGAATTCACCCCCCTTTCCCAACACAAACTCTTTCTCACAGACAGTTCACCATGAGTGACAGACTAACACCACACACACACACACACACAGACACACACACACACACAAAGAGGGAAGTACCTGTGACCTCTAAAGACCGTTACTTTTAAAAGCCTTGCAAAATAAGAAACCAAAGACCAGGAACTAAGGCTGAACAAACCTGCATAGTGTGTCAGAGGTACACAGGGATCTCCCGTGTCGATAACCTTGGCTCCTACAACAAAGCAGCATCAAAAAAGGCAGCAAAGCCGGGGAGTTGGAGAGACCGATATCAAAACAGCTTGTGTTTCGCTATTAGTGAACAGCTATAGAGAACAGTGTGTGAGGTATTTGCAAGGAGTGACACAAGCATAATTGGAACCAAAGAAGTAATTGAACTTTGTGATTGAACTTTGGGAGGCAACCCAAAATACAATACACAGAGTGGTCCGGCGTCACGTGGGTACCCATTCGAAGGTCTCTGTTAGGTATCCAACTGATGTGGAATGTGACAAAAGGAATACTGAGATCCAAGTGGTCATGCAATGGGTCTTGCTAAATCCCATGCACATTTGAAAGTCTTGGATAGTTTAACGTACATCGAAATTGGTCCGAGCCTGGCTGAGGGAGACCAATTGACCAAGAAAAAGGGATCCGAGCCCGGCTGAGGGGGATCCAGGGCGAACCGTGAATCACCCAAGAAGAAATTATCTTAACATAAATGAAAGGGATCTGAGCCCGGAAGAAGGGCATTCAACGTGGAACTTTGGTTTTGAAAAGGATCCGAGCCCGGCTGAGGGGGGGATTCAGGTTGAACACCCAAATTGAATACTGGTAAAAAGGAAAATAACATTTGCGTGTTGTTTCTGGATACACCAGGCCCTCTGAGTCAAGAGACTCACAAGTAGCAAAGAGACTTCGACCTAAGAGGTCCTCAACTGGGAAAAGAGAACTCTATCCTCATGTCACCGAAGGCAGAGTGTGCACTTTGCTCGAGTGAACCGCCTTGCCCCATGCTGAAAACTTGGGGAAGGGAGGTCAACGGCTCAATCATCCTGACATTTTATCAACACTTCTTTCTTTTTCATGAACTTCACCCCACACTATTCGTAAATTAGTGGATTGGCAACAGGCTTTTTAGTATAGGCCCTTTTTGATTTAACAAGACTCCACTAGGACAGCATTATTATTATTTGATGGTCATAGCTTGCTCCCATCTTAGATTTAGGTTTAGATAGGCGTTTATCATACCTTTGCAAAAGTTCAATAAACACCCTTAAACTGTGGTCACTTGTGCCCGTCTTACTATTGCCACCAGGCGTTCCTTAGACCTCGTTAAACAGGTGCTCCCATGCTCCTCCGGAACCATCAAGGACAACGTCACCTCTCTCGCCCCAGCCTTGGCCAACCTCTGCAACCATTCCTTCGCCACTGGCTCCTTCCCACAATACCTTAGGCATTCTCTTGTGTACCCTCTCCTAAAAAAGTAATCTGCAGAACCTTCCTGCCTGGCTATCGCCCCATCTCAATCACCCCTTTCGTGAGCAACCTCATGGAGAAGCTGGTCGTCCCTCAACTGACCCTCCACACCAAATTGGCTGGCTCCCTCCAGGACCACCAGTCCGGTTTAAGGGCATCCAGAGGCACGGAAACTGCTCTCCTGAACAACTGTGAAGATCTGCTCTCTAACCTGGACTCTAGCACACCCTCTGTTCTGATCCTCTTCGATCTTTCGTCTGCCTTTGACACAGTCAACCACTTCATCCTCAAACCGTTTCTCTTCGATGCCTTCCTTTCAAACAGACCCTACCGAGTGCAAATGGGTCCTTTTCTATCCTCCAACTCAATCTCCACCTGTGGTTTTCCTCAGGGCTCTATGCTATAGCCATGGCTCTTCAACATCTACCTGGCCCCTTTGGCCCACTTGATCTCAACAGTCTCCCCTCATTTCCAGTGTTATGCAGACAACATACAACTCTCCTTCAAGCTGCCATTCTCTACCTCCTCCCCCTCATACCAGACTGCCTGACTGCTATTCAAGCATGGTGCTCTGCCAATGATTTGTGCTTAATGCCAGTAGACAGAGAACCTTCTCATTGGGACACTTGCTCCCTGCTTCTCCCCCACTTTCTGACCAGCCTCCTTGGGTCCCCCTCCCCCCTTCGCCCCTCCTCCTTACCCCCCACCAGACATCGCCAGAGAAGTCCAACTTCCAGCTCCATCTCCTCAGGGGTATTCTTCCTCACCTTCCCCCAGAAGCTCAACTACTCCAGAGCCCTGGTTCTCTCTAGGGTGGACTACTGCAAAAGCCTCTTTCTCAATCTGCTGCTTTCCTCCCTTCGCCCCCTTCAACTAATCCAGAATAGGACTGCAAGACTTATCCTTGGACTCTTCTTAAGTTGCGGAAACTTCTCAAGACTTTCCTTTTTTCTTCTTCCTTCCCTCTGCCATGCAAACGTTCCCCCCCCACCCCCTGACGCTGCAACTAGGGCCTGGTCCCTTCCGAATCAGTCCACCCCTCTACCAGTCCCCCCCAGCATCCCTGCCAGCACTTTCCCTCGGCCTCTCTTCCCTGGACTAGCCCCAACTTGGTCCGCCCGGTCCTCTACAATTACCCTCCCCCTCCTTTTTCCCTGACACTTGCCTTCTTGGCCTCCCCAGCACTGCCCTCCCTCCCCTCCCTTTGAGCACCCACTCCTGCACTTCTCCCTCTACCTCCCACCCCCTTTCACTTACCACCTTGTTATTGCACTTACACAGTAGGCTTGTCACAATATCACTGTTTTTTGTTGTTCTACTTTCTTTCCTATGTTCCCCTCCCCCCAATTTGTCTTGTGGCGCCTGGAAACACTTGTGTATAGGCGCCATACAAATGTCCAATAAACAAATATATTATTGCCAACAAGAAAGAGAGCATATCACTTTAAATGGCAATCCCTCTTTAACTGGGAAGAGGAAGCTGGAGCAGAGAGAGACTGCAACAAGCAGAGGGGGGCGTGGGGGGTGAAGAGAGATGTGAACGTCAGCCAGAGAAGTCGGAGGGTGACCCAACACCTGCAAAGGGAGGAGACTATGCAACCCGCAGAGCCCTTGAGTTTGAAAACTTCTCTGGAGCCTCAAGCAGAGCGCTTGACATCGAGCATCCTTTGAGAAGGAGAAAGCGAGAAGCAGATGGTGATGGCGTGACTTTGTGGTGGACTGGCAGTACACAAACAACGCCAAAACCACTAAACTGTCAAAACCGCATACTGTCCGGATACCCGCAGGAATGACAATACATCCAGAAGCAGGACCCCGGAGTGACCAGAACTGCAGAGAAATGGAAGAAGACAACGAACCGCTGAGCTAACGTATACCCCAGAGATGTTGTCCCAGAGAATCAAAGGTAACAGGGAGAACGGGAGATCTGGGAGGCCACCAAGAATCATTATGGGACTGTTCATACTCGTCCCAGTTAATTCAACGAGAGCATAACATGGAAAGCAAGCAAGTGGAATGATGAGGGTTATAGAAACCTGAATGCAATAAATATTGAGAGAGAATATAAAACTAAGAGGAAAACGTCTGGAGAGAAAGGCAGAGTACTATATATGTCAAAAGACAGACACTATAAAATAGCACTCTTTCTCTTCATAGAATTCTTTCTATGAATTATGAAGAGAAGAAAAGAATTGTAGAGTGTGGATATCACTACCCTGGGAAAAGGGGAAAGTGACCCTATATTGGAAAAGGAAAGTGGGGAACCGAAACGAAAGAATGCGATTATTTGAAACATAAAGAAACCCCTAGGGTTAGTACAAGAGAAGAAGCACCATTCCGGAAGGAAGTAAATTATAACCACCTAGAAAGTCAATCCCAGGCAAGTTACACAAAAGCCATTAATAAGGATCAAAGTATTCATCAATGTTAATGCCACTTTTTGAGAAGGAACACACGTCTAATAAAATCTTTAAAGAGCTACAGGAATTGTTTAAAACGTCACAAAAGAAGCAAAGCCGAGGAGATGGGAGTCATTCTCCTGCCTTTAGTTATTAGGATACTGGTAGGGTCAGTTAGGGTTAGTTTTGGACTGTGGAATGTTTCCTTGGGACATTCACGGACAAGCACCTTAATTTGATAGATGGGGAATACCCCATAGTAATAGGGAAAATTAGCCCTTATTCGTATCCTTTAACCAGTCTTTAAAAAGTGTACTTCACATATCCACGTCCTTCTGACACGCCACAGTAGACTATACCCAGATATATGTCCAGGTCCAATGAAATCTTTCTTCTTCATAACCATGTATGTATATTACCTGTATATACATACAGGTAATATACATACATGGTTATATACAGGTGAATGTGCAGACATGAATATATACAAAACTTACAATAGAAGTTAACAGGTAAGGCCTGGAGGCAGAAGTGCCTTAGTTCTGATCAAAGATCCATGATTTCATTTTTAGCTTGAAGGTGTTAAATGAGTCTTCAGATCTGATGGTGACAGGGAGGGTATTCTACTGCTTGGAGGCAAGGACAGGGAAGCTTGTACCCCCGCTTTTTGGAGTTTTAAACTAGGAATAGAGAGGCTATGGTGCTGGGCAGTTCTTTGAGGTCGGGTGGAGGAGTGTAAGGAGAGCCGGTTGCAGAGGTAAGGGGGGCCTTGTTGGCTAGGCATTTGTGCGCGAGGGCCAGTGTTTTCAATTAAATTCTCTGTTTGACAGGTAGCCAGTGTAGGTTGGTTCTAGATTCGGAGATGTGGTGGTTTCTGGGAACGTTTAAAGATCCCCTAATGGCATTGTTCTGGGTGATTTGTAGTTTATTCAGATTCCCTTGGCTAGTCCCTAGGTAGAGGGCACAATAGTCAATTTTAGACATAATGAGCGTTCTGGCTAAGGTGATGCTGTTCGGAGTGATCAGGAACGGTCTACAAGCTGCAATAAGTTTACACGTGTATGCCAAGGCTGATCTGACAGCATTGGTTTGTCCGGACAAGGAGAGGGTGGCATCAAGGTAAAAACCTAATGTTTTAGTGTCTTTAGAGACTTTGATGGTATTATCATCTATGATAAATGACTGGTAGGACGGATCTAGTTTGCCAAGACGTTGCAGTGAGCCCAGGATGAGGAGCTCTGTCTCGTCGTCATTGAGACACAATTCATGTTGGGCCATCCAGGCCTGGATGACCAGATAAACGTCATTCAAGGCCTTAATGTCAACTAAATATTCACCAGTGATGGGGATGAATATCTGGGTGTCGTCAGCATAGTTGGTATATGAGACACCCAGATAATCAAGTACATCAAAGAGTGGTTTAGTAAAAAACGTGGGTGACACACAAAATCCTGGGGGAACGCCGCAGTGAATTGGAGCAGGGTCACCGGCTGCGAATCGTGAGAAGACCCTCATGGATCTGTAACTCAGGAAGGATTTGAACCAAGCCGAGGCATAGTCCGAGAAATGGGCAGCAGAGTGGAGGTGCCGGCAAAGGATTTGGTGATTGACCAGATCAAAAGCCACAGAAAGGTCTAGGAGAAGAAGCATAGCTAGTTTCCCATTATCTTTCAGGACCTCAACTTGGGTTTTTAAATCTATCAAGGCCGTTTCTGTCCCATGTCTGAGGTGGAATCCAGATTGCCATAGGCCGAGGAGATTATTGGATTCCAAGTGGTCTTGGATCTGTAGGTATGCCGCGCGGTCCAGAATCTTAAGCAGGAACGGGACAGTGGTTATGGGTTTGTAATTGGTGGGTATGCTACGGTCCAAGGTTGGCTTTTTAAGCAGTGGGATCACCCATGCGTCCTTGAGGTTGTCATGGACTGTGCCTGTCTTAAAAGAGGAGTTAATGAAGGTGGTGATGAAAGGGGCCAAGTCGTGGGCCGAGTCCTTGATGATAGAGGCAGGGCACGGGTCACCTTGGCAGTTTGAGGGTTTGATTCTCGTGATGATTTCTTCTACCTCAGTGATGGTGAGTGGGGAGAAGGCAAACTGTTTAATATTAGGAGAATCAAGAGGGGCGACCCTTGAAGTGGTGGGTGGACGGTTGTCCATCTTCAGACTGTCTTGTTTGTCTTTGATTTTAGATTGTAGAGTGGAGATTTTGTTCAAAAGGCCAGACAGAATATTGGCACACCATTTGCTGTCTTTAGTACATGTGCCAGGGTGGGTAGCTGGAGATTCGAGTTCTTTTAAAATTTTGAAGAGTTCTTTTGTGTTCGAGTTTGCTTGCAGGATACGGTTGTTAAGGGAATCCTTTATGGCCATGATAGTGGCATCTTTGTAGGTGATGGAGGCGAGGATGAAACCGTCTTTATGCTCGTCAGAGGGGTGACTTTTCCAACGATTTTCAGCACAACGTTTAGCTTTACGGAGCACTCTTAACTGTGGTGTAAACCAGGAGTTGAGATGTGCACGTGGTTTGGACTTTCTAAATTTGATAGGGGCGATGGAATTTATGGCAGTGAGCATGCCTGGATTATAGGTGTCTGCCAGGGATGACGGGTCGGTGCAAGAGTATGAGGCAGCAGTGAGCGATGGGAGTAACCGTGGGAGTAGTTTATCCTTTGTTATGTCCCTTTTACTTCTAGTGGGGAGGGCCGGAGCAAATATAGTCGGGGTACACAGGGCTGCTTCAATATTGAAGGTAATGATGTGGTGGTCAGACCATAAACAGGGGGTATTGGAGAGGACATTAATATTGCAGTTGGAACTGGCTAGCCAGTCTAGAGACCTCCCTTTGGAGTGGGTGGGTTCTTGGATGTGCAGGGAGAAGCCGAGGTCAGTTAGTACGTTCTCTAGGTCAGATGCAGTAGAGTCTTTGGGGTCACCAAGTCCTAGATTAAGGTCACCTAGGATGATAATTTGCGAATTAGTTTTGGTTTTGTCGAGAAGAAAGGTGGACATATTGCCAACAAAGGAGGGTGCAGGACCTGGGGGTCTGTAGAAAAGGTGGAGGGTGGCAGTTTGGTTGGGCGTGAGTGGTAGTTTGGCTGATTGAAGTTTAGAATTAGTCGACACTCTTAGACCAAGAGAATTTTTATGAATGAAGGCCACTCCCCCCCCTCTGGTGTGGGCAGTGATACGATCGCAGTGATAGATCGTTTTGTCTATAGGAAGTGGTGATGGGCACAGGACGTTTGGGCGTCCTGGGAGATTCCAATATGGTGAGACACTTCTCTGGACTAATATTCCTCTCCTGGTTTCACCAACTTCTTCCTTTCTCCTGCCTGACCTGCAACTAAGAATCTACAGTAATTTTGGCCCTGGTGCAACTTTTTGATCGTAAAACCAGACCTTTGAAGCACAAGACCTCTCCTTGCCCCCTGGGACAAGCCTTTCGCAGAGAGAACAAAGGAGTTGCTGGGGCATTCCTAACGGTCTGTTTTTGAATGAAACTCAGGCCCAAGGCACAGACAATGAATACAGAGAATGCCCTGGCAGAAGGGGGGCGGGCCACTAAAGATCGAGCCAACAATGACACTCAAGGGTTTTGGTCAGTAGAATTTTACATTCTCAGAGGTCACCATGTCAAAACTAGAAATGGCTACTATTTTGATATTATTCTGCCACCAGACCCTCAGAGCATACAACTGTGTAATTTGGATCAGGGTAGCACATGGTTAAATGCAGCCCCCGGCTGTTGGAACCTTATGTTCTGTAAGCATGTTTTCAGGAATGGAAATGTTACTCTGTAACTGCCATGATGTCAAACTACAAGTCAGCTACTAGGAGCATCAGTAGACGGGCTCAGCAGAGTTACATGTTCGCACTATCCTTTTCTGCATTAGCATTATAAAAGCAGAATGCATAAATTCAAGTTGCAAGCTAAAAGCTAACCGTCAAAAAGTCACTTGCCACCTCAATTGTATACATACACACATCACACTGAAGCTGTTTATTGTCTCCATGACCATCAGTCTGGCTTCAGAGCTGCCAGGAGAACGGAAACTGCTCTCCTGAAAATTCGTGCAGACCTGCTCGCCAATCTTGATTCCAACACCCCCTGTGTCCTCATCTTACTTGATCTCTCTTCTGCCTTTCACACAATCAACCATGCCATCCTGCTCAACCATCTCCGTGATAACCTGGGTATTACCGATCAGGCCTTGGCTTGGCTGACGACCTTCCTCTCTGATCGACCCTCCCAGGTCCAACTTGGGTCCTTCCTCTCCTCTATCTCCATCTCTACGTGTGGTGTTCCCCAGAGGTCTAAACCTCTCTCCCTGGCTGTTCAACCAATACCTGGCACTTCTTGCCCACCGCATTGCCACCCTCTGCCCAAACTTTCAGTGCTATGCGGATGATGCTAGTGCTAGTCGCCCCTTCACATCCCAGCAGTATGGCCGCGGCCGCGGCTATACCCTCATTATTGTGTTCTGCATACTCTGTTGTAACTGGATTTCTGTGTAAGTGCATTTTGTCTGTAACTGGATAGTTTAAGAGCTTTTGGCTGTAAGTTATGCGCACAGTTGCCTCTGGGCTAGTAGCGCTTTATAAATAAACAAAATACAAATGCAAATGACAACTAATTTTCAGGCTCCCTTCCGCCACCTCTTTTCCTTCTTTCATCTAGGACTGTCTGTCCGCCATCCAGGAGTGGTGTGCCACCAATGATCTCTGCCTTAATGCCAGTAAGACCGAGATTCTCCTCATTGGCACAACTGCTCCCTCCTTGCCAGTCACCCTCTGGCCGGCCTCTCTTGGCCCTCTTCCTGCTCCCACCTGTGAGGCTAAAAACCTTGGGGTCACCTTCGACTCCACACATCTCTGATGTCTCTAAGAAGTCACACTACTAGCTGCACCTCCTCAGAGGTATTCTTCTTTTCCTCTCCTTCCACCAGAAGATCACTGTCTCCAGAGCTATGGTTCTCTCTACGCTGGACTACTGCAACAGCCTCCTTCTAAATCTGCCTGCCTCTACTCTCCACCCTCTGCAACTCATCCAAAACAGGACGAGGCGTGTCCTTGGCCTCAAGCCCAGGGATCGTATCTCTCCAGGACTGAAATCCCTGCACTGGCTCCCAGTAGGTGGCGAGGATTTTTTTTTTTAAATGTATTACACGCCCAAACTCTTGGTATCACAGCAAGGTTACAGACAACTTGTTGACAATGACAATTACAGCGAGGGTTACAGTCAAAACAATCTTACAAAGTATTTACAATAAGATGAATAATACAAAAGCGGATGCAGCAGTTTTACAGTTTCTCGAGAGGTAGTTTTATTCGTATTGGTTAAATAACCAGGTTTTCAGCAGTTTTTTGAACCCCAAGAAAGTTCCCTCTTTTTTGATACTGAGAGGGAAGGAGTTCCCGTGTTTGGGGGCTAAGTATTGAAAACTGCTGCCCCCTGCTTTGGTATTCCTGTAGCAGGGTGTGGCTAGCAGTAGCTGGTTATTGGATCTTAGGGTTCTTGTCTTTTAACTTCTTTTTTGGCTAATGCCTCGTTTAGGTAGATGGGGTCGTTTTCCTGCTGACCTTTGAAAGTTATACATAGGGTTTTGAAAATAACTCTAGCTGCGACAGGCAACCAATGGTGATCTCTTCTGGTCTTGGATATGTGGTCCGATTTTCTAATTCCTAGCGCAGCCCATAGAGCTTTGTTTTATATCAGTTGTTTTTTTAGATTGGTGATGGAGGTGCCTAGTAGTAAGACATTGCAATAGTCGAATCGTGAAAGAATCAGGGCTCTGGCCAGTGTGATGCAGTTTGTGGGGTAAAGGAATTGTCTGCTTAGAGCAATTAGTTTGGCGGTGTATGCGATGGAAGATGAGAGGCTGCAGAGGTGCATGGTCATTGAAAGGTTTGCATCCAAATACACTCCTAAGGTTTTTACTTGCTTCAGGACAGGTATCATGGTGCCGTCAATGTTAACAGAGACATAGTCAGAATGGAGGGCATCTTTTTTGGACTGGGATCCCACAATGAAAATCTCTTGTCTTCTTATCGTTGAGGCAGAGACTATTTAGTGCCATCTTTGTAAGCAGCCATTCATAGCGTCCACTAGCTTCTTTTAGGCCTACACACTCTAGCGTATCCAGTACCACATTGGTGTCTCAGCGCACTATGCAAGGCACCCCCCCTTCATTGCGGCTTTCACTTACCATGCAAAATTGGTTAACCTTCATGTTCCCTTTTTGGATTATCCAAGACAGTGTACCCTGCATTGATAAATACTATGTAGCTTACAAAAATGGACTCTCCAAAGTGGCCTGCCGCCGGCATCATCCCATCACCTGTCCCACACCATTCCTGCCCTCCAAGTCACCCTTTTCACCGACACCAACCACTCTCACACTAACAGCCTAAATGACATCATTCATGATACTAAAATGCTCACCATTTCACATATAGTAGAGCACTCTCAGTTGCACTCAAACATTGGAAACAACCAGTCTCGTCCTATCTTGGCCAAGACTAGACACTATCGCCTAAGATCACGTACATTATATCGCGCACATAGTGCTACACCCGACCCTAAATCACCCAAACTGACCCTACCAATAGGGTCCTGATGCCTCTACAAGCCTAAAACCACCAGCAAACAAACCCATTCCACCCTACACCCTAAGACCACTACGGCGACAACTACCACTAAGCAGAAACCTATTACCAACCTTCAAGACGCCCTCATTAATGCCTGCTCTCTAGGAGCTCACGCCATCGAAATACACAACCTTATCACAGAATTACAACCAGACCTCCTTGTAGTTACAGAATCCTGGCTCCACCAAGCCTCTTGTCCTCTCTTGGCACTCGCAATCCAACCAGACTACACCATTCTCAGAACCTACAGGCCCCACTCTCATGGAGGCGGAGTAGCCATCATAGCCAAGACCAAACTCCCAACTGAGATCCTGCCCCATTGAAAGCGTTGCTGGCTATGAACAACTTCGAGCTAAACTCACCATTAATGGCAAAACCACCATCAACATCGTAGTAATCTACAGAGCTCCTAATTCCAATAGTCATCTGGAAATAGACATCCCACTATTGCTTGCACCATTCATCAAACCCAATACTAAATGTGTTATCCTCGGAGATGTTGATCTAGGATTTAACGACAGCCTGGACACCAAAGCAAAAGCCCTACACTCCTCAATCAAGGACATAGTTTCATACAACTAGTGAACGCCCTTACCCACATTAAGGGTAGAACTTTATATTGGATCCTCACGCACACCACCATTGAATATCACTCCACTTAATTGGACGGACCACTATAACATCCAATTTACCATCATTTCTGATGAACCCCCCCTATCAAATCCAAATTAACAAATACCTATGAAGCCAGAAATCTTCGTAAGCTCACTCCTGAAAACCTCAGCCCCATACTGAGCAAAGTTGTAGACACCATCTCCACTGATGACTCCCGTCTCCTAGCAGACACATACCAAAACTGCCTCACCTCCACCATTAATGCCGTAGCCCCTCTAACCACCAAAACGCACTGACAAACGATCATGCTTTTGGTTTAATGGCGACCTTTTTGCTCTTAGGAGATAGAAACGCGCCCTCGAACGTGCACATAGAAAAACCACCACGCCAGAGTCAGAAAAAGCCTTTCAGATGGCAAACAGACTACAAATCAGCCATTATCACGTTCAAAGCTAATGCCTAGAACACCTGGATCAGCAACGCCGCCTCGGACTCCAAAGAACTCTTCTCAATCCTGAGAGAATTAGAAAACCCCACCCCGGCTACTAATTCCACCAAGTCTAGTAAAGAATGGTGCACCACCATACAAGATGCCCTAGCAGCCAAAACGAATCTCTTACAAACTAACATTACAACTAAAAAGCAATAGCTAGCTAGCAAATCCTCCAGCGATAACCACTTCTTGAATCCTAATGTTAACACCAGCCCATTGTTCTTTTTCACCCCAGTCTCCCAAGAGTTAGTTTTAGACACTATTTCCAAACTTAAAGCCTCAAACTGTAAAGGAGATTCTGTCCCAGCACGAATAGTCAAATCATGCGCCCACACACTCACACCCATCATAACCAATTTTGTGAATGCTTCATTCAATGCCAAACTGGTCCCAGCCAGCATTAAAGATGTCTGGGTTACTCCCCTACTAAAAATCCCCTCTCTAGATCAGACTGTACCCACCAATTATCGGCCAACAACAACAGCCCACTTTTTACTTAAAATCATCGACAAAATACCTTATAATCAAGTCCAAGCCCATCTGGAACACAACCAGCTCCTTGGTACGAGGCCTTAATACCTTCAACTCTCTCTTCCTAAATATCTTCCATCTCGAGCTCTTCACTCATCTGCCTCCAACTCCCCCAGGGTCATTCGCTTCTCCAAGCAGCAAGTTGGTGGTCGATCTCTTTCTTCTGCTGGGGCCTCCCTCTGGAACAGCCTCCCTGCCTCTCTGAAACTTGAGGAGAACCATCTCCGGTTCCAGAATCACCTTAAGACCTTCCTCTTTGCTTCTGCTTTCTCTCCTCTCCCCTGTTGATCTCCTGGCTGAATCTGAAATTGTACTTGTTACCTGGCTACCCTCCGATCTCGGGCCCAGGTCACCTCCCCACCAGTTGCACACCTGCACTGGCCCCCTGGCAACCCTTGCACTCAGGGACTGTTTCTGCATCCCTAGAGCCCCTACTAGCACTTGATCCCTGATGTCTGCACTTACCCTTCTTGCACAAGCCACCAGCTGGCCGCACTTTTATTTATTATTTTGCTGTTATCCTATGTACTGCACTGCCCCCTCCTTTTCCCCCCGCACTCCCTCCCCCCCGCACTTGCGCGATCTCAATGTCACCTGGCCTAGTAGGATTGTTGTATTGGTCTTCCCTCGGTTTCCCCTCCCTTGCCTCGTCGCGCCTTGTAACACTTGTGTATAGGCGCGTTATAAATGCCATATCATATCACACCATTTCTTACTCGCCAAGAGTCCCATATCACTTGCCAATGGCTAGTGGCGAGTACAGATTTTGCACCCGGACAATAGTAGGTCTGATTAGCAAAGCTCACTTTCAGAGACAGAATTACCAGCATCATTTTGGGTAAAACAAATAAAATAAATCAAACATTTAAAATCAAAAAAGCTCAGGCCTGTCTGCCCTCAGATTCTTGCTAACCCAATCAGCCGAATGCAGAGCCATCTGCCATGACAGTCACTACATGAACACAGGGAAAAGGCAAGAGGCCACCTCTCCCTTCCACACCCGTCACTAAAGCAGCAATGCACCAACAAAAATCCAGAGAGCCGAGGCAAGGCATAAAATAAGCTGCGACGCATAGCAAAATGTGCCAAGCAATTCTGTAGGTTTGCTAATTAAATTAAAACTTGTGTGTAGCAAAACTAGCTATTTAAGTTACCCTGTTCAATGAAAATACAGCTCACCCTGCATTCATCTCTTGCCCTCAGTGCTCTCTCTCCACCCTCTTTTCTCTGTGCAAGTTCAAAGGGGCTAATGGAGGGAGAAAGTGCAGCCGTAACCATCTTCTCCACTCTTAGTGCTAAAGACCTCTGTGGGAGTACTGGGCAAGATTTTCTTTTTCAAATAATTGCAAACAAGAAGTACATTGTGAGGATACTTTATATCCTGTCTGACAAAGACCAGTAGGTGTTAATTATTATTATTTTCTTTTTTTAAAGACAGTCATGCAATTCCATTCCCAAAAATGTAAGCTGTTACATAATGCTTAATTACAGTATTGCTGCTGTAAAACGTTGCATTGCTTCCATGCTGTGCATCTAAATCTCAGTGTCAACTATACTTCAATTTGTTGGGGGAAGAGGCATCATATTGGCTAGTGAACACTTTTGAAAATGTACATGACCAAATAACCAAATGCTTTTGATGGAAAACCCAGTTCGGTGACCTGCTTGTTGCATACATCTGTGCAACTGGCGCTCAACCCATGAGCTGATCCCATACTTCTTGACATTCTATCAATCACCCTGTTGCTTTATTGCTTTATACCAGCTACCTCAAAAGTGAGATGTCCGCAAACTACAATATTCCACCTAGTTTGGCCAGTTATCTGCCTACTTCACCATCCAATCTGCTTCATCACAGATGGCGTCGTCACTCCTTTCCAGGCAGTGACCTCTCCCCATGTGGCCATGGGGCTGCAGCCGCCTGATCCGGACCCTGGGGGCAGCTATATGAGGGAGGATCACATGGGAGGAGACAACTACCGGGGAGGAGATGTTTTGACTCCATTGGAGGACACGCAGCACCCCCCACCTTTCCCATGAGGAAGACCCTCACCATGGGGAGAGACAACCTTCGGTGAAGTAGCAGGGTGCCACTGGAGAAGGAATGTTATTCCCTTCCTCTCTTGAGGATACGAAATCATACCCAGTGCATGCAATGGCATGTGGCTACACCTACCCTCATTCCTCTAGGAAAAATACTGAGGGCCTAACAAGATTTGACTTGCCCTCCACAACTTATGACAATATTTCATCTGACTCTGCATACAAGTTATTCAAAACTATCTTGCAATTAAAGACATCTAAAAACACTCACCCAACAGGTATATTAAAAGAAGTTCTTGAATATGGTCTTGAAAGATCTCTGAAGAGTTAAAAAAGGAAAGGAGAACGGGTACACTGGTTTTTCTCACGTACACCTCACGCTCTCGAGCATTGATTATGTCTGGGGTACTCCAGGTTTGTTTGGGGCATTAGTAGATATGGAGGTAGATCCAATTTCATTGTCTGACCATGCCCCCATGAAGGTATTGCTAAGGGGTTGGAAACAGAGCAACCGTTTATGGATATGAACACTCTCCACAGAGTTATTACACGATTCGGTTTTACAGGAAACAGTGAGGGGAAAATTAACGAATACTTCCAGACTAATGTTACATAGGGAGTGTCCTTGGACAATGTATGGAACGCCTTTAAAGCAGTGATTACAGGCGAGATGATTACAAGCACAAAGATCAAAACAGAGGGACAGGTTGGAAAACGAGTGGGAGAACACACTGAGTAAGATGCAAAATGAAATGGCTGAGAAAAAGAGCAGGGAGGGTTATACAAAAATAAAAGATGTGATGAGACAGAATTACTCCGCACAAGAATCCCTACTTAACATAAAACATTACCATATCAAATCTGATAAGGCCAACAGATTACCCACAAGACAATTGAAATGACAAAACTCAAAACATCATATTAATGGCATAAAACAAAGTGACGGATTTATAGCTACAGAAACTGAAGTTATTTTACAGTCTTTTTCGTCATTCTACAAACAATTATATTCCACGGTATGCCCAAACCCGGTAAAAATGAAGGGGTTCCTCAATGAACTACAAATGCCAAAATTTACTTGGGGGATAGGGAGGTTTTCGAGGAAGACATAAGAGAGGAAGATGTAGGAAATACTATAAAAACGCTCCCCAGAAATAAGGCGCCGGGCCCAAATGGCTTTTCAACAGCCTTTTATAAAACTTTTAACAAGGAGTTAATTCCGGAGTTAATTCCTATTCTAACGAAAGAATTTAATTCATTTTGGCATAGTAAGGTAGTAACATGATCAATGACGGAAGCAAAGGTGATCCTGTTGGGGAAAACAAACAAACAATGACTTAACCCAATGCAATTACTACCGACCTATAGCGCTACTAAACACAGATGCTAAAATATATACAGGGATCTTAGCTGCAAGACTAAAAAACATCCTTCCTTCCCTGAGAGGACTAGATCAATCAGGATTTATTATGGGAGACAAACATGCACAACATAAGAAGGGTTATACATTTGATAGAGAAAGTAGCAATTAAACATGTGCCAGCAACACTGATCTCGCTAGATGCCAAAAAGGCATTTGACACAGTTGAATGGCCATTCCTATTTGAGACAAAGAAACATATGGGTTTTGGCCTGAGTTGTTTACAAATGGTACAGGTAAATTATAAAGATCCAACAATGCACCTTTCTATTAACTCATGCTTATCAAAAGTCATACATATTCAACGCGGGACAAGACAAGGTTGCCCTCTATCCCCCCCCCCATTATATGCAATCTATTGCAACCATTGTTATTTTGATCCGTCAACACACAGCAATAAAGGGCATACGTTTTGGAGAAGTGCACAAGACTGCCGCATATGCAGATGGAATGTTAATGACATAGGTAGAACCCAAAACGTCAATTCCTGCATTGGTAACCTTACTGGGAGAGAAGGAGAAGATAATAGGCCTTAAAATAAACATGAAAAAATCTGAACTATTGGGCTTGGGTCTCTCAAAAGATCGAACATCAAATATGCATAAATTCTGCCATTTCCGAATGTCCGGTAACAACCGAACATACTTGGGGATAAAACTGACTAGCAATGTCGCTCACCTGAACAAGTCAAAGGACCCTGACTCATTAAATAAATACGAGAGGACTTAGATAGAAGATGTGTTGGAAGGGTCTTATTACCACAGTTAAAATAGTAACTCTACCAAGACTACTTTATCTTTTCCAGGCCCTCCCCAGTCCCGATTCCTCAGAGGTTCTTAACGGTTAATAAACTGATAATACAATTTGACTGGCAAACAAAACGCCCCAGAGTCTTTCGATTTGCTAACTACACCTAGGCATAAGAGGGGGTAGTAGGGGGGTTTGGGCCTACCAATCATGTTAATGTTAAAGGACATTTGTACCGCGCACTATCACCACCGGAGTGGTCCCCTGACGCTCTGGCGGCTCTGAAAGAGGGAGGGAGGGTGGGTTAGTGGGGGGGGGGGGAGGATGGAAAAGTGCAAGAGTGCAGTGATGTGCTGTTGGCGGCCTCAGCCCGGTGGGTCCGTTGGCTGGGCCTGGGGTGTTTGCGGCCGGTAGTCGTCGTGTACTGTTGTGCGAGTCCATGTGTGTTTTTTGTTTTCTTGCTGTAGTGTAGTGAAGTTTGTGCGGTTTGTTGTGCTGTAGGTTTGTTGTTTGCGTTTGGTTTGGAGTTTGAGAGGTGTATGCAGAGGAGGAAAATTGTTAGTGGAATTGGTTAGTTGGCATCTCTATCCTGAATTGAAGAGTTGGGCTTGCGTAATCTCTCACAGATGGGGTGCGTGTGCACCCTGTGCCTCTGGTTCGGTCTGGGCCCGTTCTGAATTCGAGGCCCATTCACATTTCGCTGCCACCTCCACCAGCCTCCCCAACAACCCTGCATGTTCCTCACTCCCACTTACATAGCCAGTGCACCGGCCAGTGTCCACACCTCAGTTAGTCTCGACAGTTCCACAACCCAGTGGTATCTAGTAGCAGCTAGGGGCGGTTGAAGATGTTGGTTTAGGTTTGGCTGGGGATGTTGATTCCGTCTCCCTGGGTTTCGCTT
Source organism: Ambystoma mexicanum (assembly GCF_040938575.1). Taxonomy (NCBI): domain Eukaryota; kingdom Metazoa; phylum Chordata; class Amphibia; order Caudata; family Ambystomatidae; genus Ambystoma; species Ambystoma mexicanum. The sequence goes on along the minus strand of NC_090941.1, from coordinate 472,183,965 downwards.
GTGTTCCACTCTGCCCTGCGTCACACGTCCAGGTGCCGTCAGTGTTTTTCAGTCGGTTCTGGGGACTTGTCAGTGTCCTTTCTGGTTTAGTAATGCCTTTCCTTTCTGCTGTTTCCATTTTTAGTCCGTGGTATTGAAAAGCCAGGTTTTTAGTAATTTCCTGAATTTTAGGTGATCTTTGGTGTTTCTTATTTCTTTTGGGATGTTGTTCCAGGTTTTTGCAGCTAGGTAGTAGAAGGCGGTGCCTCCGAATTCTTTTTTGATGTATGGTTTTAGTTCCAGGCGGATTTCATTGCTTGACCTGAGGGATCTCGTTGGTTTGTAGATTGTTATTTTCTTTTGTAGGAATTCAGCTCCTTGTCCGCAGATTGCCCTGTGCGTGATGCCCATTGTTTTGAAGGTGATACAATGTTTTACTGGGAGCCAGTGTAGTGTTTTTAGGGCAGGAGTGATGTGGTCTCTTCTGGACAGTTTGAGGAGTAGTTTGGCCGCTGTATTTTGGATCCGTTGTAGTTTCTTCAGGAGGTATTCTGGTATTCCGAGGTAGAGGCTGTTTGCATAGTCGATTTTTGACATGATGAGGGCGACGATAGTGAGTGTTTTGTGCATGAAGGAGGGGAAAGGTAGGATTCTTCTTTCCGTGTGGAGGAGGAAGAAGCATTTCTTGACTGATGCATTCATTTGCAGTTCTAAGGTTAGGGTGTTGTCCATCAGGACCCCCAGATTTCTTACACCCTTAGACGGTGATGGTGCAGTTCCCATTTCCGTTCGCCACTGGATAGCGGTTTCGTTCTCTTGGTCTTTGGATATGATCATGATTTCTGTTTTTCCTGGGTTGATTTTCAGGTTGTTGGCATTCATCCAGCTGAAGACTTCTTTTAGACAGTCGGTTACGTTTGAATGATCAGCTTGGGTGTCTTTGATTTTGTAGATGATTTGAGTATCATCTGCGTAGTTGTAGCATCTAATGTGTTTCTTGAAGATTCTGATAACAGGGGTTTGGTAGATGTTGAAGTATAGTGGTGATAGTAAGGATCCTTGTGGTACTCCACAGTCGTTAACTCGTGGGGTGGATTTGAAGGGTTTAATCCATACGGTTTCTGTTCTGTCTACTATGAATGATTTAGTCCAGCGTAGTGCTGTGTCTGTTATGCCTATGTCTTCTAGTCTTTTGGTAAGGGTGTCATGGTTAACTGTGTCAAAGACTTCGGAGAGGTCGAGCAGAATAAGGGCTGAGGTTGTGTTGGCGTGTGCGTTAGTTTTTAGGTCGTTCCAGATGGATAGTAGTGCTGTTTCTGTTCCTCTTGTGGGTCTGAAGCCGACTTGAGCTTCCTGTTTAGGAATCCTCAGTTCTCCCTGGGTATGCTAAAAGGTACTTTTAGTCAATGGAAAAAACAAGAATGCCTGAAGATAGGAGAGATGGCATGGGTTGGAGACATAGTGACATTTGAAGAGTGTAAGAAATATATTGGCCTAAAGAGACAGATAGATTTGACTTTAGTCAGATGAGACATTGGCTGATGCAACCCACAATCAGGCAAGCAGCAGTGAGACCTCTAACTCAGTTTGAGTTATACATAACCACCCACACGGGAGATAAGCAGTTGGTGTCACAATTGCATCAGTGTCACAATTGTATCAGATATTACTATCTTGCAGCCCCCAAAACATTTGGCCTTATCAAATAGCCTGGGAGAATACAATGGGGCAAAGCATCCCACAAGAACACTGGGTAGAATTGTGGCAGAATATTCCGTAATTGACTACTCAACAGTTACATAGAATGTATGTCGCAAAACTGCTGGAGGGGGGTGCAACTTGGAAGGGAACTGGAGACATATGGTGGGACTGCCCAAAGATCAAGGGGTTTTGGGAGAAAGTCAAAGTTCATACGGAGATGTAGCCAGCAATACGCTCTATTTCAATGGGAGGAAGTCTATGTGATCTGCTTGGCCCAGATTCACGCCAAACCCTGTAACCACAGAAAAAGTCTTGAATTATCTTCTTAACAGCGGCGTGGTTGGTTATTGCTAAAAATTGGAAAAGTCCAGAACTGCGATGATGACACACTGGTTGCATAAATTGTGGGAGATTCGGTCAATGGAATGGATAACATATAGGATTCAGAGGGAAACTGATGTTTAGGGGTGATTGGGAGGGAAAGTTGAAATACCTAAAAAGGTGAATATGCTACAATGGTGCCTGCAAAACATTTGGATACTGAACATTATGTGAATCCTAGAGGGTATAAATACGAACAATTAACTGATAGAATCAGACAGAGGTGGGTTTATTGGTGCTGTGATCTGGGAAGGCAAGGAGGGGAGGGTGGGTATGTTATTTGCATTGTTTTAAACAAAAATGCTAATAAAAATGTTTGTTTTTTTAAAAAACTCACCCAGACTTTCTATGCAAAATATCAAGAATGGATTTCCATTGCCATTACTACAAGAATACTGGGACGAGGAAGATGGGCAGAGTTATGCAGAGCGGAAAAGTCCAAGAACACAAGTTGCGCTCTAGTTGTGGGGAGCGTGAACCAAAAGCCGGAAGATTTAAACCAAAGCAGCAGCTGACTGCAGAGAATTGTTGGAGAGAGAAAGCTGCTTCTCACAGTGAGGCCTAGGAGACCGTGGGGCCACGAGGAATGCCATGGAGTCATCCAGTACAGAGCGGGAAAGGATACGAGAGAAGGTACACTGCAAGCGCGCTAGAAGCCAGCACACAGCTCTTGTGTGTCCGCAGGTGTGCAGCGGCAGCATGCGCCTACTTGGAGCATGCCACGAAGCAGACAGGCCCAGCAGGAACCGCAGAGTACAGAGAAGCCAAGGAGAGATGCCGAACAACTGTCACTGGCTCACCACAAAGGGAACGAAGCATGTCAGGAAGAATCAATGAGTCCCCGAAGAGAAGCAGGGACACCAGGGCGTATTGGCCGATGTGCCATCAGAGAATAATAGTAAAAACAGAAAAGAAGGCAATTGAAAGAGGAAATTTTACTGAAAGGGAAACCAAACGAAAAGTAAGACACGTTCATGTATGTCAATGTGTACAGTGCACATTTAGGAAAAGCCCTGGCAGGATAGTGTACCAGGCAGAAGCAAAGTTAAAGCAGACTCAAGAAGATATTACATTCAAAAGCGGGGGAGTAAACCAGGCAGTTGCAAGTGTGTATAAGAAAGTCCTGGCAGAAGAAGCATACCAGGCAATTACAAGTATGTTTAAGAAAGCCCTGGCACAAGTGTATAACAGGCAATTGTGAGTGTGAAAGAAAGCCCTGGTAGGGAGGTACACCAGGCAAGGACAAACCAAACAGTGTATAAGAAGTCCATCACCACAAAGGGTTCCTGAGAAGGATATATCGGGACTAGCCAAAGGCTGTGTAAAACCAGAGGAAAAAAAAGGAGTGAAAACCTGGAAGGGGAGTACACCTGGTACCCTAACAGGATAAAGAACCAAGTTGTTTTTTGTATCGGTTGTGTTGTGAAATAAGAGGAACTCAAGGAACTGATAGCTTTGAATATACAACAGAAGGAAGAGAAATCCAAGGGAAGGAAATCACCCTCTGGAAAAAGGAACTCCATCCTTCTGGAACTTTTGTACTGAAGTTATACGTTTTTCCTTTTGAACATTGGCAGGGGATGACGGTCAACTAATATGTTCTTATTAAGTTCTCTCAAAGCTACACAGTCTTATGTCACCTCTGGGTTTAGCAGCTATTATCACAAGTGACAACCACTCAGAACCTTCAACTCTCTCAATGACGCCCCTTTGGAGTAGAGTTTCAATTTCTGCATTTACTTTGCTCTTGAGATTCTGTGGGACTAACCTAACCTTATGTATTTTTGGAACCGCGTTTCTCTTTAATTTGATTTAGTGTTCATATCCATTCAGTCTCCCGAGATCATCTGAGTTTACTTTAGGAAATTCCTTTTCCCATTGGTCTCTCATTTCATCAATCATAACTGGGAATTTCACATTGGCTTGCATTTTTATTCCCAGTTTTTTTCTGTTCGCTCCAACCTAACAATGATGATCCTTCTCTAGTCATGTAAATTTCAGCCTTACAGCTTCTTCCCTTAAATTCGATGACAGCTGGATATTTCCCTAATAGTTCAATTTTAACGTTTCCATAAGCATATGGTTCAATTGTAGGTTAACACAAGTCTTCCATGTTGCTTCTGACACAATTTAGGAATGTTTCCTTGGACATTATTGTCCACGGTGAACAACTGTCAACCTTCATTGTAACTATTCTGTTATTAACCATGAAAACATCTATCGGCCCCCTCTCTCCATCGGCGACATCTCTGATCTCTAGGACATGCTTAACTTGCATGTTCTGCTGCTCCACAGTATTCTCCACTTGTTCAGGACACCTGATGCTTGTTTCTATGTTTTCTACTGCATAGTTTTCCCTGCAAACTCTTGCAAAGTGTCCCTTCTTTTTGCATTTGAGATAACTGGCATTCCGTGCGGGACAAAAGGGGTTTGAAGATACATGATGGCTACTGCCGCACTTAAAGTACTTTATGCCCGTCCCCGTAGTGAATCTCTTTCCACTTTTAATTGCCGCTATCTCACTATTTTTATCCGACTTCATGCTGGCCATGTACTTAGAAGTTTCCTCCATGCCCCTGGCCACTTCAACCGCTTGCTCAAGGGACAACGATAAAAGTTTCTCTTGTATCCTCTTGTTGTTAATACAGTGCACTAATTGATCACGAATGAGTCAGTTAGGGGTCCAAACTCACATGAGTGACTCAACGTGCGTAATGCTGCAATGAAGTTTTCCACTGGTGCCAGTAGATCTTGACTCCTTGAAAAGAATTTGTCTCTCAAAAGTGATAATTTTTTCTGGGTTCAAAATGTGCTTACAATTTCCTGATGGCCACTGTAAATTGATTTTCTCCTTGTACTATGTCCGTGGGATTAGACAAACCATCGAAGACAGTGCGTCCCTCTGTACCCAAGTTGTGTAACAAAACTGCCTCCTTCCTTGCAGGGGCAAACTTATTTCCCCCAATAGCTACCAGCTAAGTGTCAAAGAGTCTTTTCCACCTGTCCCACCTAATTATAGGGGTGCCAGGTTCTGACAGGAAGTGTGGCGGGGGAGGCATACTTGCTGCTGCCATTTTAACTGTCTGAGAGGGTGCTGACCAAAGTCTAGAATTATCTGGTAGGCAGTTGTCCCAAGCTTATTGCTGTGTCTTTTCCACCAAGAAACTATACAAGTTTCTTGGTTTGAAGGGCCTCCACATGCAAATTGCTGGGACGAAAACCAAGCGCTCCTCACTTCCACTTAATATAGTATTTGGAAGAGAAATTGCAGCTTGCTCTCCACGTTAGATGTGCGAGTTGTTAGAATGCTAGAAGTGCTCCTCACCTACAGTAAATACAGTGCCTTTACTAGCAAGACACGCCTCTTCTGCGCATCCCGGCCGCTTCTACGCCCAGGCGAACTGAAGGGGCGGAGCAGCCAATCTCATCGGTGAGACCGTGCACAGCAAGGGGCGCTGCTCTCCTGTGGCCTCTGCGATACCTGGGAAGGTGGAGCGGCCAAACTCCGGCAGCTGCTGCAACACCGGGGGGTGGAGCATCCAACTCCTTACTTTGCCGGCTCGTGGTCGGCGACGTCGCAGCCCTGGGTACGTCTGCTTTGTTTTAGCTGAAACGGAGGTCCTGGCCGAGAGACCTCCCGGTTCCCCTCTCCTGGTTACCCTTGTAGGGAGTTGCACTGACAGGTGGTGGGCCCGTTAGGCACCTGGAAACCCTTGACGCCAATGTAAAATCAAAGGCAGGACAGCCGAAGGACTTTAGGTAAGTTTATTCAACGGACCCACCAGCTCTTCATAAACAAACAGCCGTTGTCCGCATTCCTTCCTTACGAGCTCACTGGAACTTAGAGCTAGCTCGTGAAAAGGAAATGAGGGCGTAGGAATTGTAACAAAGAAAACATTGCAAATAATAACATTTAAAGTACATAAATAATGGTGATGGTTTAGATATTATAATAACAGATCACTACACAGTGCTGAGCAAATTCATGTCCCATGTGTACTCAAAAGCCCAAGCTGTTGGCTTTGCTAATGCAGGTTGGTTTCAATTTGTCTCACTTCACCAAGTGAAAATGCCCAGAGGTGGGCATCTTTATTGCTACACCTAGGGAATCAAGCTGCACTTCACTGCGTTGGTCCATCAAGGCCCTACATGAACATGTCAAGGCTTGGATGGCATGTATGGACCAGCGTCAGATCTTCTCATGTGTACTTACCAGTGGGGTTCTGACTTAAATAGAACGTATCTTGGTCTGTGTAGAAGCCTTCCCTGCCCAGCCAGAACTTTTCATGATTGAAACTGGTAAGTACTGACTTCATCACATCAAACTGTTTGAGGAACTATTGACTGTGTGCATGCAAACACAATACTGCATGTCTATTGTTGGTCTCTGCTCTGCCTTTCTCCCCTCAGACAGCCAAGGCTGAACTGGCCCTCAGAGTGAGACCTTATCTGTTTAACATGTCTCAGCAGCAGAATATTTACAACAGTGATTAAAGATAGGAAAAGGTAACTGGTAGTGACCATTGCCTCAGCACTTTCTCCCATTTCCGCTGCTCCCTTACTCTCTGGCATACAAATACTCCCAGCATTTGCGCTGGCAAATGCTTCATGGCTGCACAAATGTTGTGGATCCCTATGGGTTTAGGGACCTTATGTGACAGCAAAATGCAGACAGACCACATAGAGATCCATTACAAACGCTTCACTGCCAAAATTAAGTAACCTTAGAAGTGATTCAGTTTGCAGCAGTATGAGTTATTCCAAAAAAGCCTCACGCATGGTTTAATAGATGGCCAATGCAGGGGTCATGGTCCCGCCAAAGACACACACATCTGTCTTTGGAACGAAATTGTGGCACTCAATAGCAAATCAGACTAAAGATCTCAAACAAGAAGTCATCATGGATAATTGCATATTACAAATAGTATGTACCAGAAAATTACATTGGGGGGTTGCTGGGAAGCAGCAGTCCATTTCCCTGCCACGCCTCAGAAGGAGTGATAGCAGGAGGCCGGAAACCACTAAACCTGCACTATCGGCCTCCTGACCTCGCTCCCCCACCCTGGCTCTCTTTCCTTCATGTTAGCAGTGTCTCGCACCCTCAACTCAATTAAAATATGCTAGACAATTGCAACAAAAAAAATAATGTTGTGCTTCAAAATGCCATTTTGTAAGAAACAAAATGTCTCTTACTTGCTTCAGTATTTTGGAGGGGATAAGGGCAGGTCTGTTTTTCAGAACAAGATGGCAGACCCACACGCACCTCCTCTGTGGCCTGTGGGAAGGAGCCACAGTGTTCAGAGACGTATTGTTGAGCACACACCATCTGTGATGGAATAAGGATTTGGAGCCTTTGTTGCTCAGCCGTGGCAGATGAGTAAGCAGCATTTACCTCTATTTTCCCAAGCCAGGCCAAGAAGACATGGCGGGGGCAAGGTCGGAGTGGTGCTAAATGGGAATGGTGGTCAGGGGGCTGATGGCCGGTGACTAGGCGGGGGAGTGAAAGGTGAAGAAGTGGATAGAATAAAAAGGGGAGAAAAGGTGGGAAAGTTAGATAGGTAGATTGATATTGATGCACTGTTTTTCCTCTTATGCTGTGAACGGTTTGTATAGTTCAATTATAGCATGATGTTGAGAAAAAGTTACACAACTTTTGTTCTTTTGGCATGATTTAATGGGATTCATCTCTCAGGCTCTTGTTCAGAGATCAGCCGTATACCGTTTTCAATGTTCATGCTTTGGCAATAGTTTTCCTTATGGAGATAGGGGAGCAGTTGGAAGGTGAAGTGAGTAGCCAGAGAAGGGTCAATAGTGCAGGGAGCTTGTGGAAGGAAACAAAGGAACAGATGGAAGAGCAATGGGTATTGAGAGTATGTGATTTTGGAAGGTATGAGAGATTGGAAGAAGAGATCTCCCACTTCAGTAAATTGAGTGACACTAGGCAAACCACTTTATGTCAGCAAAACCTGGCAAGGTGACTGGGCGGTTTCCAACCAGAGTCATACCCTCTAAACACTGAACTCAAAAGTAGATGGTATAAAAGACAAGTTAAGAAACACGTAATATGTGTTGCACTGGTGACAGCTACTAACTACTCCTGTCATAAGCTTGACACCCAGGCCCCCCCTTACCCAGGGCAATCTGTCAGTCATGCCCAAAAATCCCTTTGCCTTATATCTGCCAAGTAGTGCAATCTGAACAAGCATCTTTATCAGTTACTATTATTAAAGTAGGCTCAGGTAAATATGTGTCACACCTGGTCCTAACAACCTGGGTTGAATCCAAGCATCTGCACCTTTTGAAGCAATATAAACAGATTAAACCAATTGAAGGGTGTGAATGGATTTTTCCACATCCGGGAAGACCTCTTTTTGTTAGATCACAGATCTGACTCAATGGCAACACTTTGCTTAGGGTACCCCTACACCATCACCCAATGGAAGTTGGGCCCCCCTGATCACAAACCTGGACCACTGAGGTGAAAATTCCTGTTGCCAGGCCTGCCTAGTGACAATAAAATCAATAGCAGGCCAAATATGTGAGAATACATTTTCTAAGCATGACCCTCTAAGGCTTACCAAGAGCATCTGAAGAAAGATGGAGGAAGGCGAAAAAATACAATGTGCAGTCTGGCCAAGTTTGGGCACTGTTAGGCAGTTTCACAAAAGATGCGTATGAGTCATACATAACAGGCACCAACCAAAAGTAGAACACTGGTCTACTGGTCAATTATGTCTGCGCTGTAGATTGAGACAGCCGATATGTGTACTTCCATTGGCAGCTGCATACTTGCCTTCAAAACAGACAGGTATTTTATTGACTGACATGAAACAAACTCTTGCCCGTTCGGGTCAGTTAAAAACGTTCATCAGTCGGTACACAAGTCCCCTGTATATACATTAGATACATCACTTCAACTACATGTCCCACATTAGATTAGAAGTCTACCACGAACACACACCGCAGAGCGTCGCACACAGATGACGTCGCGTTGTTTCCTTGCACAGGCTTTCAAGCACAAGACTAAGCACATCTAGAGCCACCCTGAGTCTTTCTCCTACTCGTGATCAGCACCGTAGGAGCCACGTGATTCTGACACTTACATGCTATCACCAGGCACCAAAAAACCCCGGCTTAGGCTCTAAAGAATCAGAGCGCCGCTGCACACCTTAGGAAACGCCAAGCCCACATTTGAGCGTGCGTACAGATGCAAGAGGGAAACAAACATACAGCGCATGCGCCCGATAGTGGGTGTTTCTGCCTTCGCGCGTGCGTACAATAATCTAGGTATCAGGCTTCAGTCTAACCGCGGAACACTAAACTCTTAACCTGTTGTGAAAGAAAATATTTTGTGCTGGAAAGCATACCAGCTATATTGGCTAGACAACAGGAAATGGAAACCAGAAATACAGCAGGTTATATGTTGTAACAAGATGTATATAGATAGTTTTCTACGTTTTTAGAGCTCCACACCAAAATGGCAGCCTCTTTTATAAAGTTCCTGATGTGCTTTCACTTGCCTCCCTCTTTTTTATTTACGTAGACATGGCAGGAGAACCTAGCCACCGGTCGCCCCCTAGCGTGCAGTGTAGCGCCCGTTACTTTTTACGTTGACATGGAAGAACCAATCCATCGAGCGCCCCTAGCGCCCAGTGGAGCACCTGCTGCTTTAGACACTAGTAGACTTAGGGAGCGGACTCAACGGAGTTGATATGAGAAAACTCGCACAGGCAGAAGGGAGGGGCCAGGTGCAGGGATAAGGGAGAGGAAGCGCCACAGGTGAGTGATGAAAACTGCGCAGGGTACGCGCACGATAGTCCGCACGTAGTCAAGGAATGTGCAGTCCCGACGACTTTTTTCCTTTAACAATTATGTACTTCCCAAATTGGTACAGAGTCATTATACCAAGTCCAAAAAACAAAGAGGGAAGCGCTACCGAAGAGACTCTAATAACAGAACGTGCAGTGGAAATAGCACACCTGCTTAACTTTCGAAGAATACCTAAGCCTCAACTAAATAGATGCGTGACATCACCTGACAGGGGCTGGCACTTGGTTGCTCGCCTTAAAACAACTAGAAGGTGGCCCGTGAGGGCCATTTTGGATGTACTAAAACGAACTGTTGTGGATGTGCAGGTCTAGTTTCAACATATTTTCAAATAGGGTACAAACGACTTACCACTCAGCCTTCCCATATGGTCTAGCGGTTAGGATTCCTGGTTTTCACCCAGGCGGCCCGGGTTCGACTCCCGGTATGGGAATGAATATATTTTTTTGCCTTTTTTTTCTCACCTAATGAAGTTACGTTTGCCATTGATACAAATGTAAAGTATCCAAACCAGGACTGCATGCCAAAATCCGGGACGTTTGTTTTGTCCATCATCTTATATCATCAGACAGGGCATGACAATTCTTCAGTAGACCATGTTACAATGTACCCACTCGCCTTCAAGACCCGTTCCTTTCTTTTAGGCTTCCAGGTTTATAAGTGCTTTCATTTTTAAGTGTTTACCTATTTTGTATTATATTTGTCTGCATTCACACCGTTTCTGTTGCTCTTCAGGGTACAGCAGGTGGTCTCTTTACTATGAACACAGACTGTTTTAAAAACAATTCTTTAATTATTTCTTTCTCTCTCTAATATTCGTAACAGTGCAACCCAGTGGCGGCACTTTACTGCTCTGTGGTACGCATCCTTGTCCCCCAAAACCTAGAAAGGGGTGTTTTTTTAAAGTGTAAACTCGGAGGTATGCCGCCTTGAAAACCTAACAAAAGTTTTTTTGTGCATACTGCAGGTTGGCACTAACCAGGGTTTTGAAGTACCATGATGGTAAAGGCCATAGCTGGGCTTCACATGCCCCATGTCCCCAAGAGATTGCTAATGGCCCCTTTCCCTGACAAGCCACAGCTCACTGGGAAAGGGCCAGTAGCATTCCAAATCCCCTCATTTTGTGTTTTCTCCACTGGAAATGATATGATATGGCATTTATACCACGCCTATACACAAGTGTTTCAAGGCGCTTTTCAAGTGTAGCCATACCTGCATCACAAAAACACGAAACAGTGTAATGCATGCACACTTGCACATTTTATTCAGAAGATGCTTGTGTGAAAGAATTCTGTGATGTGAATACAAGTAGGGCAATACACATATATTTCTGATCATCTTGTCCAGGTAAGAAATGTTCATGCATCAGGGTGTTGTAATTGTTTACAAACTCCTTGATTTCAGCAGTAAGGGTATTTCAAATGAATGTTGAAAACAAGGAAAGGGGGTGTTTTATAAAAAGGAGGACACGCATGGGTGCAACTTTAAAATGAGAGTGCCACCACCAGACAGTGCAACCTCTTTCATTACCTCCACGTCCCTCTTCCTCGTCCCAGTACTTGTGATGTCCCATTCCATCTTTTTAATATACCATATAGTGCCCACCCCAGTACCCTGAGAGTATAACACTCCTGTGATGTTTACTGGAAGCCAGATGGCGATGGGGCTTGCAGTGTGTACGGGGCGACAGGGCCCCGTGGCTCAGCGCGGCGCAGCGCAGCAATGATGGACGCGACCACTCTGGAAGGTGCGTAAACCCAGACTGCCGTTCTAACAGCAGTTCCGGTGATTCCTTTATTTCCGGGTGTCACGTGACCCGGAAGTGTCTGGGTACGTGACACCACAACTCCCATCCTCCCACAACGTGTCGTTCTAATTTTTCTGACTTCATGTGAGGATCTAAGGTGGGTGGCTAGGTCACCTGCTGCTCCATCTAACCTCTTCTTGCTGAGTATGGAGGGGCACCTGTGTTGTGCCCTTCCCCCTGCACTCTTACCTCTACTAGGGGTTCATGGGGGTTGTGCTGAATGGCTCCCAGGCTCCACTGCTGGCGTAGTTCTCAACTCACCCGCTTTTGGTGGGTTTCACCCGCCTTGCAAGCTACTGGCTCACCCACCAAGACCTCTATACGCCCATTCACTTCTATGGGCTCTCACCCGCCAAAAGAAAAATCAAGTGTTTTCACCCGCCTTGATGACTCAAAAGGTTGGGAACTATGCCTGCTGTGCAGAGGCGTGGTTGAGAGTTCCGTTGGCCAGGTTCTGGCCAGAGTAACCTGCGTTTACTTCCGCCGGGGCAGAGACTCAATCTGCACCCCTGTGTTAGTAAGTGGGGTGCAAAGGGGAAGGGGGGAGAAGACGTGACCTTTATTGTGGGGTCGGCGGCAGTCACGTGGCCGGCCTCACAGGTGCTGGGGGGCCCAGCACCATGCTAGGATTGCCGGCGTCACCCGGACATACTTGGGTTGCAGGGCAGGACCCTGTGAGGCCATGGAGACACGGAATGGGTGCCAGGGGCACCTTAAATGCCGGCAGCATCCTGGAGGGTGGGTTGCCTGGGCTGGAACCAGGGCACCATGCTGATGCGGGGGGCCCATACCAGTAGGGACCTGCAGGACCCTGATCACACAGTGTGGGCTTGCAGGCCAGGGCTGCAGGACCGTGATCACATGGTGTGGGCCTGCAGGCCCAAAGTGAGAGACAGAGACAAAAGGGTTCCATTGTGAGCACATGTCTGCAATTGCTCCTTTTATTAGCTCGGGCCTGTCATGGCCCATCTTTAAAGGGCAATACACTTGGGAGGGACACACATCTTAAAAGGGCAATACACTTGGGAGGGTCACACATAACACTCCTGCTTTTTCATAACTAACAAAACAAATGTTACTGAAACATAAATGATCTCCTCCCACCCACCGATCTTTACAAAACGACAATACTTATACCACTTGGGAATTTTAGGGTAGACAAATAGTAGGATAGACCACTGATACATACATAGAGACTCAGGTAGTTGCAGACATAAACACATATGAAAACGCTGTACACATATTCAGCGGGTGACAGTCGGGGTTGGCGAACTGCTGGTGGTATGCTGGCCATTCTACCACATTCTACAAGACCCTTTATTAACCTGGGGTAAGTGAAACTTCAACCACCGAATGACGCCATTTTTAGCTACTGGCACCATTTAGAACATGCATACAAACTACGGGAGCACAGCTTCACATCTATTTAACTGGGGCCACTTTAAGCATATAATTTACATGCAGGCTCACAGTATCTAAACACATGTTTATTGAGTCTTCTTCGAGGACTTGTAGGACTGAGACCAGTTCACTTTGCATCAGTGTCCGTTCAAGATAGTCACTACCGAGGGTCAAGGTCCATTGATGGCACAGTTGAAAGGCCAGCAAAGCCGCACCTTGTAGCACCAGGGGCCAAACTAGCTTCATCCCTTGATGTTGGGGCATGTAGCGAGACATGGGTAGCAGGGTGTCTAGGCTGCGCCACGTGATGTTGACAGGACATGGGGTGATGGCATGTTACTCACCCCCTCTTCTTGGTCACGCTCCTCCGGGTAGGAGTATCTATTTACTGTAGTGGCACAGGAGGGCACACAAGCACTTCTGCAGAGCTGCAACCCTCACTTGCTTGTTACACTTCATTCTGGTGGTGGGTGTGGGGAAGCAAGATGTTGGTTTGCCGGAAACAGGTGACAGGGTGTCTAGGCCACTTCTTACACTGCTCCCCCAGGCAGGGGTACCATTCTTTCTTTCCTTTTCCCTAACCACTGTGGCAGGGTGGCTGGCCACTTCTTCTCCTCCCCCAGGCAGGAGTCACTGCTGTTGATGGGGTAGCAGTCCTGGCCAGTCCACTCTTCCCTTCTGTCTGGCAAAACAATTGGGCAGTTGGTGTCTCAGTTCAGGGATGACAGGAATCGCAGCCAGGGCCACATCGGCTTGGTCTATAGATGGTGGGCCCGGGAGGGCGACACTAGTGGCAAGGTGTTAGGGCCACTTGTAGGCCAGGCAGGGCGACATAAGTGGCAGGATATAAGGTCAGTTGGTGTGCCTTTTCTGGGGGTTGCACAATCCTGACCCGGGGCCACATTAGCCTAGTCCAAAGATGGTGCTCACCTGCTCGGCCCTATGTTCCCTTTAATTGCGGGCCGTGCTGGGTTTCTTTTTGTTCTGGTGCTTGGCTGTGGAGAAGATGCTGGGTGTATTTCGGCAGTTGGCAAATCTCGTGGAGGAACACTTGTGTATAGGCGCGTTACAAATGCGCTCCTTGAAACACTTGTGTATAGGCGCGTTACAAATGCCATATCATATCATATATCAGGAAGGGTCTGAATGCGTGCCGCTGCTGTCGGGTATGCAGTCGCAGGAGGAGCTGCTCTCCGATCTGGTGTCGGATGGGTTCTGAGTGCCGGCAGTGACCACGATAGCTGCGGTGTCCGCCCACCATGATTTGCACCGACGGGATTTGCATTCTGATAGGGTTCAAAAGGTGGTGGCACTGAAGATGCTGTTTGGTGACTCCCTGGAGGAACGGGTGCATTGTGTATCTAAAGCTAACAAACATGCTTACCAGCTCTGCAGGCTTTCTGACGTAAGTGTCACGCGCCTGCCCTCTTGGCGGTTGTGGCGTGCCTGGAAGTATCGCCGCCATTAATCTGCCCCATCACGTTTCTTACGTTACTTTCTGCTGCATTCTAGTCTTTGGAGCTCTTGGCTTTCACTTCCCTTTTTAGCCCCGCCTCCCGTTTGCAGCTTCGCGTTGCAACCCTACCAGTGCCTTTTGCTTTTGGGTCTGTTGCTTGTGTTTTCCTCTTGCAGTCTGCCACTGCTTTCTGTCCTGTTTTCTTTTCCCCCTTGATTCGCTATTTAGCTGTGCTGTGCTTTCTTCCCCCGCCTCGCTTGCTTTCGCTGCCTGTTCTGGTTGCCGAGGCTGGGTTTCCACTGTTGCTGTCTCTTCCAACTGCGTTTCTCCCTGCGCAGCCTTTCTGCTCCTTTACCGCTCTCTCTCCGTTTCGTCTGGTCAGTACTTATTTCCTCTGCTCTCGATCAGCGGCTCCTTTTTACCTTTCTTGCCTTTTCTGTTCTTTTCCGTTCTGATCCCCATCTGTCGTTCTCATACCTTACCGCTTTCTCTCACGGTACCTACTTTTTCCCCTTGGCTGTCTTGCAGATCTTTTTTTTTTACCAGTGCGTGATCTTCCGAGCACAGAACCTGCTGTTGCTGTTACTCCTGTTTCTTTTCCTACAGCTTGGAGGGCGGATTGAAGACTGGACTGTCTACTTACCGATCAAGGTTCCTCTGGATCAACGGGACACTGTTTCTTTCAACACCCTGTGGAGACTGAAGGTCTACTTACCATGCTGCAGGAACAAATCTAAAAGAGGTTTTTTTTCAGCATTTTCCTGTTGCTTGGGTGGGGGCCCTTTGTCTGCTGTGTTAAGAGGCTCAGAAGAGGACATCTCTGACAGTTCGCCCAGACAATATCAACATGGCAACAGCAGAGCAAGTCCAGGAATTGGTGAATGCTGTGCAGGGTCTTTCTCAGGCGGTCCAGACTCTGAAGGCCGAGAATGACACCCTGCGACAGATGATAACCACTCGGGACCAACAGCGCGTCGAGCTGCCGTCCATGCCATTGGCATCTGCAAGTACGGTGGGCAGAGGTTCAGAAGGCCAGCCTAGTTTGTTGGAACAGGGTAACCTCTGGACAAGCCAGACCAATCAAGGTAGCTATGGCAGGCGGTCAAGACTAGGTCTCAGGAGGTGTGAGGGTGATTGAAGGACCTCAATGAGCACACTTACAAATTACACCCAGACAGGTGTCAAAAATATAAACACATTTATTACAAGGCCTTTGTAACTTAACACATAGTAAACGAATCACAGCAATACTACTAAACCAACACAACACTATCAATACAAGATATATACAAGGCCATTGGGGTCCAAAGGGTTAACAGCACGAAATATGTCCACAGGCTAGAAGGGAAGGAAACAGGCAGTACAGGTAGTCTTTAGTCACTTCCTTCATCAAACACACACCTCACTAAGAGGCAGTCCAAACCCTAAGAAGAGGGGAGCCTTGTGCTCACTAGTACATGCAATGCAATGCAAACTCATGCAGTTGTTCCAATGGGCAAAACGGGGCCTCTTCAGGGGTCTCTAGCAGCTCAGGAAGGTGGGTGAGGTGATGAAGAATAGATTCCCACTATTCAGGGAATCTATTCTTGAAGGCAGAGGCCGTTCCAAGGTTCGGGAATAGTTCACTAGTTCGCACTAGCAGTGGAAAGGAGAGGGACCTCCAGGGGCCACTCCTGCGTAAAAATGGATGGAGGTGCTAAGGGCCACCGGTTAGGGTTACTCACCAGCCCCAGTGTCATGATCACTGCTTCCAAGGAGCCAGGACCAGCCCAACGTCCTTGGAAGCAGGCCCCTAACCCTAATCCTAAGCACCAGCCGGTCCCCACTGGGACCTTTTGTACCTTGTCCTGGCGCCGGTGGCACCAGGCTCATCAAAACCATTGGTCCCGGCACTGGAAGCGCCGGGCTCATAATAGGTGTGAAGATGCTTGGGTGGACTTACCTGCAGCAGACCATGCTGCTTACTCACCAGCCACTTAGAAGCCATCCGAGAACAGGAACTACTTTCTTACCTGGGTGGGGCAGCTCCACTCCCTGGATACAGCACTGGAACTCTTCTGGAAACTGGAACTCTTTTCTTACCTAGGCGGGGCCGTGGAAGAAGACGCCTCATCACTCCAAGGCTATTAAACCACACCCGATAGATGAAGCGTGCTTCGCGTTATTCTGCATCTGCAGCAGAACGCTCACCGAGTCTGCTCCGGCCTTTCTTCTTCCGATCCTGGACCTGCAAGAATCCTACTTACCATTTCAGTATCCAGACATCATCAGCACCTGTAAAGAACAGAAACAACAGGTTAGCAAGGTGAACTTTACGCGCAGTGCTTACTTACCTGATCCATCGGCTGCGGCCGTTTCTTCACGCCGCATCTCCACCTGCAAGAACAAAAGCATTGCCATACTTACCGGCACGCTGTGAATTCCGGATTTCTTCGTTCTGCATCGCCGCCTGTGAAGACAAAAAATCGTTAACAACTTACTGGCATTCCGCGGACTCCGGCCCTGCAACCCAACATCTGAAAGGCAAAAGAAAAGACATTAAGCAGGTATTTACTTACGTCCATCACGCTCGTCGCAATAAAACACCTGCGAATTTTCCGGCGTCTCTTTAACACGAACTAAGCTGCAAGGAAAGAGACAGTTAGAGCGCTTGCCATACTTACGAACTTCCAAGCGCTTCATTTCATCTTTCATCTCAAGAGCCCTGCAATACATAAGGGAAAGGCATTATACAGAGTCTGCATATAAACGTGCCACGCATGTAAAGACTATAAAGACAAAGGTGTCCAGAAACTCACCGCTCGTGCAGATAACGACGGTAACCATCCTCTGAATTCAAGAGGCCTGTGTTTCACCAGTGAAGGAACTGGCAACGGCACCCTGCACCAGACGCAGATGGAGAGCCCAGCATTCACCTATATAAGGTGAGCACGTTGACCTGGGGGCTCTACGAAAAAGCTAGAGAGAGAGAGAGAGAGGGACATTCAACAACCCAGACCATTAACCCCCATATTCTTTCACCTGCAGAAACCTCACTCTTCGAGTCCGACACTCAGTGCGAAGAGGTTCGACCCCAGAAGCCAATCGAGTCCTGCACATCACTTTTCGAGTCACAGACAGCTTCCTGCCAAGACCCGCGCCTCCGTGGGAATCAGGTGAGCGTTACAGAACGCAAAGCCCACCACAAAACTCCTACCCAGGCGCAATGGAAACCTCAGACACTGATCACCTAGCCCAGTTGCTCGGGGAATTAAGAGCAGAAGTACATGCAGCTCGTCAGGAAACGAACTCTCTAAGAAGAGAATTGATACTTTCCAAGGAGCGAACAGAGGACCTTGCTAGGCAGTGGTTACAAACGCAGGCAGGACAGACACCTTTGCCTGTTCCAGGAGGAAGTTATCCTTCTGCATCATCTTTAAATCCAGTGCAAATCAACCTGCCCGGTAATGTTCCCTTGGCTCCGCCCGAACGCTTTTCTGGTGATCCAAAGAAATTCGCAGTGTTCATCAACCAGTGCCGCCTACACTTCTTATGTCGACCAGCTGCATTCCCAACAGACCAGACCAAGGTGGCTTTCGTGCTTTCTTACCTCAGTGGCAGCGCTGCAGATTGGTCGATCCCTTTAGTCACCCAGGATGATCCGGTTTTACATGATTTTCAAGCCTTCCAGTCCAGCATGGAGAAACTGTTCGCAAGACATGCACAAGGGCAGGCCTTGGACAATGAGCTTCTCTCATTACGACAGGGTAATCAAGACCTCTTGACTTATATAGCCTCCTTCAATAGACTCATAGTGGAAACACAATGGCCCGAGGACAACAGAATAACGCTTTTCTACAGAGGCCTGAGTGGAGAGCTCAAAGATGTGTTAGCGCAAGTTGTGAATCCTCCACAAGAATGTTCTGACTATATTGACTTAGTTGTCCAATTGGACCATAGACTACAGAACAGGAAGGCAGATCGTTCCAGATTTGATACCCGAGTGTTTTCTAAACCACAGACCTCGAATAAGGGAGCTGACACTGTGGAACCCATGCAAATAGGGGGCATGAAAGGACCTTTAACCCAGAAAGAGCGGGAAAGAAGAAGGCAGCTGCAATTATGCCTCCATTGCGGAAACTCAGGACACTTTCTTCGGGACTGTCCAGTGAAACCAGCTAAGAAGACTGTAGGAGCCGCGGATACCTGTACCACAAATTCTGAGCAGGGAAACGACCTCGCCCGACAAGAGTAGAGGTCCTCTTGCCGAGCGTTAAGATCTGTCCCGTGACCTCGCATTTCGTGATACCCATGGTCCTCATCAGTCCTGAACGTCCGGATCGTTTGCATGCAATTGAAGCTTACATTGACAGCGGAGCAATCGGTAACTATGTGGACCGTGAAATGGTATCAAGGATGAATCTACCCCTTGTCCCTAAGGCAGTGAAAGACGTCATCACTACTGTGGATGGCACGGAGATAGCCTCCGGACCAGTAACGCATGCCACCCAAGAAGTGACGCTAGTGAGTCAAGATGGACACCGGGAGAGAATCGTGTTCGATGTAATCAAGGCCCCTCAGTTCCAGATCATTCTGGGAATCCCTTGGTTAGAGAAGCACAATCCTCAGATCGATTGGCGAGAAAAGACGGTTCAGTTTCCAGAGTGTTTTACCACTTGTTATCCTCGGCCTGATGTTTCACAGGCGGCAATCTCTTCTGAGGAGGTGCCCAAATTACCTCCCGAATACCAGGAATTCCAAGACGTCTTCCGGAAGGATCAAGCCAACACCCTGCCTCCTCATAGGTCTTACGACTGTCAAATAGACCTGATACCTGGAACAACTCCTCCTTGCAGCAGGATTTATGCCCTCACCGAGCCAGAGAACCTTCACCTCAGAGAATACCTAGACCAATACCTAGCTAACGGGTTTATCCGTCCTTCAAAATCTCCAGCTTCATCGGCTTTGTTCTTCGTTCCGAAAAAGGAAGGAGACCTTAGGACTTGCATAGATTACCGCGCCCTGAATCAGATCACCGTTAAAAACAGAGACCCGTTACCTTTGATCCCTGAACTCCTGGATCAAGTCAAAGATGCATGTATATACACAAAGTTGGATCTCAGACGAGCCTACCACTTGGTACGGATAAAAGAGGGCGATGAATGGAAAACGGCCTTCCGCACCAAGTACGGGCTATTCGAGTATCAAGTGACTGTGTAATGCTCCTGCTGCTTTCCAGTATTTTATGAACGATGTCCTTAGAGAACTCATAGACGTGTGTGTTGTTGTCTACATTGATGACATCCTCGTCTATTCATCATCGGAAGAGGAACATCAGAGACACGTTAAAAAGGTTCTCGAGAGATTGCGTCAACATAATCTTTTTGCTAAGCTTGAGAAATGCGTTTTCAACGTAACAGAAGTCGAGTTCCTGGGATTCATATTGTCACCTAACGGAGTCCATATGGATTCAAAGAAAGTTGATGCAATCATCAAGTGGCCATCACCAACCTCGGTAAAAGGAGTTCAAAGCATGTTAGGGTTCGCTAACTTTTACCGCAGATTCATTCCTGAATTTTCTCGAATAGTCCAGCCCATCACCGCTCTGTTGAAGAAGAACAAACGTTTTGAGTGGTCTTCTGAAGCAGAACAAGCTTTTCAGGACTTAAAAGCTAAATTCATTTCTGCACCTGTTTTAAAACATCCTCGCCAGGAACTCCCCTACATCGTGGAAACGGATGCTTCTAGTCTTGCTATGGGGGCAGTTTTATCACAAAGAGATCCGGTCACACACCAACTACATCCTGTTGCCTTTTGGTCCCGCAAGTTTTCGCCTCCCGAGATCAACTATTCAATTACAGACAAGGAACTTTTGGCCATCAGATTGGCCTTTAAAGCCTGGCGGCATTATCTTCTAGGAGCCAGACACACAGTCACCGTAATGACTGATCACCGCAATTTACAATATCTAAAGACAGCCAAAGCTCAGTCTTCCAGACAGCTTCGCTGGGCTCTGTTTCTAGCAGAATTTGACTTTATAATTACTTATCGACCAGGCAGTAAGAACAGAAAAGCAGATGCTCTCTCCCGGATGGGAGTAGATGAACATTTGACCAATCCAGAACCAATACCCATAATCCCAGAACAAAGAATTTTGGGTTTGGTCAGCGCTCAATCTTTTGAAGAAATCAAGACCATGGTTACATCACTCCTAACTACGGGCGATTTGCAAGATTGGCAATTAAAGGGGAAAGAATTCTCAGTGGATCAAGACCTACCATATTTCCGAGGACGATTGCATTTACCCTGTGAGAAAATACAAAAAACAAGTAATCTCCTGTTATCACGACTCTCTAATGGAGGGTCACCCTGGCATTACCAAAACAATGGAAAAGATTAAAAGACATTTCTGGTGGCCGTCATGGAAAAAGGATATTAGAGACTTTGTAATCTCCTGTGGTGTGTGTGCCCAGAATAAAAGTCAGAAGGAGAAACCAGCCGGCCTATTACAGCCACTAGACATCCCTCCCTGTCCATGGCATACCCTGTCCATGGATTTCATCACGGACTTACCTCCATGCTCGGGGTATACTACCATTTTAGTAGTCGTGGATCTATTCTCCAAGATGGCTCACTTCATTCCCCTGAAGGGTCTACCATCCGCCTCAGTATTGGCCCGAGAATTCTTTGAAAACATCGTTCGGCTACACGGTTTTCCCTCGGTTTTAGTCTCCGATAGGGGAAGTCAATTCATCTCTCACTTCTGGCGCAGTTGCTGTCGTCTAGCCCAAATTGATGTAAGACTTTCAACTAGTCACCATCCCCAAACTGACGGACAAACCGAAAGGACAAATCAAACTCTAGAGCAATATCTACGTTGCATGCTCCAACAAACTGAAAACCCCTGGAAGGATATTCTTTGAATCGCTGAATACGCTTACAATAATTCGATTCATTCTGGAACAGGGAAGACTCCATTCTTCCTACTATACGGACACCATCCTAGAACCTCTAACCTGGATCCTCCCCAAGAATTCGAAGCACCTGCTGTGGATCACTTGCACTCGGAGATCACCCGTGCTTTTAAGGAAGCCTCGGCCCATCTGCAAAGAGCTAAAGCTCAATTCAAAAGAGGAGCAGATCGCCACCGTAAAGAGGCTCCTCACTACGCTGTAGGAGATCAGGTCTGGCTATCCACTAAGCACCTGCCTCTAAAGGGACCCCGCACCTTCATCCCGAGATACCTTGGACCCTATCTCATATCTGCCATAATTAATCCGGTGGCTGTCAAATTGGAGTTACCTACGCATATGAAAATACACCCAGTATTCCATGTCTCCTTATTAAAACCAGTACAACCAGAAACCCGATTGACTGAATTCCCAGAACCGGTTTTAGTAGAAGGAGAACTTGAATTCGAAGTTAAGAACATCCTAGACTCCAAGATCTCCAAATCTAAGTTATATTATCTGGTTGATTGGAAAGGTTACGGCCCTGTCATGATCTCTGCTTCCAAAAGGTCAGGGTTTTCCCAACTCCCTTGGAAGCAGATCCATAACCCAGGTTCCGAGTGCCAACCAGTCCCAATTGGGACCTTTTGGACCCAGTCCTGGCGCTAGTGGCACCAGGCTCATAAATATGCCCAGTCCCAGCGCTGGAAGCGCCGGGCTCATAATGCTTGGGTGGACTTACCTGCAGCAGACCATGCTGCTTACTTGCCTGCCAGTTGAGCCTCTGATCCTCTTCTGTTTGGAACTACTTTTCCTGTTGGGTGGGGCAGGAGCCACTCCCTAGATTCAGAACACTGGAACTCTTCTGGAAAGCAGGAACTCTTTTCTTACCTAGGCGTGGCTGTGGAAGGAGACACCTAAGCACTACAGGAGGCTATTTAAACCACACCCGATGGATGAATCTTGCTTTGCGTTATTCTGCATCCTCTGCAGCAGAACGCTCATCGTGTCTTCTGCATCTGATCCTGGGCCTAAGGAAAAAGGCTTACCATCCTGAATCCAGTCTTCAGCAACACCTATAAAGACAAGAAAGAACAGGTTAGCATTACGGTCTTCAGTGACAGCTCTTCACTTACCTGGTCCATCGGCTGTCACCAACGCCTCGCGCTGCATTCCGGCATCTGAAAGACAAAGGCTTACCTACTCTTCGTGCGCTCCGGAGGTCTTCACACTGCATTCCGGCATCTGAAAGACAAAAGCTTACCAACTCTTCGCACGCTCCGGAGGCCTTCGGCGCTGCATCCCGCATCTGAAAGACAAAACAAGGTGCGTTTAAAGACATTGGGGAACTTTAATACTCACGTGCCATTACTCCTTTCCACATCTAACCCAGTGGGTATTCCGGCACCCTGCAGCCGCTCCGAACTTGTACCTGCAAAATAAAAAGACAGTTAGAGCGCATCGTGAAGCAGGCAACAAGCGCTTACTTGCGTGTTTCCAGGCGCTTCTATTCATCACACGGGCTCCATCTTCAACTCACTTCAGCCCGTCATCCGCCATCGCCGGAACCCTGCAAAACAAGAAACATCATTACTAAAGACTTTAAAGACATTAGAATTACTCGAAACTTACCGTTCGTGCAGTAAACGACGGACAGCAGCCCTCTGAAGTCAAGAGGCCTGCTCCCCTTATCCAGTGAAGAAACTGGTTACAGCACCCTGCCCCGAGGCAGATGGAGAGCACGGCGTTCACTTACCTAAGGTGAGAGCGTTAACCTTTGGGGTTCTACAGGAGAAGAGAAAGGGAAGAAGAGAGAGACATTCAATAACCCAGTTCCTTAATCCCATATTTTCTATCTGCAGACATCTTACCCTTCAAGTCAGACATACAGTGCACAGAGGTCCAGCCCATAGAGCCAGCCGTGTGTTACACAACACCTTTGCAGATACGGTATACGCCCAGTCAAGACCGGCGCCTCTACGGGAATCAGGTGAGCGTTACAGGCCCCCAGGAAAGGTCTTGGGAACCTTCAGAATATGTCCACGCACCTCGTCTGGTCAAGAAATTCCATCTGAATCACCCCGACAAGCCAAAACCCCCGGAGAAGACACGCTTAGGAGGGGCCTTGAGGGGGGGTACTGTCATGATCACTGCTTCCAAGGAGCCAGGACCAGCCCAACTTCCTTGGAAGCAGGCCCCTAACCCTAATCCTAAGCACCAGCCGGTCCCCACTGGGACCTTTTGGACCTTGTCCTGGCGCCGGTGGCACCAGGCTCATCAAAACCATTGGTCCCGGCACTGGAAGCGCCGGGCTCATAATAGGTGTGAAGATGCTTGGATGGACTTACCTGCAGCAGACCATGCTGCTTACTCACCAGCCACTTAGAAGCCATCCGAGAACAGGAACTACTTTCTTACCTGGGTGGGGCAGCTCCACTCCCTGGATACAGCACTGGAACTCTTCTGGAAACTGGAACTCTTTTCTTACCTAGGCGGGGCCGTGGAAGAAGACGCCTCATCACTCCAAGGCTATTTAAACCACACCCGATAGATGAAGCGTGCTTCGTGTTATTCTGCATCTGCAGCAGAACGCTCACCGAGTCTGCTCCGGCCTTTCTTCTTCCGATCCTGGACCTGCAAGAATCCTACTTACCATTTCAGTATCCAGACATCATCAGCACCTGTAAAGAACAGAAACAACAGGTTAGCAAGGTGAACTTTACGAGCAGTGCTTACTTACCTGATCCATCGGCTGCGGCCGTTTCTTCATGCCGCATCTCCACCTGCAAGAACAAAAGCATTGCCATACTTACCGGCACGCTGTGAATTCCGGATTTCTTCGTTCTGCATCGCCGCCTGTGAAGACAAAAAATCGTTAACAACTTACTGGCATTCCGCGGACTCCGGCCCTGCAACCCAACATCTGAAAGGCAAAAGAAAAGACATTAAGCAGGTATTTACTTACGTCCATCACGCTCGTCGCAATAAAACGCCTGCGAATTCTCCGGCGTCTCTTTAACACGAACTAAGCTGCAAGGAAAGAGACAGTTAGAGCGCTTGCCATACTTACGAACTTCCAAGCGCTTCATTTCATCTTTCATCTCAAGAGCCCTGCAATACATAAGGGAAAGGCATTATACAGAGTCTGCATATAAACGTGCCACGCATGTAAAGACTATAAAGACAAAGGTGTCCAGAAACTCACCGCTCGTGCAGATAACGACGGTAACCATCCTCTGAATTCAAGAGGCCTGTGTTTCACCAGTGAAGGAACTGGCAACGGCACCCTGCACCAGACGCAGATGGAGAGCCCAGCATTCACCTATATAAGGTGAGCACGTTGACCTGGGGGCTCTACGAAAAAGCTAGAGAGAGAGAGAGAGAGAGGGACATTCAACAACCCAGACCATTAACCCCCATATTCTTTCACCTGCAGAAACCTCACTCTTCGAGTCCGACACTCAGTGCGAAGAGGTTCGACCCCAGAAGCCAATCGAGTCCTGCACATCACTTTTCGAGTCACAGACAGCTTCCTGCCAAGACCCGCGCCTCCGTGGGAATCAGGTGAGCGTTACACCCAGGTGCACTCTGGACCAAACTTCGCCAGTCAAGTCCACTGCGGTTGCAGGTTCAAATGCAACAAAAAGGACGTCTCTGCGGCTTTCAGTTCCGAGGATACAGCAATGATTCCCCACTTCTGAGGGATGGATCAGGCCAGTTTCACTGCAGCAGGCTTCAGGGGCAAGAGGGTCACAAATGCAGCGTACCTGCAAAGATTGTTGCCACGGCTGGGCAACACTGTAACCGCGTGTTAGGAAAGATTTCATGATTGCAGGTAATTTTCCTTCCATGTGGCAACCCCTAAACATTTTGCTGTTGTTTTCACCTTGTTCTTGACTTTGCCAGAGAAGTGCAGCCTTCTGCCGCACTCCTCTGGGCTTTCGCTCCTTTCTTACGGGGAAACTGACATGCCCTTAAAACAGTCAGTACCGGGGAACGCTGTTTCCCGTAGTTTCCTTTATCATGTTGCGGCTTTAGTGCAACATGACACAAGAGGGCACTGTAAGCTAAGTTACAGCTCTTTTGGGTCTCTAGCCTTCTACAGGCCCTAGATACTCTTTTAGGATGGTATTTGATCGGTGCAAGTCATTCAGGGACTCGAATGGTGGCAGCGATCGTTTTGTTTATTTTGAGCTCCTTTTGGCGTTCTGAGCACGTTTTTCGCACTGAACCCAAAATGGTGGCCTGGCTCCCAAAATGGCCAGACCACGAGGCTCCTTTGTCTTGTCCACTGACCGTCTTGCTCCCTTCACCTTCCCCAGGTCGAGCGACCCGGGGCCTTCCTTATTTGGGCATGTACTTTCCCGCGAAATGTGGTTGCTTTCGCGGGCTTCTACATGTCGTTTGTGTGCCTCCAGGGTGTGGGCTGGGATGTCTGGTCCCAATACACATCCTGGGTGCCAGAGAGTCTAGGGTGGTGTGAATGCCTGGGACCACCGTGGTCCGTGATTGGTCCACGTATGGTGTGTGTGTTGATGAGCGGATCTCCCATTGGCTCCCCTCCGTTTTGGCGCGAAGGGAACCGTGGATAAGAGGGAGCTGGAAACACCACTATCATGTCGATCTCCTGAGTTCTCACGAACGAAGGAATACAGGAGCCAAGTATCCTGCAACCAAGAGGCTGGACCGAGGAATCGCTGGTGACCCGCTGAAGGAATCCTCCTTTGCACTGCTGTCGTCCTGTGAAACCCTTTCCTCCTTGGATCGAACCAGAAGGCCTGTACTGGTGCTTCGACCTTTGGAATAGCAGGAACAGCTATTCCCGGCGACTTCATCATCTCCTGCCAAGTAAGCCTTCGGAAGTGTCTCTGGGCCATCCAGTTGACTGACCAGTTTACAAGGGAGTCCTGCTCTGTAACTGCCGCCAGGTTGTGTTGTATTTCGAGTCCTTGTCACTCTCCCACGCTTCGTACACTTGGCGTTCCCAAGTCTGAAGGGAGGAGTGTACATTTGGCTTGTGTTGGTTTAATATTGTGATATTGTGATTTTCTCGCTACGGTCATTGTTTTAAAGGCCTTAAAATAAATGTGTTTATATTTTTGATATAACAACTGTTTGGAGTAGTTTGTCAGCGCTCTTGCTTTGTGTGCTCACTGCGGGCTTTCAGTCACCCTCACCCCTCTTGAGACCTAGTCTTGACCGCCGCGATCGCTACCTTGATTGGTCTGGCTTGTCCAGAGGTTACCCTGTTCCAAGTAATTAGGTTGGCCTTCTGAACTTCTGCGCCACCAGGACAGAGTTCAGAAATCCGTCTTAACAAATTGGTGTACAGCGGTGGGATACGACTGAAGGTATCCAGTGTTGCGCTCGAACTAAGGCATTTCAGGTTATTCCAAACAGTACACGTAGTGAATTGTTGTAATATAACTTTAAAAAGGCCATAGTCCTATCAAACAGTATGGAAACAAATACCTTGTTAACTTTAAATGCTTCCAAATCAGAAACATTGAAGAAGATGTGTGCGGAGAGAGGTGTTTCCTCTCAAGGCACTAAATTGGAAATGATCCAAAGAATCGTGGCGTGGCAAGAAGCGCAGCTTGACGCTATAACTTCTGAGGACAGTGCGGAAGGTGGTGCGGCTGCTCTCACTGGTAGAACCGACGGTTCTGCCGCCGCACTGATCCATCGCGACCACGAGGACAGGGAGGACGAGATGTCTAATGTTTCCTCTGCCAGTGCTGATGGGGAGGCTATGCTTGAATTCAAGAAGCAAGAGCTGCGGTTTAGGCAGCAGGAGCTTGAATTCAGCATAGCCAAACTAAAAATCGAGCAGGCAGAAAAACAGAAAGACAGGGATCACCAGTTGGAACTGGCCAAGCTTCAGGTTGCAAATGGGTCCAAGGGTCCTGGACATGGGTCTGGGGCTTCCTCTCATCCACGGTTTCCAAAAGATCTGCTCAGTGTGTATGAAGAAAGGAATGACATTATGGACTGGCTGAATGCGTTTGAGTATGCATGCGAGGTTCAAAAAGTTGACAGTGCTGATAAGATTGCGTGGTTGCTCAGTAGACTGCCCCATTCTGGCTGTAGTGCCATTATGGAAATGTCGAAGGCTGAGCGGGCTGATTTCGCAATGTTAAAGCAAACTTTCATTTTAAAGTTTGGGAAGACTCCGGCCCAATATTTAAAGCGTTTTCGAGAGTATAAGAAAAAGGAAGGTGGTACTTGGGTATCTTATGTCGCTGAATCCTTGAAAAACTTAACTGGCTGGGTCGAAGGTTATAAGGTTTCTACCTTCGAAGGCATGATAAATCTTGTCATGCTGGAACATATTTTTGATTCTTCTTCCCCGGAGCTTAAGCAGCATTTGGCCGATTCGAAGGAGATAGATCCTAAGAAGCTGGCCATTGCAGCAGACTTCTGGGTGTCACATCGAGTGTCCCATAAGGACAAAACTCATCCTGGTAAGCAGGAGGAAGGGAAAAAGTCCAAAGATATGGAGGGTGGGGAATCTGCTAAATCTTCTTCCCATAAGGGCCACAAAAAGAAAAACAAGGGTACGACACAAGAGAACTCACAGGGTAGTGGAGGTTCGCCTCCGAAACAGAACTCTGGTTACAATAAGCCTCCCTACGTAAACAGACCCACTGGGGCTTGTTTTTCTTGTGGAGCAACTGACCATGTGAAGGGGGATCCCCGGTGTAAGGTTAGACATTTGGGGGTCCACTCCGCTAATCTGGCCTTCTCCTCCTACGAGGAAGAAGAGATTACAGGAGCATCCTTCTCCTCAGACTCATTTCCCAGTGGGATAGAGGCTGAGGTAGTTTTAGTGTCCCTGGGTTCCTGGGAGCCTAAAGTCGCAGAGGCTTATGCTAGGATTCCGGATAATACCAAGCACTACTTTAAAGACAGTGTGCTGATCAATGGAGTGGATACTCCAGCTTTTAGGGATAGTGGGTGCAGTCGCACTGTAGTGGGTTCTACCTTGGTAGACTCAGAGGAAGTTGCCAGAGCTACTCTGATGCCCACTAAGTTGGCTGACGGCCCCCTCCGTATGTTTCCCGTGATCCCTGTAAATCTTACTTTAAATGGTACAGCAGTCAGGATTCCAGTGAGCATTCAGAGAAACGTCCCGGGAAAGGTCTTGTTGGGTAATGATCTCAGAGCTTTAGGGCTCGTAGGAGACACTGCCGAAAGACCCTACACACGGTCTCAAGCACGGGCAGCATTGGCCAAGTCCAATACGCCGCCCCAGCCAAAGGGGAAACCCAAGGCGAAAGGAGTCTACAAGTCAAAACGAGGGAAAGAGAATATTCCCCCGAGCTCGCCTACCACTGCGGTGGAGGAAGTTGGTCAATCGCCCAGGCCTGACGAGGAGGTGGCGATGCCTGAAGTATTCGACCCCAACGATCATCCTGAACTAAAAGACTTGTTAGTTGAAGGAGGTCCTGATAGGGACGAATTCAGTAAAGGCCAACGTGAGTGCCCATCTCTGGAAGGCCTAAGGAGACAGGCCTGCTCCCAGCTTGAGGGTGAACCTCCTGGGATGCATAGGATTTACCAGGAAGGTGGACTCCTGTATAGTGAGCCCACAGAGTCTACAGAAGGAGACCATAGGAGGTTGGTGGTTCCCCTTGCTGTTAGGCCCTTCCTCCTGCAGTTGGCGCATGAAGTTCCCCTTGCTGGTCACCTCGGTATGAGGAAGACCAAGCAAAGGTTATCCATGCACTTCTACTGGCCCAAGATGGGGGAGCAAGTAGAAAGCCACTGCAGGAGTTGTGCCGCCTGCCAGTTGTCTGGTAAGGTTGGCGCGACAATCCAAGCTCCGTTGGTACCGCTCCCAGTTGTGGGGGTACCATTTGAAAGGGTAGGGATCGACATTGTTGGTCCCCTTGACCCGCAAACATCCTCAGGCAATAGGTTTATCCTGGTGCTGGTCGTCCATGCAACCCGGTATCCTGAGGCCGTCCCATTTACAACTGTAACTGCCAAGCCAGTTGCAGAAGCTTTACTCGGCATGTTTACTAGGGTTGGCTTCCCTAAAGAAGTTGTGCCGGATGATGGCCGCAACTTTATGTCGAAGTATAGGCAGGCTATGTGGATAGAATGTAGGGTCACCTACAGGTTCTCTTCTGCATACCACCCCCAGACCAATGGTCTGGGGGGGCGTTTTAACAGGACGTTAAAGAGCATGATTGGGGCTCTGGAGGAGCCTCAGAGAAGAAAATGGGATCTTCTTGTTTCATGCTTACTGTTTGCCTACCGAGAGGTACCACAGGAGGGTGTTGGCTTCAGCCCCTTCGAACTTCTGTTCGGTCATCCCGTACGGGGACCCTTAGCCATCGTCAAGGAGGGATGGGAGATGCCCACTCCCCCTGTTACTACCAATGTAGTTGATTATGTGCTAGGGCTCAGAAAACGGATTGTACTTCTGATGGGCTTGGCTAGTGATAAATTGAAGGCAGGGCAAGCGCTGGTGAAACATTGGTACGACCAGAAAGCTTCCCTCATCAACTTTACACTTGGTCAGCAAGTCCTGATCATGAATCTCATAAGGCCTCGAGCTTTACAGGACAAATGGTCAGGCCCTTGCCCAGTGGTGGAGCCCCTGGGTGAGGTTAACTATTCAGTCGACCTTGGAAGGCCTGGACAGGCTCCAAAAGTGTTTCACGTGAATAGGCTGAAGGCTTTCGTCCCAAGCGGCGAAATCGCAGCACTGCTATTGGCGTCAGACGCTGAGGAAGAGGAGTCTGAACCTCTCCCCGACCTGTTCAAAAGCAGTCCTTCAGAAAGCTCTTTTGAGGGTGTCCGAGTGGCCCCTCACCAAAATGGACAAGGCTCAGTGGTTTACCTTGGACATGAAGTAGGTGGAGGGAGGAGACAGCCTCTACTCAGTCAGGTACAAGCAGTACAAGACTGGCCTACCCCCACTACGCAAACCCAAGTGAGAGCCTTTTTAGGACTCACGGGGTTTTACCGCACTTTTGTGGCAGACTATGGTACCATAGCTGCCCCTCTGACTGCCCTCACAACTCCGAAGAAACCCAAGAAGGTAACTTGGACCGACGAGTGTGAGAAGGCCTTCAATGGCTTAAAAGACTCCTTGTGCCAGGCCCCTGTCCTTAGGGCCCCGGATTATCAAAGACCTTTTATCGTGCAGACGGACGCCTCTGACACTGGGATAGGAGCTGTACTATCACAAGTAGATGAGAAGGGTAAGGAACACCCTATCGGTTTTATTAGTCGCCAGCTTAAGGACAGAGAGCTCAGATGGTCCACGGTAGAGAAAGAATGTTTCTCTGTTGTGTGGGCCCTAAGGAAGCTGAGGCCCTACCTCTATGGGACCCACTTCACTGTGCAGACTGACCATAAGCCGTTAAAGTGGCTAATGAACATGAAGGGGGAGAATCCAAAGTTGCTTAGGTGGTCCATAAGTCTACAAGGCTTCGACTTCACTATTGAGCATAGGCCAGGTGTCCAACATAGCAATGCTGATGGGTTGTCCAGAATGTTTAACCGACCTGAACAAGAGACTCATCCAGGGGTGGATTAGTTCCCCCTGTCCATAGTCTGGGAGGGGCGAGTGTTAGGAAAGATTTCATGATTGCAGGTAATTTTCCTTCCATGTGGCAACCCCTAAACTTTTTGCTGTTGTTTTCACCTTGTTCTTGACTTTGCCAGAGAAGTGCAGCCTTCTACCGCACTCCTCTGGGCTTTCGCTCCTTTCTTACGGGGAAACTGACATGCCCTTAAGACAGTCAGTACCGGGGAACGCTGTTTCCCGTAGTTTCCTTTATCATGTTGCGGCTTTAGTGCAACATGACACAAGAGGGCACTGTAAGCTAAGTTACAGCTCTCTTGGGTCTCTAGCCTTCTACAGGCCCTAGATACTCTTTTAGGATGGTATTTGATCGGTGCAAGTCATTCAGGGACTCGAATGGTGGCAGCGATCGTTTTGTTTATTTTGAGCTCCTTTTGGCGTTCTGAGCACGTTTTTCGCACTGAACCCAAAATGGTGGCCTGGCTCCCAAAATGGCCAGACCATGAGGCTCCTTTGTCTTGTCCACTGACCGTCTTGCTCCCTTCACCTTCCCCAGGTCGAGCGACCCGGGGCCTTCCTTATTTGGGCATGTACTTTCCCGCGAAATGTGGTTGCTTTCGCGGGCTTCTACATGTCGTTTGTGTGCCTCCAGGGTGTGGGCTGGGATGTCTGGTCCCAATACACATCCTGGGTGCCAGAGAGTCTAGGGTGGTGTGAATGCCTGGGACCACCGTGGTCCGTGATTGGTCCACGTATGGTGTGTGTGTTGATGAGCGGATCTCCCATTGGCTCCCCTCCGTTTTGGCGCGAAGGGAACCGTGGATAAGAGGGAGCTGGAAACACCACTACCATGTCGATCTCCTGAGTTCTCACGAACGAAGGAATACAGGAGCCAAGTATCCTGCAACCAAGAGGCTGGACCGAGGAATCGCTGGTGACCCGCTGAAGGAATCCTCCTTTGCACTGCTGTCGTCCTGTGAAACCCTTTCCTCCTTGGATCGAACCAGAAGGCCTGTACTGGTGCTTCGACCTTTGGAATAGCAGGAACAGCTATTCCCGGCGACTTCATCATCTCCTGCCAAGTAAGCCTTCGGAAGTGTCTCTGGGCCATCCAGTTGACTGACCAGCTTACAAGGGAGTCCTGCTCTGTAACTGCCGCCAGGTTGTGTTGTATTTCGAGTCCTTGTCACTCTCCCACGCTTCGTACACTTGGCGTTCCCAAGTCTGAAGGGAGGAGTGTACATTTGGCTTGAATACACACGGCCGCTCTGTTGTCCTGCTGCGGCAACAAACTGTGCTGGTTTCGTCGATTGGGACGTCTTTTTGCTCTACACGACTACAAGGCGTTCCCTGCTCTTCTGAACCTGCCAGCTGCTGAAACTAACGTGGAGAAGCCTGGGCCTGCTTGCTTCGGGGACCGGTGAGTAGTTTAGCTAGGATCTGGTTGCCCTCCTGCAGTATCCCATTGCTTTTCCCTGCTGTGTAGAAACAGCACCCTTTTGGCCGTACTCGCGCTCTGCTTCTGCCCGCTGTGGAGGCTGCACTTGAGTTGCGGAACCTGTTCTTCTTCTGTGTGCACTATACTGAACTGCCTGACTTCCTCCGAAGAGCTTCCCCTTTTGCCCGTTGGCACCGGCGTGGCAGGTACTTTGAGCACAAGGCTCCACTCTTCGCAGGGCTCGGACTTCCATCTAGTTAGGTGCATCTGAAGGCGAACTGAGTCTAAAGCGTTATCGCACTGCCTGTTTTCCTTTCCTTTCAGGTGGACTACATATTTCGTGCTTTAAACGCTTGCGACTGTGTATTTGTATATATATTGTGTTGATATGGTATGTGTTGGTTTAATATTGTGATATTGTGATTTTCTCGCTACGGTCGTTGTTTTAAAGGCCTTAAAATAAATGTGTTTATATTTTTGATATAACAACTGTTTGGAGTAGTTTGTCAGCGCTCTTGCTTTGTGTGCTCACTGCGGGCTTTCAGTCACCCTCACCCCTCTTGTGACCTAGTCTTGACCGCCGCGATCGCTACCTTGATTGGTCTGGCTTGTCCAGAGGTTACCCTGTTCCAAGTAATTAGGTTGGCCTTCTGAACTTCTGCGCCACCAGGACAGAGTTCAGAAATCCGTCTTAACACCGCGTTTACTCTGTTCCTGGCACACTCGTCTCACTTCAGACCTGGGAATGCCAAGTGTTCGAAATTCGGTGTGAGGGTGCCGGGGACACAGAGCTAGCAGTATACCAAGTTTCGATGGCCTCCTCGAAACAGCAGCGGAGACAGAGCAAAGGTCCTGCGTAAGCTGGTCAGCCCACTGGTGTGCCCACGGACACTTCCGAGAAGGCTTACCTGCAGGTCTTGTTGAAGGTGCCGAGAATAGTTGGTTCCACTATTCTAAAGGATCGAAGCGTCTTCGCAGACCTTCTAGGAGGATCTGCTCACAAACACACACACTCCATCCATGGACCAATCACAGACCACGATGGTCCCAGGCATTCACAGCACTTCAGACTCTCTGGCACCCAGGATCTGTATTGGGGACAGACACCCCAGCCAACATCCTGGAGGCGCATATACAAGGCATGCAGAAGCCTGCCAAAGCCTGGTGTTTCGCAGGAAACTGCATGACCAAATAAGGACTTTCCCGGGTCGGCTCGACCTGGGGGAGGCAAAGGGGCAAGATGGCCAAATGAGAGGTCAAAGAACCTTGTAGCATGGCCATTTTCGAGCCAGGCCACCTATTTGTGCCAAACACGGTAATCATGGTTTAAATGGCAGGAAAGGGTTAAAATTACATAAAAAGATAAGCTGCCACTAGCCCTGTCCATGACACATCTGCACATCTCCTAAAAAGTCCATCGGGAGTATCTAAGGCCTTTGGAAATGACTAAGAGACCCAAGTGCACTGTACTGGAAGGTACATTGTGCACTTGTTACATGTTGCAGAAAAGTTGCAACATTGGAAAAGGAATAAGGGAAACAAAGTGTCCCAGTACTGACTGTCTTAAGGGCATGTCAGTTTCCCCATTAAAAGTGAGCAAAAGCCCAGAGGAGTGCAGCTGAATGCTGTGCTTCTCTGGCAAAGTCAGTCTATGGTGTTTAAACAGCAGCAAAAAGTTTGGGGGTGTACAACTGGAGGCAAAATACATATAAAAATGAAATCTTTCCTAACAGTAACCCCAGAAGGTTCAAGGAGTTCATGGAAGTCTGTATCATTCACTACACTTTTTGTCCACATACCTATGCCTCAGATCAAGCCCGGATAGGGTTTCTGGTCTCCAATCTCACAGGCAATGCGCTGGCCGGGCCTCTCCGCTTGTTACCAGGGCAAACCCAATCTTGCAAGACTATGGGGCTTTCATGGCCCAGTTCAAGCAGGCATTCGAAAGACAGGAGTCCTCCCAAGTTGCTTGCGAGGAACTTCTTGTCATCCAGCAAGGTTCATGCGACCTACTTACCTGCATAACACAGTTCAAGAGAGTGGCCGCCGATGCAGTGTGGTCGAAAGCCACTCAATACACCATATATTGTGTATACACCAATACACCAGGCGAGGACTCCGGGAAGAACTCAAGGACGAGTTAGCTCAATCCTCTAGATCCACTTCCTTTTCGGAGTTGTTAGCCACTACTCTGCAGTTCGATTTTTGCTTATCTGAGCGGCGGTCAGAATGGAGAAAAGGACGTTCCCCCATGTGCCTTCCAGATCCTTCAGCCGTATCCTCCTCCTCGCCTCGCCCTCCAAAGGACGAAGCGATGCAGATAGTAGCCACTGGGGCCCCGCTGACTCCTGAGGAACGAAAGAGGCGCAAGGAGAAAAGCCTGTGCATGTACTGTGGTTCAGATCAGCACCTACTTAGGGAATGCCCTGAGGTACCTCCTTGTTGCCCAGGAAACGGGCATCCTCGGAACCAACAGGGACGAGTTACCGAGGTTGTTTTCCAAGTCCCTATGTTTCAATAACCATGTCATCCACTTTACCCACAGAAGATAACAGACTGATGGTAGTGGCAATACAGGTGCTAGTTAAACAGAAATCGGTGGAGACCCCGGCACTCATTGATTGCGATGCTGCAGGCAATTTCATGGACATCCTATGGGCCAACAAGATGGGAATCAAGCGGGTTGAGCTGGGAATCAAGCGGGTTGAGAAGGAAGAAGATCAAAAGATGGAAGGGGTGGATGGCAGTCCCCTCAGCTCCGGATTGATTACTCATGCCACCAAAATGATGAGAATGTCAGTCTTACAACACACGGAAGTCATCCAATTTGATCTGATAAGAGCAGCCCACTTTCCGGTAATTCTTGGGGTGTCATGGTTATGTAAACACAACCCGGCAATTGACTGGTCAAAAAATCAGATTGCTTTCAATTCCGGTTATTGCCGTAAGTCCTGTTAGTCTAGTAGCAAGTACGAGACGGTAAAGGCTGTTGATGAATCGCCTTCCTCCCCAACACCTCTCAGTGTTCATCTGATACCAACAGACCTGTGCTACTTCAGCAAGGTGTTTCTGGAAAAAGCTCCCCAGGAGTTACCGCCCCACCGTACGCCAGGAGGGTTACTCCATAGATTTGCTGCTTGACGCTCTCGTACCATTCTGACGCATGTTCTCCCTCTCCCTGAAGGAGAAGGAAGTGCTCCGGAAGTACCTCGACTCAAATCTACACAATGATTTGATACAACCATCCCGCTCTCCTGCTGGGGCATCCTTATTTTTCGTCAGTTGAGGGCATGCATAGACTACAGGGGTCTCAATCGGGTCACCATCAGGGATAGATATCCCAGGCCACTGATACTAGATATCCTGGAGGCGGTCCAGGGATCGGTGATATTCTCTAAGCTAGACTTGAGACGGGCCTACCACCTGTTCGTGTCTAGGCGGGGGATGAATGGAAAACTGCCTTCTGCAACCTGTTCAGACACTATGAGTACAGGGTGATGCTGTTTGGCTTGGTGAATGCGCCCTCCATCTTCCAGCGGTTTATGGACAGAATCAGCTCAGACCTGCTGTTCCACAATACCAACGTGTACCTTTATGACATATTGGTGTATTCCTCATCCATGCAGACCCATCAGGAACACCTACATCAGGTCCTCCAACATCTCAAAGAACATCACTTGTTGGTTAATCCTGAAAAGTGCATTTTCAAAGCATCTACAGTGCCTTACCTGGGTTTTATTCTATCTAAGCACAGAGTGGAAATGGATCCCAGGAAAGTGACAGCCATTCTAGACTGGCCACCTCCTACATCTGTGAAAGAGATCCAAAGATTCCTGGGCCTAGCAAATTTTTACCGTCGGTTCATACCCCGGTTCTCAGAAGTGGTTCTTCCCATCACAGCTCTCCTGAAGAAGACCACTGCTCCATTTGCCTGGTCTGGTAAAATGGAAGAAGCCTTTGTCCTCCTTAAGAAGCTGTTTTGCTCCGCTCCAGTTCTTCGCCACCCCGACCAGGCTCTCCCTTTCATTGTCGAGACCGGCGCTTCGGCTGCAGCCCTACGAGCTGTTCTGCTACAAGAACACGACAGAGTGGAACACCCGGTGGCCTATCTCTCCAGGACACTCACCCGCAGCCAAACCAACTATTCTGTGATAGAAAATGAACTGTTGGCCATGAAAACTGCTTGTGAAGATTGGCGTCACCTGTGTCAAGGTGCTACCTATCCCTTCCAACTCAGAACGGACCATAAAAATCTTAAGGTCATCCAACAGATAGAATGCATCAACTCCCGGCAGGCCAGTTGGGCCCACTTCTTCACTCAATATGACTTTACCGTCTCATATCTACCAGGCAGCAAGAACGTCCTGGCTGATTCCCTTTCTAGGATTCCCACTCCTGGTTTACCTACGGAACACCGATCGGAAGGGCAAATATCGTACCCAAAAACCCCTCTGATTACTTCAGCAGGATCAGGCTCCTTCGCGGCCCAGGAGAAACCTCACGACGGACTTCATTGTTGATCTCCCACTGTCTGAAGGTTGCACCTGCATTATGGTTACCGTAGATACATTCTCCAGGATGGCTCATTTTTCTCCACTACCCGGGGTGCCCACAGCAGCTACCATGGCGGCCGTTTTTTTGATAGAGACGTGTTCAGGCTGCACGGTCTGCCCGAAAAGATCACCTCAGACCGGGGAAGCCAGTACACGCCACGTTTCTGGAAGGCCTTGTGTGGCAAACTAGGTATCGAAAGAGCACTGTCTTCGGGTTTCCACCCGCAAACCAACGGGCAGATCGAACGATTAAATTCCATCTTGGAGCAGTATCTCCGATGCTTCACCAAATACCAACAGGACAATTGGATGTCATTGCTACCAATTGCTGAGTTT
Source organism: Ambystoma mexicanum (assembly GCF_040938575.1). NCBI lineage: Eukaryota > Metazoa > Chordata > Amphibia > Caudata > Ambystomatidae > Ambystoma > Ambystoma mexicanum. The sequence continues at coordinate 472,146,616 of NC_090941.1, read as the reverse complement.
TCGTACAACAACTGCAAACACTCAACCACCAAATTAAGTCATTTTTACTGCAATTACGGGTTCCATCTTCATGATATCCTTCCCAAGGATTTGCAAACATCCTCCGTGCCCTCAGTGGATGCTGTTCTAGCCCGCATCACAGAAGCTCACAAGGTCGCCTGGGAAGGTCTTCAAGGCAGCCAGGCCTGTTACCATGCCCAAGCCAACCTGCATCGCTAATGATCACCAGCCTGGGCCCCGGGCACTCGAATCTGGCTCTCTACCAAGTACTTACCACACTGGTTGCATCCTTCTAAACTGTCACCCCGTTACCTGGGTCCTTTCCCCGTGCTTAAAGGGATCAACCCGGTGGCTTACCGACTATGATTGCCAAGATGCATGAAACGAATACACCCTGTGTTTAATTCCTCCTTACTTAGAGAACACCTGGAGGACCCCTATCGGAGAACCGCTCATTCCACATGACTTCTTATTGATGACACCCCTGAGGAAAACGAGGTAGCAAAGATTGTGGACTCCAGGTACAGGAAAGGGCATCTGGGGTATCTGCTCCTCTGGAAAGGATACTCACACGTGGAGGATTCCTGGGAACCCGTCTCGCAGGTGCATGCACCTATCCTGGTTCGACTGTACCATCGGGCGCACCCTGGCAAACCTGATTGTCTGCCTCTAGGAAGGGGGCATTCTGTCACGCGCCTGCCCTCTTGGCGCTTGTGGCATGCCTGGAAGTATTGACGCCATTAATCTGCCCCATCATGTTTCTTATATTACTTTCTGCTGCATTCTAATCTTTGTGGCTCTTGGCTTTCACTTTCCCTTTTTAGCCCCACCTCCCGTTTCTGGTTTCGCGTTGCAACCCTACCAGTGCCTTTTGCTTTTGGGTCTGACGCTTGTGTTTTCCTCTTGCAGCCTGCCGCGGCTTTCTGTCCTGTTTTCCTTTCCCCATTGGTTCGCTATTTAGCTGTGCTGTGCTTTCTTCCCCCCGCCTCGATTGGTTTCACCGCCCGTTCCGGTTACTGAGGCTGGATTTCCACTGTTGCTGTCTCTTCCAGCTGCGTTTCTCCCTGCGCAGCCTTTCTGCTCCTTTACCGCTCTCTCTCCGTTTCGTCTGCTCAGTACTTATTTCCGCTGCTCTCGATCAGCGGCTCCTTTCTACCTTTCTTGCCTTTTCTGTTTTTTTCCGTTCTGGTCCCTATCTGTCGTACTCTTACCATATCGCTTTCTCTTACAGTACCTACTTTGTCCGCTTGGCTGTCTTGCAGATCCATGTACCACTGCTTGATCTTCTGAGCACGGAACCTGCTTTTGCTGTCACTCCTGTTTCTTTTCCTACCGCTTGGAGGGCGGATTGAAGATTTGACTGTCTACTTACCGATCGAGGTTCCTCTGGATCAACGGGACCCTGTATCTTTCAACACCCAGTGGAGACTGCAGGTCTACTTACCATGCTGCAGGAACAAATCTAAAAAAGTTTCTTTCAGCCTTTGGCTTTTTCCTCTTGCCTACGCGTTCTTGGGCCAGGGCCCTTTGTCTGCTGTGTTCCATACGGCGACATAGTGGCTTCCATCCGAGGGAGGCCGCATCTCTTCCAAAAGAAAAAAGTTGCACGAAGAAAGAAGGACAAGAAGCACTTATCCTCAGCTGAAGACTCAGGTGAGGAGGAGGAGGGGAATCTACCTGTGTTAAGAGGCTCAGAAGAGGACATCTCTGACAGTAAGCCCCTGTCAGGGCCGTCTGGGGTCATAAGATGTTTCGGGGCACAAACTGTGTCTAAGGATGGATATCGGAAGCCCTTTGCAGAAGTTGTCCTAGGTTGCCTCACAAGTCTGGAAAACCCTTTGCCCCAGTGGCATCTCAGGAGACATGATGCCAGGTGTGTGGGAGCCGGACTCCACTGATTCTGGTGGGTGTGGATGGCTTTGTCTTCTGACATCTGGGTGAATAGGATTGTTCGGTTGGGGTACGAGATCGATTTTGCCTGTCCTCCCGCATGCTTAGGGGCATTGGTGTCTCCTCTCCCCAGGAGACCAAGAAATGCTGTGGCCATGACTCAGGGGATTCTGGACTTGTGGACAAAAGAGGCAATGCGGGAGGTTCCTCGGATGGAGAGGGCTCAGGGTTTCTACTCTGTCATATTTGTGGTTATTAAGCTGAAGGGTAAGTGCACCTGGAATTTTCCCAACCCCTCTGTTGGACGAGGGACAGGCACTCTTTGAGTTCAGGTCAGTTTCCGAAGCTAAAATGACAGACATCATTTCACAACTTAAGCCTTCCAACTGTAAGGGGGATGCCTGTCCGGCAGTGGTAGTGAAAGCTTGCTCGCCCTTCCTAAATTTGTTAATACATCATTTTTGCAGGGCTATGTTCTGGAGTGTATTAAACAAGCCTGTATCTCGCCTCTGCTGAAGAAGCCTGCTCTGGATCATTATATACCAACTAATTACAGGCCAATCACAAATGTTCGTTTTCTTCTTAAGATTCTAATTTGTGTTGCCTATCTGCAGGTACAGGCGCATTTGTTTGCCAATAACATCTTGGGCAAATGACAATCTGGTATTAAAGCTGCCCACAGCACTGAAACAGCCCTGCTTGACCTAAAATCTAATATCCTACCAGCCATCAAAAATGGGCAAATTGTGCTTCTGATGCTATTAGATCCTTCTGCTGCTTTTGATTTAGTAGATCATGCCATTTTAATCGAGAGGCTTCTTTTAAAAAAAAATCATCTTTATTTAACAATTAGGCAGACATGTTACATTGCATAGCAGATGGGACATATCACATTCTTGATTCTACACATGAGTTTATAGTTGGTTATTCATAGCCAGCAATGTAGCTCTGTTCAGAATAATCTTCAGATTTCAATATTGTAGCACATCAGAGATCTACTTCATCACTGCTCTCTGTCCCACTCTTTGGGTGTACAAGATAGTCCGGAAAGGTCCCCATATGTCTTTTGGCATGCAATGTGGTACCACCGTTGTGGTATAGTCCTCCTCCAGTTCATTGACATACGTTAGTACCTTAAGCCATTCTGCCCCCGTAGGAGCTACTTTAGATTTCCAATACTGCAATATAAATAAAAAGTACCAAAATTTCAACCATGTAACTGCGACTAAGCAGTTACAGCGACTTTAGTACATTTCCTTTTGCCGACTCCCGTTTCTGTGCCCAAGCAGAGCGGAAGATACAGGGGTGTCCACCGCTCTCCTTGGGTGCAGTAATGTGAGTTGAGGGTTGCGGGGGTGTCCCCTGCTTACCATTGTGGTAAGCGGGGATCAGAATGTTTAAAAATAAAAAGAACCCTGCAGCGTCAACTCCAACCCATGTAAGTGGGAGGGACTGATGCCACAGGGATAACAGGGAGTCGGTGGCACACATAGAAGTGTGCCGCCGTAAAGGTAAGTGGGGGGAGCGAGTAGTGGAATGCGGGCCAGGGGATGCAGGTAAAGTGTTCTGTCTGATCACTGCGCTGCACTGTAATTGGTGTCGACATTTTTGTCGGCACAGTTACGGGTGGCGCAGTGATCACATAGATTACATTTTTTGGCAAGTATACAACTCAGATTGAAGAATCTGCGCACCAGCACAGATACCTTCCCAATATCACAGAGGAGGTACTTGGGTGGATAGAGGACAGGAGTTATCTGCACCATGTCATACAAAACATCTGCCGCTTCCTGTCAAAACTGTGCAATCAGCGGGCAGCCCTAGTACATGTGAAAAGAGTCCACCCGTGCCCTTCCGCACTTCACACATTCATTACTTACATTTGGGGCAAATTTGGAAATGCACACTTGTGTGTAGTGTATCAGATTCAACACCTTATATTGTATCAGACAGAGCCTCACATTGAGCAAGACTTACCTCGTCAATTGACACCATCTCAGAAATTGGTCATCCCGTATTTCGATGTTTAAATCCTCCCATTTGTGTTGCGCCCTATTTACTGAAGTCTGCCTTTCTTGATACAGTCAGTATAACCCGGATACCAGCCTCCTGGCGTTTCCGATAGTCCCCACTGCTTCCAAGCATTCATTGTTGGACGGAGTCCTGGGCAATTCCACAAGGCAACAGCTCCACAATATGGGGCAGTCACACCCAACCTCTTAAACAGCCTCGACCACACGTTCATTGTCGTGCAGACTGGGTCGAAGGTACAGGAGTCCACATGTCAGACAACGGGAATGACCGATCTAAGATCCGTTGGTGCCACACTGTAGGATTCCAGAGCTCGGTGTATCAGTCCCAGGGTCGTGCAATACCAGTTCCCAGCATATTGCACCTGCGCTACTATGTAATATAACTTGAAGCTGGGCGCTGCCAGGCCCCCTTTGTTATATGGTTCCATTAGCCCTTCCCAACTCATCCGGGCCACCCCGTTCCCCAAAAGTAGTCACTAGCCAGGGATCGAAGTTTAATAAAGAATAATCGTCCGGGCCTCTGAGAAACCTAGTGGTATTCTCCCATTTTGACCCTGAGAATCCTGAGAATCCTCTATTCGGGTGGCCAGGGTACAGGCATCGTCTTTGGATCCAGACCCTGGGGGTGGACCAGTGCGGGAGGATCACCCGGGTAGGGGAGTCTGGGGTCATTCTCATGGGAATATAGCCTAGACTTATGTTGTGACCAAACCGCACCCCCATACCTCCAGCACCTTCCCTTAGGGAAAAGGCAGGGAAAACAACAGGGGAAAATCCAAATTACCTCTAAAACCCAAAACGAATTGTACCTCTCCACAATACTACAACTGCCATAATTCCATTCCCCCATTGAAATCCACAAGGACTTGGACGAGGAAGAGACAGATGGGAGTGATGAGGATTACCCATAGAAATCTATGGGCAATGGATTCCTATGGACAGTCTCCATGTTGTCCCAATAATGAGGTCAGGCAGAGTCAGGCAGGGGGGGACAACTATTTACACCTGGCTCCAATTAACTCTAGCTGGGACTATAAAAGCAGCTGTCAAGAACAGCATTGTGAGTGAGTTGGGATGCTGGAAGTTACCGGAGACCTGTAGGAGACCTGTAGGAGACGGAGAAAACCACCCAAACACTGGCCCTGCTACCAGAGAGGAGGTTGCAGTGTGGAGGAGGAAACCATCCCTCCAGAAGGCAAGACCAGAGGCAGCTGGGGTTACCCGGAGGTACCAATAGTTAAACTCCTCCCCTGGGCCTGGCAGGCAAACCAAGGTCTCTGAGGGGCAGAGGGAGAGACCCTGACCTTCTACAAACCTCCTCTTTTAGCTCCTGCAGCTCCCAATGACAAAATGCCATTTCAGGAGCAAAGGAAGTGGGAGCAAAACCAGCCAAGTGCATTCTGGGACTACAAGTCCCACAACCTTCTTTTTTGTTGTTAAAATTGTGACTTTTACAAGCAGGGTCCATCCCTGAAGAGCCTTTGTGAACCTAAAAAGGGGTCCGAGCATGACTGAGGGAGAACCTTGAGGAGCTTCAAGAAGGTTCCGAGCCCGACAGAGGGAGACCCAGTGGTGAAACTATAAGACACAAATCAAACCTACAAGACCAGCTGCCGAGTGTTCCGGCACCATGTGGGTGCTCCTGTGAAAGACTTGCTCCCTTTGCTCCTGTGAAAGACTTGCTCCCTTTGTTTAGCATTGAAACTACAGATACCAGAAGGCCATAGGAGAGCAGACAAAGCAGGTCAAAGTGGTCATACAGGAGATCTAGTAAAATACCTGTACAATCGAAAGACTTTGATCTACAAACAGTTAAGAAAAGTAAGGGTAGTGAATCCCACAAACATTGAAAGACAAAGGGGAAGTGGCAAGAGTGAACCCGGAAGAGGGATGCCAGTATTGAAGGTATTGATTGAAATGGCAAGAGTGAACCAGGAGGAGAGATGCCAGAGAGAGGGGCAAAGTCTAAAGTCCCAAGAAACAGTGTGTTGACAAACGTGAACCTGGCCGATGGATGTCCACAGTGAACTGTTTCAAAAGACATTAATGAAGAACAAGCCATAGTGAACCCGGGGGAGGCTGAAAGATTTCAGAAGAGTCAGCGCCCAGAAGAGGGGGACCCAAGCCATAGTAAACCCGGGGAGGGAGGCTGAAAGAATCGGAAGGGGTCTACGCCCAGAAGAGGGAGACCCAGGGGTGAATCATTACCGCCCCACTACTGTGTGAACCTAACTTTACCTTGAGTTAACAAGAAGGATCAGCGCCCAGAAGAGGAGGACCTGGAGGTGAACCATTATCACCCTAAAGAACTTTCATTTGGTTAAAGAAACTTGTGTTATTTGAATATGTCAGGCCCTCGAAGGCAAGAGACTTTCAAGAGAAACGAGACTCGGCCATCGACAGTCCTGAGAACCTGATACTTGCAAAGGAACTGTCAGCTGGTGCTGGGAAAGCTTGAGCGTGTGCTGTGCACGGGACTGCCGCCTTGTCCCATGCTCAAAACGTGGGGAAGGGAGACCCCTGGCTAATGCCCATCCTGACATATTATTTGAGAACACTTCTTTCTTCATTGAAAACCTTATCCCACACTCTTTCTTTAATTAGCGTAAGGATTGGCAATAGGTTTTTCTTAGTATAGGCCCTTTTATTTGACACAACACCGCTAGGGTTGCCTTATTTTCAGTTGATGGTCGACTCTTGCTCCCATCTTAGATCCAGGTTAGATTAGGCATTTTTCTAACCTGCATATTGTTTAAATGAACACCCTTGAACTCTGATCACTTGTGTCTGTTGTCTTACTGTTGCCACCATGAGTTCCTTTACAGGTCATATTGGAATAGTTATAAAATAATACAATAGGTTAGGGACCACCACCATCTTAAGCAGAGACAGCACCCCATACAGTGACATAGGCGATCGGGCTCACAGCTGCGCTTAACTCATTAAGAATGTTGAGGTAAGTCTCATGATTATCAATATATGAGATACCATGACACCCAGATATTTAAAACTATTAGGGACCCATCGAACCCCGGCAAATCAGCAGGTTCTAGCGTGTTGTCTGTCAGCTGGAACAGTTTCTACTTAGCCTGATTTATTTTATAACCAGAGTAGTGTGTACATTTACGGACCTCCTCCATCATCAGTCCCATATTCTGCTTGGGGTCTCTGATATATAATAGAGTGTCGTCAGCATACAATTATATGATTTGAGGTGGGCCGGCTATTCGGCCCCCTCTGTGACCATGCCTATCCCACATCAGTCATGCGAGGGGCTCTATCGTTAGTGCAAACAATAATGGGGACAGGGGACACCCTTGTCTCGTCCCATGCCCCAGCACAAAGGCCGATGACAATACGCCATTGGTTTCGGACCCTGGCAACAGGGTCAGTAAGCTGAAGCCATACACAGCCAATAATGAAATCACCAAACCTCAAATGCTGCAAGACCCCTGTCACAATTTCGAGGTGGGATGAAGGACAACACACACTGAACTTTTCAACTTATAGATTATTTATTTTCTATTAGCTTCAACAAACTGTCAAAGATCACTGGATTTTTTTCTCAACTTTGTCACAGTTCCTGTGTTGCGTGGAACATAGCCTAGAATCAGCAAATCGTCTCTCTCAAGTATATGGTAGGTTGCCCCTGTAGTAGTGACTTATATCCAGGCGGTTCACTTGTGCTGGGTTCTCTCATGGGCTGGTAAAGCTGTAAAACGTCTCCTCTCTTTCTGGCCCACTCAAACCCCACTGCAGTATTTATGTACTTCTCTTTCCAGTCTCTCAGTGTCTTTCATGGTTTAAAGTAGACTCTTCCCCTTCTGTGCACCTCGTGACTTTGTTATCTTCAAAACGTATTCAGTCTTTACTTGGTTTAATTTCTATACACGGTGGCCATACCCCTTTTCCTAGTTATAGGAGTTTATTCCAGACGGGTTTTGGACTACCGTCATACTCCCTCTCTCCGTTGTCCGCCTTACACCACCGGCCTTCTGTCGGTTTCCCCGACTGCAGTTCACTCCGCTTCTGGCGACCGCGAGGGATGACTCGCTTTTCTCCAGCTGATAGGAGTGCGGCCACCAAGGGCGACCTGCACGCCCCCTCAGCTGTTTCTCTCCAGCAGCTGCTTACGGGTTGGACCTGACACCGCCCCTCAGCGGCGTCACAGTTCGGGGCTGGCTGAGATACGAGCCTCGAAATCCTCTGTGTCAGTGTCTTTCTTTCTTTCTCTCATACGCAGCTGGATTCCCCTCCGTAACAGCTATAACGTGCACGTAGTGCAAGTGGTGGATTAAACATTTATAACAACATAAGTATAACAGGGTTTTCCCTTCGTAGAAAACTTCAATCTTCAATAGGCCCACTCGTAACCGACCTCCTCCTCCACCACAGGTGATTGCTGCCAACGAACACACAGTCATTAGAGCAAAGCACCTTCACAGCTGGTTGCACACTTTCCACTCGTTGTATGACATGTGCATCAACCCCCCTGGGAACCGCATCTCTGACCTCATCTCTTTACCCTTTCAATGTCGTGATGCCTGGTGCTGCAGGATAACTCCTCCTGGCTCAGCTTCTTCGTATTAACCCTTTCACAGACACCCCCTTCTTAGCCCTTAAGTTCTTGAAGGGCATGAGCACGTGACAGGAAGTCTGCTTGTGCCAACAACCGGCCAGGTTGATGAATGGTTTGGAAGGAGTATGGTTGTAGGGACTGAAACCATCTTAAAACCCTGGGATTGGTATACTTGTTCCGGGATAGTCAGACCAATGGGGCGTGGTCCGTCACTAAGGTAAAATGTCTTCCCAGGAGATAATACCTGAGAGCTTCCACCACCCAATTTTCCGCTAGGCATTCCTTTTTGATGGTTGCATAACCCACTTCATGTGGTAGTAATTTCCGGCGGATAAATAGGATGGGTATCTCAGTTTCCGCTTGATGTCATGCACCAGCCCTGGAAGTTCGTCCATCGTTGGAGGTACTACCAACATGGCTGACGGTTAAAGGTTGACGGTCTAGTTTATTTCCAACATGGCCGACGGAACCTTTATCAACAAACCTGACCGGCGTTCTGCGCGTTGTATCGTTTCACGTTATGTGCGCTGCCAGTCTCTCATAGTGCGAGGAATAAGGGCTGGCATCGACAGGGAGTGACAAAGTTTGCCTATGGAACTGGAGGCTAACAGGAACTACAACTCCCAGTACACCTTGGGGCTGAGTGTAGTCCAATTAACATGCGCGTGACCAGCTGCATTGGATTAGAGCAGTCTTAAAGTTTGGAACGGCACGCAATCAGGTGTGGCTTATTGTGATTACAGGGTGCGGTCTGTATGCAGGACGGCGTGTTTCTCCTCGGAGAATGAATCTTTGACCGAGGCACAAACGAGGACCGGCAGGAGGCATTGGTTCACGGCGCTCTCGCCGTGCACGGAGCAGGAGCAGCCAGACTGACGGACAGCGCACGGCGTGCTTGCAGTGTACAGAGCAGGAGCCGCCAGACTGGCGGACAGCGCACAGCGTGTTCTCCGGACACGGGGAAGGAGCAGCTCACCTGCCGGCTGATTGAGGCGTGCTACAGTTCCTCCGAGAAGTCCTGCGGGGCTTCTCGGAGCTAAGATAAGTGCCCGTGCTATTGTGGGGCAGGGTGTGTTTTACTCTGCTATTTTCATATTCTCTTTGCATAGAAACCAGGAGAACAAAATGCTATGCAACTAAGATATGAACATTGTGATTCATGAATCTATGATTTAATAGCGAGTGTTGCTAACTCGTTATACCAGGCTATGAAATCCTCACCACCTCAGTCCTTGCAGAGGGTGAAGTGCGGGGTGTATGTGTTGCTAAAAGTTGCCCACTTGGGTTTCTATGTTGCTTCCAGCTCGCCCAATGGGCCATGTGTGTTTGTTCTTCCTATATGGGCATGAAGTCCATGGTTTGTGCCATACTGCTTGCTATTAACATTGTTTGTCCATGTTATATGTTCACACGTATTAAGGTGTGTCCAGTACGTACCAGTATTAATGTATTGATGTGTGGGTGTCAGGAGGTTGGTCAGGTATTCAGTGCCATCAGGTTATATAAGTTCAGGCAGGTCTTAGATAGGGAGGGTTCTTTCCCGGTGCTTCCCTTTACCTATCCAAACTAGGAGATTCCCTATTCCTCTATCCAGTGTTCCTCTTTCCCCTTCCCTATCCACAACCTCTCCCTAACTCCTCTTCCCCCCATTGGCTGCCACGTGGTGACCTGTGGAACTCATATCAGGCACCTGTGCCAACCAAGGTGGTAGGGTCGAATTCATTCGACTTCTGTGGTTCGGGGGAGAGTGTCGATTCTCTCCTCTATTATTGTGTACTTCTGACATAATAAGCCACCCCCATATTGGGATACTTACAACCACCCAAGCCAAATGGAAGCGACTCCTCCGCCTTTGGCCAATGTGCTAAAGGCCCTGCAAGATATTCAGTTGGAATTAGTACATGCCCGTCAAGAGTCTGATAATTTGAAAAAACAAGTACAGGGTTTGGTAGCGCAGCGAACTCCCTTGGAAGGGGCAAGTGGGTCTACCAACAGGGAACCCTCTACAGGTCAAAACCCTGCAGTCATTGTGCAACCTCCTAGCAGTGTACCATTAGCGGCACCTGAACGGTTTTCGGGGGATCCCCGAAAGTATATGATGTTTCTTACTCAATGTAGATTACATTTTCTGTGTAAACCCACAGCTTTTGAGACTATTCAGGCAAGAACGGCATTTGTGATATCTTATTTAACGGGAGATGCGGCGACCTGGGCAATGCCGTTGGAGCAAAAAGACGACCCTTTGTTGTATAATTGGGATGGGTTCTTAGGGGAATTTGGTAGGCTGTTTGACTGGCGGGAGGTGTCCCTGGCCCAAGATAAGGAGTTGTTGGGGTTGAAACAGGGCAGTCGGGACTTAGTGACTTATGTGACCCAATTTAATATATTGGTAATTGAAACAGAGTGGCCAGTGGCAAAACAAACCGTGTTATTCTAACAAGGATTTAGGGAAGAGCTGAAGGATGCCATCGCTCAAGTAGAGCCGCAACCTAGGACATGCACGGTAATGATCGATTTAGCATTAAGACTGGATCATAGAATGAATGAAAGGAAGGGTAACAAGAAGAGGCCGGAGACAGCACCGTTTGTGAGACTTGATAGGACTAGGGGAGGAAGGTTGAGTGAGGTAGAACCTATGCAGATTGGAAGTGTCAGAGGACCCTTATCAGCAGCAGAAAAGGAGCAGTGGAAAAGTAACAACTTGTGTTTATACTGTGGGCAGGCAGGACACTTTATACGCACTTGTCCTAATACTCCCCAGAAGAGTGTGGGAAGGCGAAAAGAACAAAAAGGAAGCGGGAAAAGAGCTGGGCCGGCCTTAGGGGGAACACAGGTGTCAGGCCCGAGTGAGTTAAGGTTCCCTAGATGGATAGCAAACACGGTTGGAAACAAAACTTCACACTTGTACATATTGGTGACCTTGTGTTTTGCTTTGTCTAAGCACAAGGTATTGGCAATGGTGGATTCGGGTGCAACAGGAAATTTTGTGGATATTGCCTTGGCGGCACAGTTAGGATTACCCATACAAGATAAGGAACTGGTGGAAGGAGTGCAGTCAGTAGATGGGTCCCCGTTAGTGTCAGGGCTGATTAGACAGCAAACAAAAATTGGAGATGGTGTGCTCAAGGTCATAGAGAGGAAATTACATTTGACTTGATCGCTGCACCACAATTTGGTTTGATTTTGGGAATGCCATGGTTAACAAAGCATAATCCTAGGATAGTTTGTGAGAAGCAAATGGTGTGGTTTGAGGAACGGAGATGTCAGGAGCATATGACACCAGAGGAAGGACCGGCAGCATGGTTGGCAAAGAAGAGATTAAGAGACCCAGTGGTGGGAGCAGTGCAGTCAGGGATTCCCACCCAATATAAGGAGTTTGCAAAGGTCTTCGACAAGGGAGGAGCAGAACGATTATCCCCTCATCGTCCCTATGATTGTGTTATTGAATTAGAGGAAGGGGCAAAATTGCCATGCAGTCGAATATATGCTCTCACAGAAACTGAAAATAAATATCTAAGAGAATATTTAGATGAGATGTTGGCCAAAGGGTTCATTAGACACTCGATGTCTCCAGTCTCATCCCCTTTATTTTTTGTTCCAAAAAAGAAGGCACTTTACGGACATGCATAGATTATCGTGCATTAAATAAGGTTACGGTCAAGAATAGATTTCCATTGCCCTTGATTTCGATCCTGTTGGATCAAGTACGGTCCGCCCAGATCTACACAAAGTTTGATTTGAGAGGAGCTTATCATTTGATAAGAAAGAAAGAGGGGGATGAGTGGAAAACGGCTTTCCGGACTAAGTTTGGTTTATTTGAGTACCTTGTGATGCCGTTTGGTTTATGTAATGCTCCTGCGGCTTTTCAGTTCTTCATGCAAGAAGTATTGCGAGAATTTATTGACATTTTTGTTATCGTCTACATTGACAATATTTTTGATCTATTCAGATTCACCAGAACAGCATGTAAAACATGTAAGGGCAGTGTTACAACGTTTACAGGAATATCAATTGTGTGTAAAATTGGAGAAATGAGGTTCCATGTGAAGCAGGTTGAGTTTCTAGGATTTATTCTGACACCCTCAGGTGTGGTTATGGAACCTAAGAAGGTACAGGCAGTGATGGACTGGCCGTCACCCCAGTGCATTGAGGATATACAATCTTTCTGAGGATTCGCCAATTTTTATCGGAGGTTTATCAGCAACTTTTCCAAAATAGTCACTCCCATCACACAATTGCTTAGTAAGGCGGCGAGTTTTGTGTGGGGCCCGGAGGCTGAAAAGGCTTTTAAAGAACTGAAAGGAGCCTTTACTACGGCTCCAGTGTCACAACACCCAGACACAGAGAAGGTTTTTCAGGTGGAGACTGACGCTAGTAAAGTGGCGATAGGAGCCATATTATCTCAGAAGGATGAGGAAGGAGTGTGGCATCCGGTGGCCTTTTTCTTAAGGAAATTAACCGGTTGTGAGCAAAATTACTCCATAACGGATAAGGAATTGCTGGACATTAGGACAGCTTTTTTGGAGTGGAGGCAATATTTACTGGGGGCAAGACATCAGGTGGTAGTGGTAACGGATCATAAGAATTTGCAATATTTCAAAACCGCCCAGACTTTGAGTCAGAGACAGTTAAGGTGGTCCCAGTACTTTAATGAATTTGATTATGTGGTAACATACAGTCCTGGCAGTAAAAATGGGAAAGCGTATGCATTATCCAGGCAACAAAATACAGACAGTTTGATAGGGGAAGTCAAGACCATTATCTCCCCAGAGAGAGTCATTAGTGCAGTTACTACACAACTAATTGATCAAATAAAGAAGGTCTTGTCAGCCAGCCAACTTCAGAAGTGGAAGGACAGTCATCCAACACAAACTGTGCGGGAGGGGTTGCCTTACCATCAGGGGCATTTGTACTTACCAACCAAAGGTTTACAGGAAAAGGCTTTATATTGGTGCCATAAGTCTCCCTTGGCAGGACATGCAGGTCAAAGAAAGATGCAAGTCATGTTGGAGAAATATTTTTGGTGGTCTACCTTGAGACAAGATGTGGAGAAGTATGTGTTACAATGTGAAAATTGTGTGCGTAACAAGTCTGATCATGTTAAAAAGAGGGGACTCCTACAGCCATTGCCAACTCCCGAAAGAGCATGGTCTCACATTTCCATGGATTTCATTACAGATTTGCCTCCTGATAATCAGTACGACACTATTTGGGTAGTAGTGGATTTTTGGTCTAAACAAGCTCATTTTATCCCATGTGTTGGTATTCCAGGAGCCGGCAAGTTGGTGGAATTATTTCTCCAACATGTGGTTAGATTGCATGGTTTACCGAAGAGTATTGTTTCAGACAGAGGCTCACAGTTTACATCTAGATTTTGGCGTGCTTTCTGTCAGATGCTGGGAATCAACTTTGCTCTATCTACTACCTATCACCCCCAAACTGATGGCCAGACGGAAAGAGTGAACCAGACTTTGGAACAATACTTGAGAGGGTATTTGGGGGATGGCAGAGACTCATGGGTACAGGCATTGTGGTTGGCCGAGTTTACATACAATAATACTTTTCACAGTTCCTTGGGGATGGCACCCAATGAATGTTTGTATGGGCATGAACAAAACATGATACCTGAACAAATTCCAGAGATGGCTACTATGCCAGTACTACAGGAGTGTAAACAGTTGGTTCTTGAAGTCAGAAAGAGGGCACGCGCAAATTTGGAGAGAGCTAAGGAAGCATATAAGAAGCAAGCCGATAAACATAGGCAAGAGAGTCCCCGGTACCAAATTGGGGATCGTGTTTTGCTATCCACCCGAAATGTGTCCTTGGTAGGATCACATAAATTTATGCCCAGATTTATTGGCCCTTATGAGATTATTAGTTGTGTATCAGATACTACAATGAAACTGCGTTTGCCAAAGACATTACCGGTACATCCAGTGTTTCATGTATCTTTACTTAAACCTGCAGCTCCCGGAATGAAGACCAAATGACCACCGCCTCTGGTGAAAGAAGGACAATTGGAATATGAGGTGAAACGCATTTTGGATGTCAAGAGGAGGAAACAACAGTTATGGTATCTGATTGAGTGGGTAGGTTATGGACCGGAAGATTGCTCATGGGAGCCGGCAGAAGCAGTGCATGCGAGATTGGTCAAACAATTCCATTTGAGATATCCGACAAAACCACGCCCTGGGAAGAGGCCTGGGAGAGGAGGTAATGTGAGGAATAAGGGCTGGCATCGACAGGGAGTGACAAAGTTTGCCTATGGAACTGGAGGCTAACTGGAACTACAACTCCCAGTACACCTTGGAGCTGAGTGTAGTCCAATGAATGTGCGCGTGACCAGCTGCATTGGATTAGAGCAGCCTTAAAGTTGGGAACGGCACGCAATCAGGTGTGGCTTATTATGATTACTGGGTGTGGTCTGTATGCAGGATGGCGTGTTTCCCCTCGGAGAATGAATCTTTGACCGAGGCACAAACGAGGACCGGCAGGAGGCATTGGTTCACGGCGCTCTCGCCGTGCACAGAGCAGGAGCAGCCAGACTGACAGACAGCGCACGGCGTGCTCGCCGTGTACGGAGCAGGAGCCGCCAGACTGACAGACAGCGCACGGCGTGTTCTCCGGACACAGAGAAGCAGCGGCTCAGCTGCCGGCTTATTGAGGCGTGCTACAGTTCCTCCGAGAAGTCCTGCAGGGCTTCTCGGAGCTAAGATAAGTGCCCGTGCTATTGTGGGGCGGGGTGTGTTTTACTCTGCTATTTTCATATTCTCTTTGCACAGAAACCAGGAGAACAAAATCCTATGCAACTAAGATATGAACGTTGTGATTCATGAATCTATGATTTAATAGCGAGTGTTGCTAACTCGTTATACTAGGCTATGAAATCCTCACCAGCTCAGTCCTTGCAGAGGGTGAAGTGCGGGGTTTATGTGTTGCTAAAAGTTGCCCACTTGGGTTTCTATGTTGCTTCAAGCTCGCCCAATGGGCCATGTGTGTTTGTTCTTCATATATGGGCATGAAGTCCATGGTTTGTGCCATACTGCTTGCTATTACCATTGTTTGTCCATGTTATATGTTCTCACATATTAAGATGTGTCCAGTACGTACCAATATTAATGTATCGATGTGTGGGTGTCAGGAGGTTGGTCAGGTATTGAGTGCCATCAGGTTATATAAGTTCAGGCAGTTCTTAGATAGGGAGGGTTCTTTCCCGGTGCTTCCCTTTACCTATCCAAACTAGGAGATTCCCTATTCCTCTATCCAGTGTTCCTCTTTCCCCTTCCCTATCCACAACCTCTCCCTAACTCCTCTTCCCCCCATTGGCTGCCACGTGGTGACCTGTGGAACTCATATCAGGCACCTGTGCCAACCACGGTGGGAGGGTCGAATTCATTTGGCTTCTGTGGTTCGGGGAAGAGTGTCGATTCTCTCCTCTATTATTGTGTACTTCTGACATATAGCGACTAGCCTCTCAGTGTATTATCCTTCTTTCCTTTTACCTAGCCTTCTATCCTTGACTTCCGCTATTCTTCACTTGCGGTGCCTCCAGGTTTTCAGGTAAGGTGAAGGGGATTTCTCTTGCTATCGTTTTTAGCACGACGCGTTTAGTTTCTAGCGAATAACGCGTCTTCCGTATGCATGTCTATATCGGCTACCTCTCTTAGCCTATGCGTCTGGCTCCAAGTTCCGCCTACGCAGTATTGTCCGTTCATCTGTTCTTACCTGTTTTCCTAAACCTTTCTTTCCTTTTCTTTTTCTTCTTTCCTGGAATCAGGTTTGGAACGTCTCTCCTTCGTTCCGTTATCTCTCTGTGTTTCCAGTTCCCTTATACAGACTCCTACCTGGAAAGCTGTGAGACCGCACAGAGCTTGTAGGTCATGATTCCATCCTGTCATCCCGCCGGAGGAATATAAGGGAAAGCACCCGGTTTGTACATCTACACTTCTTCCGTGTGCTGCAGCAGTGGGAATCGTCCGTCCAGACCATCTTAAAGCAGCAGTACTCCTTCGATCACTGATACGCTTCTAAGGAAGGACTGAACACAGATTGGGTTTTTTTGCCTTTCAGGCTTTTTCCCTGCTTTTAGGGCGTGCTCCTCGGGTATCCCCCAGGTCTGCAGTCATTTCAGATCACGGAGGCCACCGAGGGAGAGCGTCCCTACTTACGTCAAAAAAAAGAGAAGAAACCAGTAGAAGGAATAAAGATCAAGAAGAAGAAAGGAGCAGCAAGGTTGGAGGAAGTACAAGAAGATCCAGGTGAGGAGGAGTTAGGGGAGGAGGAGATTCAGCTTGACAGTATACAACGCCCAACTGAATCTATGGCGTCTCCAGAGCAGATCCAAGAGATGTGTAACGCCATACAGAGTCTTAGAGCGGAGATGCAAGCTCTTCACGCTGAAAACCTTCTTCTTTGTCAGCAGGCCGCAGGCAGGGATCCAGGCAAGGATGATCTACCACCAATGCCGTTTGCATATGGCAAGTATGAAGGAAACCCCAAGATGATTAAGGAGTTCCTAGATGCTTGCGCGGTTTACTTCTCCTTTAGGCCCCGAGCCTTCGAGTCAGGAAGGGCTCATGTTGGATTTATCATAGCCAATTTGACTGGAAGTGCCTTGGCCTGGGCTACCCCTCTGGTCACAAACCAAGACCCCTTGGTTAATGATTATACCCTATTCGTACAGGGATTCTTCAAGAAACGGTTTGAACGTCCATAGGTCCAATATTCTAAATATGATGCCTTCCTCGATGTAAGACAAGGGAATCAGGACTTGCAGGGTTATATTGCGCAGTTCCAAGCGCTGGCAGTGTCCGCTGGATGGCCGGATACGGCACAACAAACCATATTCCGAAGAGGGTTAAACGAAGAGCTGAAGGATGAGCTGGCCAGAGTAGTTCGTCCTAACAGCTTCCAAGGTCTGGTTACTCTAGTCCTCCAGATAGACTACCGTCTGCAGGAAAGACGGGCGGAAAGGAGAAGAGGAAGAGGATCCGCACCACGGTACAGCCCCCCACAAGGATGAAGGGAACGTCCCACATTGGAAGAACCTATGCAGATAGGATCGACTAGGGGACCCTTAACCAAGGCCGAAAGAAGGAGAAGACAAGATCTAAACCTTTGTATGTACTGCGGTTCTTCTAAACATACCCTCAAGGATTGTCCTGATATTCCCTCTAAGAGACAGGGAAATGCCAGACCCCAGGTTTATGCAAGGGAGACCATGGGGACGACCGCCCAAACCCTTGCAACCTTACCAGATCCACAAACGAAGGAATAGATGACAATCGTTTGATGGTGTTCCAGGTATCCTTTTCCTAAAAGCCAAAGCAGGACCTCTCGGTATTGGGTATGCTTGACTGTGGAGCTGCAGGAAATTTCATAGATGTGACCTGGGCCCAGGAGAATCAGATCCCACTTAGGGAGAAAGCCATTACTATGGAAACAGTTCCAGTAACAATAGAGATGAGCCATCATGTGGAGACCCTCAGTTTTGATGTTATAAGGGCGGCACATTTTCCGTTGATATTGGGTGTTTCCTGGTTAAGAAGACACAACCCCAAGATTGACTGGACGAATAACAAACTAAGTTTCGACTCAGACTTCTGTGAAGAAAATTGCATGAGCACAAGGTGCCCCCAGATTGAAGTCCAATCCAGTCTAGCTAAAGCACAGTCCAGTCTCTCGGTTTCTTCCATACCTGTGCATTATCTGCCTTTTGCAAGGGTTTACGTTATCCGTAACTGAAAAGGAAGCGTTGAAGGAGTATCTCACAGCTAACCTGGAAAATTGACTCATTCGACCATCAGAGTCCTCAGGAGGGGCCTCATTGTTTTTCATATCCAAGAAAGACTCTAAAGAACTACGCCCGTGTATAGATTACAGGGGCTTGAACAGCATCACCATCCAGGACAGATACCCTATGCCGCGTATCAGAGACATCCTCGAAGCAGTTAGAGATTCAAAGGTGTTCACCAAACTCGATCTCCGCAGAGCCTACCATTTGTTATGAATCAAGAATGGGGACGAATGGAAGACCGCTTTCAAGACTCCGCTGGGGTTGTTCGAATATTGTGTGATGCCTTTCGGACTGGTGAACACCCCAGCGGTGTTCCAGAGATTTGTGGACAGGATCTTCGCCAATATGCTGTACATATCTGTAGTCATATATCTAGACGATATACTGATCTTCTCCCCTTCCATGGAAGAACATCGTATCCATGTGTGCGAGGTTCTACAAAGATTATTAGAGAATCATCTCTTTGCTAAACTGGAGAAGTGCCTTTTCGAAGCCTCCGAAGTACCTTACCTGGGATTCATTTTGTCAGCCAAGGGGATTCGCATGGACCTGAACAAGATTCTAGCGATAGACCGATGGCCAGAACCCTCTTCAGTTAAGGAGATTCAACGTTTCTTAGGTCTGGCTAATTTTTGTCGCAGATTCATTCCAAGATTTTCTGACCTCGTTTTACCCATCACTGCACTCCTCAAGAAGGGTGTGGTTTTCCATTGGGGATTTGCAGCACAGGAGGCATTTAAGGCCTTAAAAAGACATTTCACCACCGCCCCTGTTCTTGTCCAACCAGATCAGGATAGATCTTTCATCCTGGAGACTGATGCCTCAGGAGGCGCCTTGGGAGCGGTCTTGTTACAAGAAGATGGTAACGGGGTTGAACACCCCATAGCTTACTACTCTCGCACCTTGACCGGAAGTGAAAGAAACTACTCAGTACTTGAGAGAGAACTATTGGCAATACGAGCTGCTTGTCAAGATGGAGACAGCTTCTACAAGGAGCTTCACACCGGTTCACTATCTGCACGTATCGTAGGATCCTGAAAGTACTCCAACAGATGGAGTGTAGGAACTCTACGCATGCTCGCTGGGCGTATTATTTTTCCAATTTTGACTTCCAGATCACCTACATACCAGGATCTCAAAACAGTGTGGCGGATGCCTTATCCCGAAGCTGGCCAGAGGAAGATCTATCAGAAGCTAAGAGGGTGAAGATCCTACCTATGCATCATTTCCAAACAATAGCTAACCTCTTTCTTCAAAAGGCTCAAAGTGGACTAGTTAACAGCTCGCAAGAGGAAAGGCAGACTTACCAGTTGCCAGAGCTCGAAGGATTATGGTTTCATCACTCTGAACTGTTTCTTCCCACACCTACTCTTCAGAAGCAAGCCATCAGTTTCTGTCACAATCTTCCCTTGGCAGGACATAAGGGAGAAAAGGCAATTTAAGAACTAGTCTCCAGGAGTTTTTGGTGGCGTTCCATGAAAGGACATCATCTCCTATGTTTCTACTTGTCCAACCTGTGCCATTAACAAGACCCCTCATCACAGACCACTCGGGCTCCTGCATCAGGCCAAAGCACCTACACGGCCATGGGATGATCTTTCGTTGGACTTTATTGTAGAACTACCTGCTTCTAAGGGGAAAACGGCAATTTTGGTGACAATTGATTCTTTCACAATGTTGGCTCACTTCATAGCCTTACCTGGAGTTCCCTCAGCCTCGGAAACGGCGACAGTATTTCTCCGCGAGATAGTGAGGTTGCATGGCTTACCACGGACAATCATCTCTGACAGGGGCACGCAATTCACCTCCAAGTTTTGGGACTCGCTTTGCAACCAGCTAGGTATACAGAAGGCTCTGTCCTCTGGGTATCACCCTCAAACAAACGGACAGACCGAAAGACTGAATGCCACTTTGGAACAGTATCTTCGCTGTTTTTGCAACAGAGAGCAGGATAATTGGGCCGCCTTGCTACCAATGGCGGAGTTTGCATATAATAACACCTATCACACTGCTATCAACATGAGCCCATTCAAGTGTACCTATGGATATAACCCACATCACTTACCAGGAGCCATATCCCTCGGAAGTAAGACGACAACTCCAGCCATAGAAAAGATGCTAACAGATCTCAAGGTCTCTTGCAGTGCCTCTAGGATTTCAGGTAAGGTGAAGGGGATTTCTCTCGCTATCCTTTTTAGCACAACACGTTTAGTTTCTAGCGAATAACCCGTCTTCTGTATGCATGTCTATATCGGCTACCTCTCTTAGCCTACGCGTCTGGCTCCAAGTTCCGCCTACGCAGCATTGTCTGTTCATCTGTTCTTACCTGTTTTCCTAAACCTCTCTTTCCTTTTCTTTTTCTTCTTTCCTGGAATCAGGTTTGGAACGTCTCTCCTTCGATCCATTATCTCTTTGTGTTTCCAGTTCCCTTATACAGACTCCTACCTGGAAAGCTGTGAGACCGCACAGAGCTTGTAGGTCTTGATTCCATCCTGTCATCCCGCCGGAGGAATATAAGGGAAAGCACCCGGTTTGTACATCTACACTTCTTCCGTGTGCTGCAGCAGTGGGAATCGTCCGTCCACACATTCTTAAAGCAGCATTACTCCTTCGATCACTAATACGCTTCTAAGGACGGACTGAACACGGATTGTTTTTTTTTGTCTTTCAGGATTTTTCCCCACTTTTCGGGGGTGCTCCTCGGGTATCCCCCAGATCTGCAGTCATTTCAGATCACGGAGGCCACTGAGGGAGCGCGTCCCTACTTACGTCAAAAAAAAGAGAAGAAACCAGTAGAAGGAATAAAGATCAAGAAGAAGAAAGGAGCAGCAAGGTTGGAGGAAGTACAAGAAGCTCCAGATGAGGAGGAGTTAGGGAAGGAGGAGATTCAGCTTGACACTGGACGCTGGTACAAGACTGACCCAAGACCGGTCCCAGAAGCATCGATATGTAGGAAAAAAGGCGCCTCATAGTCAGGACATTGTTAAATGGCTTGTTCGGTAAGAGCATTCTTGAGAGAATTAAAGTCTTCTTACGTCTTTTCGCTTCTCCACTCCCTTTTGCATGGGGCAGATGACTTTAAGAGATCGGTCAGAGGAGCTGCGATATTCGAGAAATGTGGAATAAATCGACGATAGTATCCTACAAAACCTACAAAAGCCCGTACTTGTCAGGTTTTAACCGGGAACTGCAACCATTGAATCGCCTCCATCTTCTCCCGTTGGGGACGGATGGTCCCTTGACCAAGAAAATACCCTGGGTACTTTGTATAGAAATTTGCCATGTGGGTTTTTTCCAGGTTGATGTGTAAACCTGCTTGTTGTAAGGTCTTGAGAATGGCTTCCAGATGTCTCAAATGATCCGGCCAGGTTTGGCTATACACAATGATATCATCTAGATAGGCCCCCACGTATTGTTCATGACCCTTGATCAGAGAGTTCATAAGTCTTTGA